>NC_142924.1:18470357-18785000 GCF_054131065.1 Drosophila arizonae
TAATTTGATTAAGCATAAATTATTTATACGCAGAGAAGTAAGAGTATCAGTCAGTCAATTCTAAAAATGAATATTAAGGATGCTCTATACATTAAAAAGAAATTTATTTTAAGATGTTAGCAATTAAATATAAATTATTGATTGCTGCTTGTTATATTTCATAAATTTTATTATGAGTAAAGCAAAATATATTTGTAAAGCAACTAAAATTTGAGTCAAATGATAGCTTTCTTTCAGCTCTTATACTCTGTGATTAAATAGAGCATATGGATACTTGGGTCTATATATCGTTTGCTTAATGTTAATCATATTAAATAAAGCATATGAATTAAAAAAATAAAATCAAAGGCAAATCAACTCATATAAATATTTCCTTGAACACTTATACTCTGAGAGAGAACAAAATAATAGTACGAAAGTAGATCGAAAATAGAATATAGAGAAAAACAATTAGTAGGGAATGTAGTAATATCATATAATTGTAAAAAAAAAATTTTTTTTTTTTAACTTCGTAGGAAATGTAATAATATCGTATATTAATATAAAATATATTTTATATTTAATTCAAATATTACTAAAATGAAAAATTATTAAAGATCTTGCACTCTGTGCAAGCAGAAATCAATATTTTAACAGAATACCCTGACTTGGTATATCCATATTTTGGGCCATTAGTCATCCCTGATGAAAGTTCAAAGTACAAACAATGCTTATCAAATGATTTGTGCAACAATTGAACATGTTTTCTAAAGGTGATCGAATCGGTAAACTTGTTTGCCATGAAGACATTCGTTGGGTAATCTGACAGTTGAGAGTTCGTTGAACTCGCTCTGGCTGTATAACGGCGCTAATTAAATCAGATAGTTGCATTACATTTGTAACACTCTTCTATAAAGCTACATAAATAGCCAAGCGAATTATTGTACAATGGTCGCAGCAAATCTGGGTGCCACCGCCTCAGATGGCTAATTATAATGAGCCGAGAGCTCGCGGTGGCAACCAGCTAAGCAAATTAGCTGTTCAGAGAGTGAAAGTTAAAACCGGGCGATGAAGCTGAAAAGAGTCAGCTGAGTCAAGCAGCACAACAGACAACAGACAACAACTACTACAACAACAACACAACAGAAGAAGACAACAAGAGGTTGGCATTCAGCTGCAGTCGGGTTAAGCGACATTGAGTAATTTTCTGGTCTAGTCAGAGACCTCAGCTGGAGCGGGAGCGGGAGCTACAGAGCGTGGGTAGCCCCCCACGCTGCTTTCTTTTGCCCCAGCGTAATAATAATTTACACGTCTCATCTATCGACTGGCGGCTGGGTGAGGTAACCAGCTCGTGGTACGTTTTTGACGGTCATACTGAAAGCGAAACCAAAATCTCCAGATTGTGGGCTGTGCCAGTAACGACTGTTATGAGCTAAACCGAACCGAACTGAGGTGTTGCCAATTTGAGATCTATGCCAATGGCTGGCATTCAACCTGACGTTGCTGCGAAATTTTGTTGTTTACCTTTCGCGCTTATTTTTCGCATTTATTTTCGTATTTGGGGAAATTACGCAAAGTCAAAGTCGTGGCTTTTGGGTTCATGTTGATCAATTATAGGCCATCCATAATGCATCCGCTTTGGACTAAGCTATCAGAAAAGGTCATCAGGTGGGCGAGGCTGTCAACTGAGATATTATGACATTGTTTATTTATTTGTGAATTAATAAGCATCTATATTTTATTTTATTTTATTTGCGCATTTTTATTTCCTTAGTTTTTTACGTGTTTATTTATTTATTCATTTACATTTTGTTATTGTCAATTTCTTTATTACAATTTATTACAAGTAAATTTATTTTATTTTAATTTATTTATACTTTAAATTATTTATTTTTGTGTATATGTTTAAATAAGTATTTAGTAACTTTATATCATTTTTTAAATTTATTTTTTAATTATTTGTTTATTGATTTCTGATTTGTTTATGTTTAAGAAAATACACATATTTGTGTTTTTTAATTTATTTGTGTTTCATTCATATTTTCAATTATTTATTTGGTTTATATGTTTAATTAATTATTTATTTATTTATTTTCAATTTCATTTAGTTATTTATTTGTTGACTGATTTATTTTAACAAAAAAATTTACATATATTTTTGCATTTATTTATTTATTTATGTTTTACTCATACTTTCATTTATTTATTGTTATATATAATTTTTATTACTTACTAACTTTTTATTTGAATTTATTTATTTATTTAATCATTTTTTTTATTGATTTGTTTATGTTTAAGAAAATACATTTACTTATATTTTCCATTTATTTATTAATTTGTTTATGTTTTAAAATATTTACTAAGATATTCATAATTTATATATTTTTCATTTATAAATTTAATGATATTTTTTATTAATTTTTTAATAAATTAATTAATTTTATTTTTTTTACACTTTTATTATGTAATTTATTAATAAATTTATTTATGTTTTTATATAAATTAATTAAATTTCTGATTATGCCATTTATTTACTACTTTATCCACCAGAGTACACTATATTGACTCTTCACTTTAATTCTTTTCTTTCAGTCAAAATGCGCTTCAAGGAGTATCCCGAAATAGTTGTGGATGTCATACCAAAGCTGTACGAGAGCCACATCAAGGTCTTCATCACGCATCTCTATGGCATGCAGGACAAGCTGGAGCGACTGCCCAAGCAGTTCTGCAAGATGTACACCACCCAGCCGCTGGCCAATCAGCTGCTCAGCTACCTGAGCAGTCGTGGTGCCAAGGTGTCCCAGCAGGACTTCCATATAGTCAAGGAGGCGCAGCCCTTGCAGCTGCGCCTCAGCGATGGCAAGCGACTGGAGCTGATGCTCTGTGCCGGCAATGAAATCGGCAACAGCCTAATGCTGCTCATCCGCAAGCCGCAAGGCGGCCGATTGCTCTTCTACTACTCAGCCGTGCAGCAGGATGATCTCTGTCGGCTGATGGGCAATGTGACCTATCAGGAGTGGATTGCCCAGGGTACCGATGAGCTCTATCTGAATCTGCAGGAAGCCGATCAGCCGTTCCAGCATGTGGACTTCGACGAGGTTGCCAGGAAGCTCGCCGAGCATGCGGCATCCGTGGGCGGGGCCTGTGTGCTCAGGCTGCCTCTGTTTGGCTATGAGTATCTGGTCACGCGTCTAGCTCAAACCACGACACTCTTCGGCCACATCAAACTGATGAACTGCTATTTGCATAGCTATAGCGGCTTGGGTACAGATCGCAGGCGCTTCGAGCAGCCCGGCTATGCAGTAACTGTGAAAATTGAGGCTGCCCATAGCTATGATTCGGAAACCCCATATCCACTGGAAGAGCTTCAGTGGTCTCCCAAACCGAATCGTATAAATCTCATACAGCTCTGCAGCTTGCTCCGTCCTGTTTATATCAATGGAATTGTGGACTTTCATACCACGGGAAATGTGCCGGCTGTGCCGCAGTACCTAAAGCGCTATCGCTTGAGATACTCGCCCAAGCCGAGAGCAGCGACAGCCGAAGACCACTCGAATGTGCCCGAGACCCAACTCATCCAATGGTCTAGCACAGAGAAAGTCTGTGAGACTCAGCAGACTCAGCACATCAATGCAACAACACGAAAGGACACTGGCCCAATCCTAAAGCAAAGAAAGTTGCAGTTTGTCGATTATGATGATGATGATTAGAATGGGAACTTGATTAACAGAAGAATAATTTTTGCAGGTGAGTAAAGTATTGATATAATATAAAGGAATATTTATAAACTATTATGATCATTATATCTCATCATACTAGGTTGAAGCAAATTAAATCTGAAATCTTTTCTCACATGGAAAGGATTTTGTCAAAGCTCTAACTTATTTATAAAATACATTACATTTACTATTTATATTTCCTTAATAATTTATTATTTAATTATTTATTTCATTAAAACTTATTATTATCTTACTCACCCTTGCACTATTCTATTTATTAACAATTGTCAAAAAGTAGTTTCTAAGTTTTATTTTTTTGGTATCAGCCCCAATAAAGATTTTTGTCATATTAAAAAAATAATACATTTTTAAATAATTTAAAGTTTATTAAACAAGGGTTATTTTATATAAATGATATTTTTCCAATTTTCATTTAAATGTTAATTGATCTGTCGAAATTTAGATTAATAATCGTATACAGATGAGCCGCCTCATTTTAATCGGAATAGAAACACTTTAATAACTAGTTTAAACTTATTATTAAAATTACAAAAACTCTTTAATTTAGTCTTACACTTTTATTTATTCATTTAAAATTTATTTATTCATCTTCTAAAACATATTTTATTATTTTATATATATGAAATAATCTAAAGTGAAAAAGCGAAAGGTGAAGCTCGTATGCTAAATCAAAGAAAATTAACTAATTATTGCTTGAAATATTCTCAATTGAAGAGGGAGAAGAACAAAGAATCATATGGCAAATCTCCGATCTATAACTTTTTGCAGTTAACTACATATTTAATTTCGGATTCAATGACGACGAGGCATTCATAAGAGACTCACAGAGTAAAAGCCTTCACATATGCCAACCTAACTCTCAATGTGAAATGCAAACTTATAATTTGCCCCGTCATGTCACAGAAATCGCCCAACTCATGTCGATAGCATCTGCATTTCATTTGAATGTGAATATGAATATGAATATGAATGCAAATATGAATATGAATACGAGTACGGAGCATAAACGAGTTAATGCTTTCGGTTCGACTAACGCATTTAATATGAATATCAAGTTCGGTCTGTGACCGTTTCATGTTTGCGTAAAAAAGGTTGTTAAAATTATTATGAAATGCCTGTTGGCATTTGTGCGATGGCAACCCCCGCTCGCCCACCCCAAGGAGTCGGGTGGACAAATGTCCACTTATCAACGTGTAATGAAATATGGCACATGTGCCATGGGCCCAGCTCTATGGATGGCATCCGCTTTAGACAGCAGTCACTGTAGTCGTTGGCGCCTTTGTCCGCTCTTATGGAAGTCTTTTGTCGTGCTCTGGCATGTTCTATGAATTATGTTGAGGACGATGATACAGGAGCCTCAACTATCCGAGTGTGTGTCCGTGTGTGTGTGTGTGTGTGTGTGTGTGTGTGTGTGTTCTCTGTCTCATTTATTACATTTTGGCTTTTTGACAGATTGCTAAGCGTAGTAACCGTTTCCGCACTAATTTCCGTGTCCTGCAACTATTCCGACATCGTTGTCGTTATCCCGTTGCCTTTGCCGTTATCCATGTCCTCTTCATGCTCATAGTCTGCTGCATTAAAAGCCAAAAGCAAATTACTCATCATATCAACGGTCAGTGGCGCTGCTTTTTATGTATGCCATGCACAGGGATTTTAATAAATCGTTTTGTCCGAGTCCTGCCGGTCTGTGATGTCAGTCCTGCAGGACTCTCCTCTATCCATCCCATTTTGCCATGTTTTTATTAGTTTGTCAATAAAGTGGCAAAGACGTTGATTATGATCGCTGCTTCCCTTAACCATTGGCCATGGCCTTATGAGTTTCGCTTATGACCTCCAGGCTGAGACCATTTTAGGCTTCAGCAGACATGCAAGAGATAATATATCCTTTTGCTGTCAAGCTTGGCAATCGTCTGCCTTCACAGAGACAAACTTCAGCTTCGCACTAGACTAAAGTCGGAATATCTTACACTCTTAAAGCAGCTCGAGCCACTTGTGGCATGAGTTGCACACAGAGACTAGACACGTTTCTTACATTTGCCAGCGAGAGGAAGGAACTTTGTGTGCACTTTGTAATGAATTTTTAATGCATTTTTGCTCCCGCTGCACTTTGGCTCGTCTTTGAGCGGCGTTTCGGGGGGTTTTATCCAGCGTGTAATGAAATTTATTTAGTTTTTCTTGCAACTTTTATGCTGAAAGGCAATTAGTTGGCATTACACTGTTACTCTCTTACAACCGAAACACATGCGACTATAATTATGCTTAAATTATAATTGAATTAAGTTTAAGTGGCTTTCAAGTTGCGCCAAGCCACTTTTAATTGAAACATAATTTTGATTATCTGAATCTGTATGAGAGAGAGAGAGAGAGAGAGAGAGAGAGAGAGAGAGAGAGAGAGAGAGAGAGAGAGAGAGAGAGAGAGAGAGAGAGAGAGAGAGAGAGATTATACGAGAGAGCTAGCTCTATCGCTCGCTCTCTCTCTCTCTCTATCTCGCTCTCGCTCTAGCTCTCTCTCTCTCTCTCTCTTCCCGAGCGCTCGCGAGATTAGAGCATATTAATAAATTCTTATCAAATATTTATACAAATATAATAGATTTGCTAAATGTGCGTCGCTTCGTGAAATACTATATGTTTCTCTATACAGTTTTTAAATAAAGGGAGTAATATTAATATTCGTTTTTTTTTTCTTTCAACTTCAAATTCAAACGCATATAAAACATATTAAGAATGTGTAAATGCTAAATTGTAGATTGAAAAATAACCTTTCCGAGGTATAGAAGGTAGAATTTTTTAAAATTATATTATAAATATTTTGAATACAATTATTCTACCGTAAATCCATTAAAAATAGGAAATCAGGGTCAGCGCATCGCTAACGTGTCAGACCCCATAAAGTATATATATTATTGATTAATCTTACAGCTTATTAACATAATTAAGTTATCTAACAGTGAGTTAACAGTGTACTCTTAATTAAAATGCTGTATTTTTCTACTTATTTCTATTCGCCTGGTACTTCTGCAATCAGAATATATAAAATTTATTCCCCAAGGGCCACATCAACAGCTTATAATAAAATCCCAGATATTAATAATTTTGGTAATGATCCCGAATAAAAAAAAGACTTCTATATAATTTATATATCTTGCATTTAATATATACATATATCCAAATAAAATGCCTTTCAATCAACGTTACCTTTTATTTAAATGCATCTAGTTTATGATCTTAAATTTAGCATTATTTTCTGGCTTCGCTAACCGCAGGCAGTTAATTAACTTTAATTTACGGAAATGGCTGCGCACAAATGTTGCCCGTTTCTATAATTTTAATAATTAGAATCGGGCGCGATGGGGGGCGGGCGCTGCCTTTGTGGTCGTGAGGCCGTGGTTTGGGCGAACAATAAAATTGCCAATGTATGACAGCGTCAGGCCCCCCACTCGAAGGACCCATATCTCGCCTGTTGCTGCTGGCAGGTGTTGGACCAAAAAGTAATTATCATAAACTAGACGCGGCGTGGCGGCATGGGGGCGCATCAGGGTGGGGGCAGCCCATTGATTAGTTTAGCTTAAAATTAAATTGAAAACTAGTGAGTATTCATCGAGGGCCATTTGACTGGCCATTGGACTGCGAGCGACACGCGCTGACGCTCAAATGTCAAATTAGGCCGGTTGCTGTGAGGGCGTGTGGCCAAATCTGTGATTTGTGTTCAAACGCAATTCAAATTAAATATGCCGGCTCGCTTTGATTGACAGCTGCTGGCACGACGGAAGCGGATATATATATTGGGCAGAAAATAATAGCCCAACTTAGGCCAGAGCTCGCGTCGTCAGTCATTATCATCGCCTGCTTAAGCCGTTAATAACATATCATATTTATGTGGCACGCTGTCGCGTATCCTGTTGCAGCGAGTCGCGTGCTGCACTGCCACAATTATGAGCATTTAATCCGCGACCACAAAAACTACAAATTGGCTTAGGCTGTGGCCCAGAGCGACGCTCAAGTGGGCAGCCAACCACCCGAAAATATGTATAAATGCGAGGGTTGAAATAATCAAAGAAAAACCCGAATTATGAATCAATTTCTGAGTTTGTGAGTTTCTCAAGTGTAGCTTGGCTAAAACTGAAACTCAAACTGCAAATGGAGTATACTTTGGGGCTTTATTGTACACCTAAACACGTAGATATATGCTCACTTTTAGCTGCTTAACTGAAATAATTTTATAAATTGACATGTAGATGGCGCCACTTGTCAGATTGAGGTTTCTTTCTCTCCTCTACTGGATGGTCTCCTCTTCTGGTGAATTTTCACAGTTTGATACTATAATTAGAGTTGGGGCCTGGAACTCAAAGCGTTGTATTTTATTCTCTGTATGATCTACCGATTGCTGCGCTTCTGAATCACTTATTTTCAGCTGTTCTAGTGGCGGTTTTTCAGTATCGAAAGTGTTCTTGTTTATTTCATTGAATGCCTCAACGAGCGGCATCACAGACGACCGACAGCAATTGCACACTACAGGCACAATGGCAGGCTTAAATTTCTTTTGATATTTCCCCTTCCTCTGTCGCTTGGGTTTGGCAGCAATCGGTTTTTTAGGTCTGTAGTAGGGCTTGCGGCCGCCCGAGTAGTAGTTTCGTCTCTGTGTTCAAAGTAGTACCGTATTTAGCAAATCAACATTGTCAACATTAATTACTGTCGTCTTACCTTAACCGAAGTTAGACATTCATAAGTGGTTAGGTCGGGGAATTTATAGAAATTGTAATTGGATTTAGGGTTACGGATCAATACGCCCAATTCAATCAAACTGTCCAGCGACTTCAGCACATAGTCCTTCACGGTATCAATGTCTCTTTTGCGACGCATCTGCTTGGCTACCATCCCAACGATCTCCTCGCTACATACGTAAGCAGATTGCCCATTCTGCAGCCTTGCAATGGCGCTTAGCACATTTCGTGTATATATCTTGGGTAGCTGACTGGCCAACTCATCCATGATTAGCAATAATTTATCTTGCAAAAAAAAAAAAGAATAAAAATATTTGTAGTGAAAAATATGTGTATAAAATAAAATAGTTTTAGGAATGTTAAAAAAAAAGTGTTCTTTTTTTCGATTTACTCGCTAAGACGAGTGTTTGTAGAATGCCTGAATAGAGATTTGGTTATGTATACGAACTAACTTGCTTTTGAATCGATATAAATGGCACACTGTTACTCAAATATTATATTATAGCATTTGAAAACAAGAGTAATCTACTGAGAGTCTCTTGTTAGTATGCCATTATAACTCGGCTTTACTTCCATGAGTTTCCAATGTCACTCGGTTCACTTGCTAAAAATGCGCTCCAAACGTCTGCAGTTCCTGTCCAATTGCTAATTGCTTAGTAATTGCTATAGTTGACTCTCTCTCTTAGTCCATCCATCGATTCTCACCAAACTCTCAACTCACTTGCATGGTACGAGCTGTCAGTTTCTCTCCAAGAACTAACACATACACCGATACGACATGCACATATTCATATACCTATAAAAATATACATTAGAAGCTCTGCCATATCTCTCACCATAACATCCAGAATTTCTCTTATTAAATGGCTCAGCTTATAAAGGAAATAAAGAAAACTCTTTTTTGTTTTAAAAATTTTTATTTGTTGTTTTACATGTATTTTCTTTTGTGCATTTGCATTTATAATTCTTCTTACATATATTTTAATATATATTTATGCGTATTTCTTTAATTTACATATATACTTTCGTCTTATGAACATATTCATGAGATCATAGTGATATTTTATATATTTATATATTCCTTTTTATATATATATTAAATTACAGCATAAGATAAAATGTACAAGTTGTATAAATGTTGTGTTCCCACACACAGAAAAATACATATTGAAAATATTGTAAGGGGGAGCTTAACTCTATTTATAATTGGGAGTTTTGAATCGAATGCGTGAGTGTTACGATGGCAGCTCTCAATGCGAACTCCCGTTGCTGGCAGCTGCATCCTACACTGTTTAACACACAATTCAACTGTTTTGGCACCAACGATCTATACAAAAAAATGGCATTTCGATTTTTGCGCTATATACAAATTACAAATTACGAGTTACGAATTTACGAATTACTTAATTTTAGGTCGGAAGTACGTCGCATGGAATAGAAAATAAACAAAAAATTTGTCGCTATGTGATTCATTTGATATATATTTTGTTTCTTGCTTGTTCTTTCTGCCTTGCTTCAGTTTATGGCAACCAAAAATCTTGATGACTTCTGGGCGCGCGGCCACAAAACTTTACCGAGATCAATGTGAAAACTAATTAGAATGAATCGGCGCCAACTTCTGCCACTCCCAATGCAAATTGCTCCTTTGCTGCGGTTGGTGACAGAATATTTGCGTTGAGTTCATTTTAGAAAAATTTACAAAAATTTTCATTGAGTTTTTTGTTGTTTTGTTTGTTTGATTGTTTGTTTTTTTTTTTTTTTTTTTTGGGTTGGGGGCTTGGAATAGTTGTATACAAATTAAATATAAGTATGTATAATAATAAAAAAAAAATACGTAAGAAAAAAAAACATGAATATTAAACAAAATTTTCTCTACTTTTGCTGCTTGCTGCGTTTACATTAACTAGTGTATCTTCTCTATCTCTCTCTCTCTTTCTCTAACTCTTTACGTCCCTTTCTTTCCCTTTGCCGTCTGCGAAATGATTTGATCTTATAGCTAACAAAAAATATTGCGCTACTTACAGGCATTTAACATATGATAAACAAATACATTTACTTAGATTCGATGTACATTTTTTCCCATATTTTTTAAGTTTTTGATTTTTTTTTTTTTTTTTTTTTTTTTTGTGTTTTTGTGTTTTGTTTTTGCATTTAACTTTAGACATAAAAACTTAGTGTTAAGAAATATGTAAACTAAAACGCTTGGCGATCTTAACTCTAGACTTTTACAATATTATTTTCTCAATGCAAGTAAAAAATTGCTGATGTAAATGATAAAAAAAATCCATGAGATCAATGCGATTTTTGGGAATAGTTTTTTTTTTTTCTTTTCATATGTTCATTTTCTAATATATTTTTATTTTGTTTTCATTTCGATATTTTTGTTTTCCACTGTTCGATTAGCATTGAAACGTCAAGAAATTTGGGCAAAACTGAAATTGAAATTTGCCAAAAGTTACCAAAAAATACAGAAAGGGGACATAAATATAAATTTGATTTGCTGCATGTGTGTGTGTGTTTGACTTTTGACTTTGGCTAGCTGTGGAGATCAATTGAGTGTTCTATAAATTTCCAGTTTTTAGAGATCATTCAACGCTTGGCTTTGAGTGTGTTAACCAAAGATAAACCTGAAAATGTGCCGTCCACCCTTTCCCGTTGCTTTTGGTAAATTTCAATTGCTGCGCAAATTTCTTGTACAATGTGTGCTTAAAACTAGATTGTGAGACCAATTTGAAGAATGAACAAAATGTAATCCACTTGAAAAATCAAAGCTTACTGACTAACAAATTTAACTAAAAACATCTGCATATGCATATATGTATGTATGTATAATAAACCATAGACAAAAATCATCACAAAAATGGCATTATATCAACTATATACAAAAAACATTTTTTTTTCTCTCTTTTTTTTTTTTTTGTTTTTCTGTGGGATTTTTTCTTTCGGATTTTTGATAACAATTAAAGCTAAATATGTTCAATTAAAATTTTAACTACTTTAAAGCAATTGCTACAAATATTAAAGATATTTTGATATTGTTAAACATATTTATAAATTTTCTTGTAATTGATATTACAAAGCGAAGACATTGAAAACTTTGTTGTTTGACAAACAATTGAAAGTAAACAAAAAAATATACAATTAAAATATTGAAAATATAAATGGAAGCAGGATTTTGTTTTCATTTTCATTATTTGTTGTTTTTTTTTCTTTTTCCATTAAATATTTGTAAGATATTACGAAATGCAAAGCTAAATGCAAGATATTCGATTGCTGGAAGACCGGCCTATAAAATGTATCTCAAAAAGTATCTCAAAAATGGCAGTTTGTAGTTGATTGTTTTATAGTAAAAAGTGTACAAAAATATGCTCGAGCTTAAATTTCAATTTGTGTTTCTCTTTTTCTCTATATCGAAAAATATGCATTTAATATTTTAGCAAAAATATTTGTGAATATAATTTGATTTGTTTTACTCTTTAGTCTTCTTCTTTTCATTTTTTTTTGCCAGTCTACAATTTGCAATTGAGCAGTTTGAATTAGTATTAGTGTTTAAGAGAGAGAAATATAAATATGAATATGTGTATACAAATACATTTAAATATTGTTCTTGTGTCCCGTCAACCGCCTTAACTTTATACACATTTATATATGTATATATGCATGTGTGTGTGTGTGTATTTATATGTATGTATGCGGGCTTGCTATGCGATCGCTGATACACTATAGATTAAACTGCTGTTGCTTTAAGTATATATACTTAGATATATAGATTAATAGAGATGCTTGTTGTTGTTGTTGTTGTTGCTTCATCGCGCTGCATACAAGCCCCAGCCCATGGCGAGCACAAAGACGGTGACAACTGTTGGCCAAGTGAAGCTCTGCTGTTCCTAAAATAGAGAGAAGCAATAGAAAGAGCATAATCAAATAATTGTTAAGAAAAATATAAATAATAGTTGAGTAATACATATATCTATATACCATAAAAGTCAGTTAAACAATTGCCCTCTGGGGTCATATAAATATGCTTTGGTCCACAAAACAAAGTCACGTGCCCTCTGCTAGTTTGACCGCACACACACACACACACACACACACAGACCAAGCTGCGGCCCATTCGTAAATCAAACCAAAAACCAAGAGACCGGAACCCATGTCAGTGACCCACATATATGTGTATGTGTGCGTATCTTTATGGACATGGTCAATGGCTGGTCAATAGCTAACATAATTATTTAGTCCATTCAATTGCACTCGACGCTGCGGCTATCATTTCACAATTTCGTTTATCGCATTCAATGGATATACAATAATAATAATAATTTATGCCACTTATTTGTGGTACATTCACGGTTGAATGGGCATTGTGGCATGTACATGCGCATGTGTGTGTGTGTGTGTGTGTGTGTGTCACGTGTAAATGATGACTGCACAATATTTATTATGCAAATTAGAAAGTTTCTACTTTTTGGGCACATTTTAATAGAATTTGTGCATTTGTTAAATGAGTTGAAAAGGCGCTCTTTGGCGCATCTGCTTGCATTTATTTGACAACTCGTCTGTCTATTTAAATATATATTATTTAGAGCTAATTGGTTGGCTTTTGCTGCACTTGTAACTTTCATTTTTATAAATACGTATTTATAATATCTAACAAATATTAAAGTCCGTCCTGCTCATATGCATAGCTAATGCACTTTGTAATGCAATTGCTATAATGAGCAATGACAGCTCACGGTAGAATATTTCCATTCGCATTGAGTAATTTATTTTCTAAAATGAATATTTTATATTGGTAGAAAGTTATTATTTTAAATTAAATCTATTTATTTATTTTATTTTATTTTTTTAATATGATTATATCACATTGCTAGTATATTATTATTATAGAATATTTCTTAAGTTTTTAATTTTTTTAAAATTTGATTGTATCGTATTGGTAGAATATTCTCATGGTAGAATATTTCTAGTCATATTTATAATGTAATATATTTTTTAATATGATTAAATCATATGGAAGAATATTATTATAGTAGATTAATTATGTTTTTATTTATTTTCTAATATGAATATTTCATATTGGTAGAATAATTTTCAAATAGATTATTTTTATTATTATTATTTATTATTTTTATTTTATTTTATTTATTTTTTTAATGATAACATTTATTGCACAGAATTTATTTTAGAATTTTCAATAAAATTTCTATCAAATTAATTTGATTATATTTCTCATAATAATTTTAATAACCTGTCGATATACCTTTGATTGCATATATTATTATATATTAGTCTATGCAGTCTAAGAGGTCTTCCATATGAGATAACACACACACATCTTTATCATCCACTACTTGAATGTATCCACACGAGTATATGTATAAAATTTCAACCCTCTAGGAGAGACGACGACTGACTGACTGCACAAAACGAATATACTCTTCAATGGCTTCCTGAACAAGTATAGAAACCTTTGCACAAATATTGACATACATACGCTCAATGCAAGCCAAGCAAACGCCGATAGATACTAACTGCTGTATTGTGCTCAACTCAGATTATAAATATTCTCACGATCTCATTAAAGCTCATTTCCGATAAGGCGAATCGCCGCAGTTCGCACAGCTTCCCCGCCAAGTGTGTTCGCAAAAGTGTTACGATAAGCGCAATGTAAATGAATTACACGCAACAACAACAAACGAGAGAGCAAGTGAGAGAGAGAGAGAGAGAGAGAGAGAGAGGGGGAATGGTATCAAGTGGGCAGCCAGAGCTCCAGCTATGACTGTGTGCCTCGAGTCTCTGTGTCATGCGTTTCAATTTCTTGAAGGTTGCATTTCTTTTAATTGCGCAGGCAAAAAATAAAAAAATAAAAAAAAGTGCGCCAACTTGAACACAATGAAGTACTCATAGAGAGACATGTGTCTATAAATACATATATATAAAATATAATATATATGTGTATGTATATTATATATGCAGCCTGACAGCTGACAAAGGCTGATTCTTTGACTGACTAAACTAGTCGCGGGAGCGAGTGAGCGAGCGAGCGAGGGGGGCAACAACACTTGCTTCGATTAACATAAAGTCACCGTCATAGGGGGCGAGGGGAGTTCACTTAGCTGGGAGGGGCCGGAGGGGCGCAGCTGTCTCCAGAGCAGAAGCAACCGCAACGCCGGCAGCGCTGCGCAATTAATTTTTATCACACTTTTAGCATGTGCAAAGTTTTTCCTATGCCACATTTGAAATATGCACAACTCGAACTGCAACAGCAACTTCAACTGCAAGTGGAACTCCAATTGGAGCACACCAATTGGAACTGGAACTGCTCGCCTCCTTCTGGCAATTTGTCATTGGCTGCGCCTATTTTTAGGCTACTTGGGCTTTTGAGTAATGCCAGCACGTGTCATCTGGAGCCGTGCCAGCATCTGCTGCTCAAGTTAATGAACTATGCCTATGCCTATGCCTAGCATAGGGATTCCTGCACTCACCTTCTCCTTGTCCGGCTGCTGGCTGTAGTTGCTCTCATTGGCGCTGCTATTGCTGCTGCTGCTGCTGCCGTTGCTGCTGCTGCTGCATGGATTCGCATTGTTGTTGCCCGAGCTCGAATTGGTCTTCTTCTTGCGTGGCGGTATGCGTCCACAGAACTCCTGGAGACGCTCGCGTCCGGCCGTAAAATTGTCATAGCGATCGTCAAACTCGTCCCAGCTGGTCTCATGATCGCTCTGATACTCGCGCTCATCCTCGCCCGTTGAGGTCAACCTTTTGCTATAGAGAGAGGGAGGGAGAGCGGGATTAATATTAATATATTCACTTGCTTCACTTGTTTTTAGCTGTGCTCTACTCACCGTCTGGCCGCATCCGATTGGCTGCGCTGCAGACGCATCTTGGGTCCGCCTGGCGCCAGGGGTGTCGATGCCATGATTGGGCCATGGACGCCGTAGCGGCTGAAGGGCACAGCCGTTGCCCCAGCCGCGCCCGTCGACGTGGAGGCATTCGCCGTGTTCGGCGTGGGTGGCGGCGTATAGGTGGCGTAGTAGGCGCCAGCCGGCAGCGGGTGGCCGTAGGAGGCGGCTGGATGGTGCTGCAGCATGTGCGAGACCTGCGGATAGCTGTGGCTGTAGTGCACCGGTGGCGCCGACTGCGGCGTCGGCTGCGGTTGCTGTGGCATTGGCTGCGGCGTTGTCGGCGCCGGATACGGCTGCCGGAAGAAGCTCAGCTCCTCCCCGCCCGCAAAGCTCAAGTTGGTGTGCGGTGTGCGAGGCGCTTGCTGCTGCTGCTGGTGTTGTTGTTGGTGGTGCTGTTGGTGGTGCTGTGGCGGTGGTGGCACGTATACGCCATGGGCAAAGAATATATCGCCGCCCGTATAGCTGGGCGACTGGGCCATTGAGCAGGAGGGGCTCGGCGGCGGCGGATACTGAAAGATGTGCGGGGCTGTCGAAAAGAAAGAGAATGAAATCGAATATAAATACAATTGCCATTATGATCAGCCCAGCAGCAATAAACATAATAATAATACGTTAATACTAAATAAACAAAGGTGCACGACGCACAGTGGGACCTGTGCTAGCAAAACCTGGACAAAATATTCAAGTAACTATGAAATCGGCCAAGTGGACTATGGAATCTGCTAGAGTATTTATCAGAGGGTCAGAGGCCAAAAGAAATACTTGAGAGTAAATGGTAAATATGAGTGGTAAAAGTACGATTATTCTGGATTTTATTTAGTTATAAAAAATTATTAAAAATTACTAAAAAAAAAAATTATTTTTCCAAAAATATATTGTATACATTTTATATTTTATTATTGTGTATTATTAATTTTTTACATTATAATAAATTTATTATAATTATATCATTTAATTCAAATAACAAATTCATATTCCAATTAAATTTTTAAAATATTTTGCGTGGTTAAAAAGTTTTTATTTTTGCCAAGCAAAATAATCAAACTGGCCCACTGCGACGCGTGCTGTCATTGTCCCCGCATGCGACGACAATGTAAGGAAGTGTCTAAGGTCGGCCTGGGCCTATGCCTGGGCTTTTAGCGCCGCATTAAAGCAATTTTAATTGCATCAAGTTCCACTCGCCGCATGCCAATCGTAAAGCCCGATCATAAAACCCGACAAGTAGTAGCCCACCTTCGTATCTTTATTATCCTCACTGTAGGATAAGCCAGCTGCGGCAGAAGCAGAAGCAGCAGAAGCAGCAGCAGCAGCATCAGCATTTATGTATGCTAAGTATCTGTAAGTACTTGTCGTACGATACCTATATATATATATATATATATATATGTATACTATATATGTAGACATCTATATTGCTTATCTACATCTTGTATTTTTTGTGCTGTTTCATGCAAATTGAGCAAAGGCTTTCAGCGCCGATCGCTTGAAATGCGCATAAATTTGCCGTTTAGTTGTCTCAGCTGTGGCAATATTTTCATATGATTTCCTAATGTTTATTTACTTAAAAAGCAATTGAATCGCAACATATGATTGATTGTAATGCAAAATTTATACAAATCACTGGACAATCGGCGTCAGTCAACTGACCGAAACACGATAATGTCTCAAGCAGCTAATTGCCCCTAGGGCCAGGCCAACTAGCCAGAGTCTGGCTGTGGCTCTGGCTCAGTTAGCTTGTAGATAGATAGATACACGGCTAGCGGCATGCTCAAATAATGTCATTCAACGTCAACCTGCAGGCCACTAATTTGCAATTGACCCAATAGCCTTGAACTCGAAACGCGAAATGCTTAAAGCGAAAAGCGAGCCGAGTCGAGTCGAGTCGAGTGCCACCGCAGCCTCAGAGCCTCACAGCTGTTGCAGCAGCAGCAGCAGCGGCAGCAAAAATCTGCGCTTAATTGCAGCGGCACTCCTTGCTCCATGCTCATGCGCACATTTGTATCTTACAGATACTTTATGCCATTTGAAACTAGTTTGACTTAGCTAGCAGGCAGTCAGGCAGTCAGGCACTCAGGCAGTCATTCGACCAGCTGCCTGAAGCTCCATTGCGGCTCACGTGCGCCGTCGCATTTAACCTTGAAAATCTGCCCGTCCACAACAACGTCAGCCAGTCAGGCATCATTACGGCTTCGCATTTGTATCTTTCGTATTGGCATTGCCTAGCTGTAGCTCTAGCTCTAGCTATAGCTCTAGCTGCTGTTGGCCAGCTTATATAACCAGCATTAGCCCATGCTGGTGCCTTTATGATGAGACGCGTTGAAAATGTTACTACTAATTGCAAATTGTGTGGAAAATTATTTGCCAAGTGTTAAAATTACATTTGCATATGAGTATGTGGGCAACATAGTATCTTTCTATCCATGAGTGTATGTGTGTGTGTGTGTGTGCTGTTAGGTATGGAGCAGGCTTCGACTGTGATATCGTTTAACTGGGACTTAGGCATGACTATGACAAAAATGCATCCAAGTCAAATATAAGTTCAAGTTCTTAATAGAGTTATCGATAAACAATTTATGTAATCGATTAAAGTCTATAGGATAATCAAAATATAATCTTGTAGCTATTGACATTATATATTAATGAATATGAATCAATTTTCTTTGCATATATCACAGCTTGCTAAACTACTTCACAGAATGTTAACCGAAAAATATTAAATATATTACTCCAGCAATTAATCAGATTTAATAAAACTAAATTTTGTCCATTAGGCTCATCAATAGATATGTATAAATCATATATGATAATTATCATTATTCATGTCAAAACCATCCTTAAAATTGCAGGCATATTGCATATTGGTTGACAAAAAAAATGAGAACATTTCTTGGCGCTTGATAAATATGTTGAGATTTTATGAAATACTATTTATAAATACTGATCGATAATTATCGAACCCATAATATATTAGTATTAGTTGATATACGTTATCGATAATTGTTTATGGACTATGCTCATAAGCAACCTCTAAACAAAATACTTTTTTTTTTTTAAATTAGCTAAGCTAGCTCTAATTTTAATGCACAGTGTATCTCAATGACTTTCGCTGCTCTTCTAGCCGATTCTCACAGTACTTTTCTTTAGTGCCACCTCTAGATGTTTTGCGTTTTAGGACGTTTATGGCACCTTAGCAATTTTCTATTTTTATGATCACATCTCGATGCGGGCTCTGCTGCAACTTGCAGTTGACTTCGCAGTTTGAGTGCCCATTGTTGTTGGTGACGAAACGTGACCGATTGTTAGCAATTTTTCTGCATTTGTTTAGACAAACTATTTTTTATGGCAAATGTTTAATTGAATTGCGATTATTGCGGCTCGCATTTGTCGCCTCAGTAAAAAAAAAAAATACAACAACAGCAACAGCTATAATTATGTGTGTAATTTACTTGAATTTTTCATTATGCAATGCTGCCATGCAATTGTTAAGGTTGCACCAGCTGACAAACATCAATCAGAGGAACGACAACAATAGCTGAAGTTAAGCTGAGCAGAACGTTTGGCCAAAGCTCAAGAATAATTTAAGCGCTGCTTGAGGAAAAATCCGAGCGGAAAAACGTGAAAAATGTTAAGCTTATATATATATATATGTATATATATACTATAAGTATTTATATTTGTGTATGTGTGTGTGCGTGTTACGCTTTACTTGCCACAAAAGAACAAAACGTTTGGCATTTCATATGCTCTAACCTGTGGAGCTTATACGCTTTTATAATCAATCAGAGTTGTTATTGAACATGGTAAAATAGTTGAGTAAATCAACATACATTACAAATATTTGAAAAATACTGAAAATACTAAAAATACTGAAAAATACTAGAACACTAGTTCCAGTATTTAGTATCTAGTATCAAAATGATTGAAAATGCTGCAAAATATTTAAAAGGCATTTAAGAAAGAATAAACAACTGTACAAACTTCGAAATTTGTATATGAATAAATGTTAAAAGAGTTGAGTAAATCAACATAAAATGCAAATATTTGAAAAATACTAAAAATACCAAAAAATACTAAAAATACTAAAATACAGCACAATTGTGAAAATACTGCAGAACAAGTATAAGGCAAGAATAAGCAAATATACAAACCTCGAAATTTGTATAAGAATAAGAGTTTTTTGCATTGTATAGTTGAGTAAATCAACATAAATTGCAAATATCTTAATAATACTGAAAATACTGCAAAAATACTAAAAATAGTGCAAAAAATTAGAAAATACTGCAGAATAATTAAAAGACATTTTAGAAGTATACAAACTTTGAAATTTGTATAAGAATGAATGTTAAATAATTAGTAGTAAGTCAACATAAATTGCAATTATCTGAAATGTACTAAAATTACTGATAAATACTGAAAAATACTAAAAATACTGAAAAAATACTAAAAATAGTTTAAAATTGTGAAAATTTATTAGAAGATTCAAAATCTATCAAAATTTCTATACTATTTATTTATTTATAAAACATATTAGCTATGCTTAATAATAACATAAATAAATTCTACAAATCTATAAAGTGTATTTCAAGTTCGCCTAGACCCATCTAAGTCTTTGCTCTATGGCTCGTTTTGCAGCTCTTGATTTTTTTCTGCAGTTGATTACATGTCAGGCCCCACCGAGTCGAGTCCGTACGTCAGAACGTCAGAGTCGAGACCGCTGCAGCAACAGCAGCAGCAGCAGCAGCAGCAGCAGCAGCAGCAGCATATGCTGCTCATGATGGCCTTGAAGTGTTTGCAAAAAATAACAACTACAACAACTACTAAAGCAACAACAACAAGAACATTAACAACTAAATGCGAGTCTGAATATCAGGCAACAACTGCGTCGCAGCGCAGAAATCGAAATTGAAACAAGTTTCGATGACTGTTGCGGGCGTCACGGCGGCAGGGGGAATTCCCCACCAACTAGCCAAGTTGGTCACTGGGCCTGAAAGCCCAGATCGTGCCGTTTGCTAAGTAGCTCTTTGCCACTTTCATAAGCCAAAAGCTAGTTAACAGTTGTTGCTATGATTTTATTATGGCTTACTTAGGCTGAGAATCATTTCCACATTTCATTTAGGAAAACAAAACTTTGATGACTGCAGCTCACAATTGACAGCACGGAGGCCATGAGTGTGACTGGCTTTAATTGGATTTCAAGATTTGCCAAAAATAAAAAAATTTAAAAAAAAAAAATAAATAAATAAATACCAAAAATAAATGAAATTCCCATAAAATTTCACAAATTTTTGATACTATAAAATGTTGTGCTGCCTCAACTCAAATGTGGATCACAGACTGTTGTGTCACACCTGACACCTACACAGGCACAAACAAGCACACACACACATATATATATATAACCTGACTATATCAAGTGAATTTGTAATTCGTTCTTTTAAGGCGATTTGCTGTCTGTCACGAGGCGACAATCTATAAAACATGTTGAGTCCGTCTGTGCATCCGTGCGTCCGTTCGTCTCCCCTTAATTAGTCGAGGCTGCCAACTGAGGCGACTGATTCAGGGCCAAGCTGTTAACGGTACAATTTGTAATGGCAAAACCCAAATTCGTCTGCCGCACACAAATGACTAATTGACAGCAGGAAGTGAGCCCCAAAGAGAAATCGCAGTCAGCAAACTTATTAGCCAAAGTTGTCAACCAGATTCTTAGACGATTTTGGTAATAAAAAAACAACATTTATCAAATACAGTTCAGACGGGAATAACACGAAAAAAAAAATAAGTGGAATGCCAAACAGCAGCAGGTGTCGCTTGCTCGATCGATCGATCAATCGATTGCCATATCCAATTGTAAATTACCAATTTTGGTAGCTTTAATTAGCCATTTGTGTAATGTGCTTTACCGTTATGTGTTGTCAAGAGAATTTTGTACAAATTTGGCAGCTGCTATATGTATATGCGGAAATCACTTGAAGGAGTCTCGAAATGAAAGCGCAAGTCTGAGTCAATGCGAACAGGAGAAAGTTCTGGGCAAAAGATCATTTCTGTACAATTAGAAGGTAAAAGTTGAATCAGAGATATACATATGTATGTATGTGGTAAATATATGTGGCGTAACTTTTTGAGTAATGTGATGAAATTTAAGTGAAAGTTCTGGATAAAAAATTTGGAATTTTTAGAAGGTTGAGATCAACAAATCACTGGCTGATCATATAGGAATGATATTATTTCTACTAGTTACCTATATTTCAGCTGCTGTCAAACTTAGCACATAGGTATTGGAATCTTTTATAAGATTGGTCATTTAATGATATGAATTTGAAAAATCTCAATATAAAATTTAAATATCTTATATATCCTATATATCTTCATAAAAAAGTATTGCTGCATATACTACAAATTGACTGACCAGGCAAAAGTGATATATTATTTCAAATAGCTATACCTCAAGAACTTTCAGAGTTGTTGATAACACATAGCTGATAAAATTATCTATAAGAATTGTCATTTCATGAAATTTAATTAAAAGTTCTGAATCTCAAATTCGATGAGTTAAATTCATTATTTTAATGTAGTATTACAGGCTGACCCAACAAGAGTCATACTATTTCTAGTAACTATATCTCAAGCACCTATGTAAGTTCTTGATAAAGCAGAGTTACTAAAATCATCTACAATAGCTTTGCCATTGTTTTTTTTTTTTTTTTTTTTTTTAAATCAAGCTAAAAGTTTAGTTTTTTTTCGTATTATTTTCATCAAGTTTAACACCTAATGGAGCTTCATAATTATATATCTAATGAATTAAGAACGCTCAGTGACGAGGTCAGTTACAGCAGCTACACATGTGCATATATAGACGGAATCGTGTATCTAATGAGGCTGATGAGGCATCTTTTTGTTTGCCACTCAAGCTTCAAGCGCAGCTGACCAAGCGTGCGAAAAGCCACAAAAAACAGCAAAAGCAAAAGCAAAACAAATGTTGATGAAAAACTAAACTATTTTTTCAGTTTGCAATTTGTTTTTGTTTTTGTTTTTTTTTTTTTTTTTTTTGCAAGGTTAAAGACGCAGTTGTTGGCTGTGCGTGCCATGAGACGCGTGCCCCATGAGGCAAGTCAACTGGCAACGAATCGAACTCACTTTTTATTTTGCTGTGGACCACTTTGCACGCAAGCAATTATCATTGCCTGGCTTAGCTTTGATTTAATTGCTGCATTAAGAGCAGCATTTATGCAACATTTGTTCACTTTGCCTATGGAATGCCCTTTGTTTTCCCATTGGAATGAGGCAGTTTGGCCGAGGGACAACCAGAAGTGGAGCTCAAATCGAATTCCATGAAACGCGGCGAAACACGCGTTTGTTTCGTCTTGAATGGAATTGGAAATGGAAATCAGACAAATAACTGTAAATGGCTCAAACGCTTATCACGACACGAAGACAAAGCCGTGTAGGTGTAGGCAGCATATAGACTGATCTATACCCTGTAATGAGCACTTGAGTTGCTTCATTGCCTGAATGACTACATTTACATATCCTGTAAAAGTATACCTCACCCTTCAACACATTCACCCTTACGCACTAGCTGCCTCGCTACCCTATAGCGCCACAATTTACCCAGGGTATAGCTATAAAAAGCACTAGCCAAAGCGCTGCGTTTTGCCTGCAGCAGCAAACTGCATGCTCAATATTTTATAAACGACAGACAAATGCAATTTTTCAATTTCTCGAGCCATGCGACGACACAGCTTAAAGGGCCATAAAATACTGCCAAAGCCAAAGCCAAAGACGACAACACACACACACACACACATGCACACACACAATCTCAATCTGTTGTGAAAAGCTGACGCAGAAAAGTGCTGGCAAACGTCTTTGCATAGTTATTTGGCCAAAAGCTTGAACCAGTTGGCGCAGCTAGCGTAAGCGGCATGCCCCAAGGCGAGGCAGCTCAAACGAAGCGATATAAAATATATTGAGCATGTGTTTGCTTCCTTTTTTTCACATGTTTCGATTTCTTTTTTTCACAACAAATAAATTTTTAAAGAGCTGCGAGCGTGCTGAGCTTGCTGAAAACTAAACTAAAATAAAATAAATAAATAAACAAAAACTTGATTTCTATACGAAATAGAACTATAGCAAATAATAAAATTTAAAATGGAATAAAGCTAAAAGCTATACGAAAAGTAGGGACTAAAATCCAATAGCTGACAGTAAATATATAAAAATATAGATAGATATAAGTTTAACTAAAATACTAAAAAAATTTTATATTGATATTTAGAATCATTTAAAATAAGTTTCTTTCTATAACAAAATTAAATTTAATAAATATAAAAGGTTATATATTTTTTAAATTTACATATGTAATTTTCTTGAACTAAATCAACTTTAAAATAATTTATTTCACATAAAGAAATAAATATAGAGAGAAAGACTTTGTTTTAAAAAAATTGTTGTATGATAAAAATATTTTTGTTCAAGTTAAATTATTTGAAAGTAATTTTTCTATACAACATTTTTTTTATGTAAATGTAGATTAATTTAAAATATAATTTTTGTAGCTTTGAATAGTTAAATAAATTTATTTATTTTTTTAATGTAAATAAATTTATTTAATATTTTGTTTTAAAATATTTAATTTAAATCATATGCATATTAAAAACATGATAAATGGAAATCAGAATAATACTAAAAAATAAGTATTACAAAACTAAATTTTTTTAAATGCCAAAGTCATTGTTATTATAGCCTAAAATCTAAAAAAAAATTTTTTTTTTAAACAAATAAGTAAATAAATATATATTTTAAAACTCTAATAAATAAATAGCCAAAGTTTTGAAGAAAATTCTCTGTCTAAGTAAACTCAGTTATCTAAGGCAACTATTTATCTACTATTTCAGTGAATGCCCAGTTTTATGCATTTTGATTATAATCACAATTATAATTTGTATAATTCACTTTGCAATTGCTTTTCAGCAAAGCCCCAAACTCTACAAAATTCAAGCCATATCAATTGCTGCTGTTCGCTGAGCTGATTCATGGGGGCTCCGACTGATTGTTTATACATACGTAATATGAGAGAGTCGTGGGGCACAAGTTTATGTTGTTGCTGTTGCTGTAGTTGTTGTAGTTGTTGGCCCAGCTATCGACTTCTTCAATAAACAATCAAATGCGATTAGTAAATGTGCAAACAAAATGCTAACAACAATTAACGGCGCACATGAAACCCAAGTAGGCAGCAGAGGAGGTTGAGGGAGCGCAGTGAGTGGGGAGGGAGTGGGTAGGGGTAGGGAGGGCAGCCCTTTGGACACGTTAGCGTCGAGTGGACAGACAGACGCAGCCGTAAGCGGATGACGCAGCGAAGACAGCGTGTCTGCTGCTGCTTGTTGTTGTTGTTGTTGTTGTTGCTCTTCATTTGCAATTTCGTTTCATTTATTAATATTTTTTATTATTATTGCTGCTGCTGCTGCTGCTGGTGGCACATAAAACGTGCATTTTGCCGTTTTGCGGCTACAGTTTTTTTTTTCGCATTTTTAATTATTTTAATTGCGTTTCATCTGATCGAATGCTGCTCAGCATTTTGTTTTTTTTTTTTTTTTTTTTTTTGTTGTAAAAATTCATTTATTGTTTAATTGTAAAAGTTTTTTGTTGTTGTTGTTGTTATTTGCGTTGTTAATTGCAGCTGATAGCTGGCAGCAGGCAGCAGGCAGCCCCCTCTCAGCCTCAACATTTTTATTAATGAGCATACATAGTATATATACTAAGTGTAGTTAGTTACAGCAAATCACACTATAAATAGCTGCGATTAAAAACTGTTTGATAAGCTTAAGCTCAGTCAAATCAAAACTCTCCACGGGGAGTTGGACTTAAAGTTCTGCCCGCCACGCCCACCTAGTGCCCGCCTCGTGCCCGCCAACTCAACTGTGTTGCCAATTATAACAAGTAGCTGCCGTCTGTTGGCATATCCTGTTCTTAGTTTGCTTCCTTTTGATGCACATCCTTTTTCACTTTGCCTTGAGCGCATCCCAGGCGCATTTCTTTTGTCTGACGCTCAAGCGCTGCAGCGCTTCAGCGCCTCGCTGTCTAGGCTCAATTTCATAACAAAAACTTGAGCACGTTTCACACACAGATATACCCATATATATATATATATACTCTCTATATATAGCTTTATAGAGTCGCGCCACTGTTCAGCTCAGTGCAAACAATTTAGCACGGCCTCAGACGTGTGAGACTTAATCAAAAGCCAACTAGACACCGAACCAGACCGCCCAGACCGCCCAGACCGCCCAGACAGCCACTTGGCTACCTAGTACAACTTACTACTTAACTGTAGCGCCTATAGCTCTGCCTCATCGCCAGCTAGTGTCAAGTTTATGCGCCCGTGCACCTATCTAACTCGGGCTCCAGTCAATTTCCAGCTTTCCCGCCTTACTTATTAAGCAAAGTGCCTGGCGGGCATTTAAACTTGAAATGTGAAAAGTTCATTGCGCTGAATGGGTGTGAATAATAAACAAAAAACGCAGAGCAGCTGCCTTAAGCATACATAGTTGGGCGAAAAATAATGTAGAATAGAACGATTCAGCAATGCCCTAACGGATGCTATTTGAGGGCAATGCAAGAAGAAGAAAAGTCTTAAGCCTCTAGCTGCCAGAATGAGCGAAAAGGGAAATTAGGGTAAATCATTCTCCTCTGATATATAGTTAAATTTTGTTATCTGATTTATCTGATATACTTCTAGTATATATTTAGGCATTGATTTGCTGATTCATAATTAAATATTTGAAAATTAAATTTTTATAAATTAAATTATATTTACGCAAATCAACTTTTCAAAATTAAAGATTTATTACATTAAAAAAAAAAAAAATGCTACACAAGTTCTCCCACTTCATGCTTCATGCCTGCTCTTATAGGGTATTAACTGTGTCTGCTAGTCGCCCGAAAAGCCAGCTCGAATGTGCCACACAGCTGTGCCACAGGCAGCATTAAACTCGAGCATAAACAATATTTTTCTTATGCGCTGCACGGCAGCTGCATTGATCGATTTTTCTTCGTTTTTTTGGTCATCAAAATGTTTATGAGGCAACAGAGATGGGGCACAAGATGCTGCTGCTGCTGTTGCTGCTGCTGCTGTTGCTGCTGCTGCTGCTGCTGTTGCTGCTGCTGCTGCTGCTTGTGGCACCGCAGGCAACATCCGTTGCAATCCACAAATTGAATGAAGCAATTAATGAAAGCAACTGCCGCAGCGACAAGCGGCAACATTTGAGATTTGCATAAAACAGCGGCAAATAAATTCACGGTCAATGTAAAACAAAATCACGAACAACAACAACAACAGCAGCAGCAGCAGCGACAGCAGCAACAACAGCAGCAATGACAACAGCAACAACAGTCAAGAAAACAATGCACAAAGCCAGGGCTAAAAGAGACATAGATATAGACATATATATATATATACATGTATGCGTGTGTGTGTATACGCCTGCCTGGCAACAGAGCTGAGTAAATTTGCATTTGTGCAGCCGCAAAGTGGAAAAAGCAAATGTAAATGCAGATGCGGCTGCCGCATGCTGCCGGCTGCTGCTGCTATTACGACTCCTGCTGCTGCCTACGCTGCTGCCTATGCTGCTGCTGTTATTATTGCTCCTGCTGATGCTACTGTTGCTGCTGCCTATGCTGCTGCTGTTGACTTCTGCTGCTGCTGCTGCTATTTTTGCTCCTGATGCTGCCTATGCTGCTGCTGCTGCTGCTGCCTATGCTGCTGCTGCTGCTGCTGCCTATGCTGCTGCTGCTGCCTATGCTGCTGCTGCTGCTATTTTTGCTCCTGCTGCTGCTGCTATTGCTATTACTGCTCTGGCTTCTGCTAGCTTATACTGCTGCTGCTAGCTTTTGCTGCTCCTGCTGCTGCAGAAGTTAACAAGTCGCTGTGTAGGCTGTACAAAATGAGTAAGCCCGAGTCCTGGCAATGAGTTAATAAGCAGCATCACTCTCTGCTAGCTATTTGCCAACCAGCTCCCTCTACCAATCTCCCTTACTCCCTCTCCTACTCTCT
The DNA here is from genome assembly GCF_054131065.1 of Drosophila arizonae. Taxonomy (NCBI): domain Eukaryota; kingdom Metazoa; phylum Arthropoda; class Insecta; order Diptera; family Drosophilidae; genus Drosophila; species Drosophila arizonae. The sequence continues at coordinate 18,497,749 of NC_142924.1, forward strand.
TTCTCTCTCTCTGGCTGTGCGCACAATCGCGTCAGCTGTTGCCAGGTCAGCAACAGCGAAGCAGGAAGCAGGAAAAATGCCAACGTCAAAAGGTCGCCATGTTTGCCGCCATTTTTGTTCATCGCACGATTTCCGCCAGCGAAGTTGCTGAGCAAAACAAAATGGTCGAAAATGTCAAGAGCGACAGCGCAGCCAGCGTCGACGGCAGCAGCAGCAGCGGCAGCGGCAGCGAAACAACGCCTAGCAGCAACAGCTGTTGGCAACAGCGCCAAAAGCAACTGTCGAATGATGCGAATGGCCAGGCCAAAAGAGAGCAGCCAAAACGGCGTCGCTTTTAGCCTGATTGTTGTTGCTGTCGTTGTTGAGGGGGCGTTTTGACGGTTGGGGCTTGGGGCACCGCACTGTCATTGCACCTTTTGTTAGGCTCGTTTTAGGGGTGGGTTTTTTTGGAGCCGCTTAAGCAACTTAGGCGCGCAGCACAAAAGGCGCCAAGCCAAGCGGGTTGGGGTTTGGGGGCTGCTTCATCTATACATGTATATGTATATGTGTGTGTATGTATATATTCATGTATAAATATTTGAGGCTTTGGGGTTGGTAGTTGACGCCGCTGATGACTAAGCGCAGCTCCTGCTCCAACTCCAACTCCTGCTCTCTTGCTGCTGCTGCTGCTGCTGTTGCCACGCTGAAGATGCTGCAGCAACAACAACAACGAAAAAGGGTTTGTCATCTAGCCCTCTATAGGGTTAGCTCGAGTCGAGTATTCTTCGCTAGTTCAAATGTGTTACTATTAGATAAATTATGCGACTCGAGTGCTAACAAGGGGCCAGAGGCGAGGCTCGACTCAACTAGCTTGGCTTAGTTTGAAATACCATTTAATAACAGCTTAAGAGCTTAGCGCGCAGTTGCAACACACGCCGCCTCCTGCTGGGGCAATTAGCCAAACGAGCGGCAGCTGCCAACGCGTAGATTGCTTTTTAGCCAATGCTACAATAAATCGCAGATACTAAACCAAATATCTGTACATGATTCATGCCATGGCAGGGCGCGCTCTCAGCCTTAGCATAAATAATAATCAGGAGGAGAACGTTCACGTCACACAGAGCTGACGCTGCTGACAGTTGCAAAAAAAACTTGAACAACAAAATATATAAAAAATACCGAAAAAAACAATTTACAATATACAATGCCAAAAGCAACAACAAAGTTGAGTATGCTTAATGTCCAGCGTCGACCGCAGCTGACAGCCGACGACAAGGGGGCTGGGGCTGCGCATTATGCAACAGCAGCGCGTGCGAGCGAGACGGCGCACAATAGGCCAGCTTTGACCGCAGCCAAAGGCTAAGCGAACAACAACAACAACCGTTAGCTCACAACTGCTTTGTAAATAGCCGAAAACTCCTGCCGCCGCCCCGTGGCCCGCCTCTGCCCCTGCTTAGCCTAAGGTCAAATGGCGTTTAATAATATTTTGTTGTTTTTGTTCTCTTGGGCCAAGAAACGTGCACACAAGAGATACGTATCTAACAGATACACAATTCGAATAAGACATTCGACTGCAATCGAGTGCAGTTCTATTTCGATTTTTGCCTTTTTGGCGCGTGCCAATTAAACGTGCAGCAGCAGCAGCAGCAGCAGCAGTCGGAGCAGAAGGTGGGCGTGTGCTGCTTGCTGCTGCTGCTGCGGCTGCTGCTGCTGCTGGTGGCTGTTAAAACACAGCATGAAGCATGAAAATTTGTGGCTTACATTTCGTTAAATTGGCAATTGAATTGACTTATCGCAGCCAGCTCGGCCGTAATCAGAGGCGCGCCATTAACCAGGCTAGCTGACCATAAATTGCAATTGAATCATATGGCTATATGAAAGCATATGTAGAGAGAGATAGAGCGAAAAAAAAGGGAGAGAGAATGTGAGTGACAGATCGTATTGTCATTTTGTGTTTGAGTAAAGAACTTCTGGTTATTAAATAGTAACTTTTCCTCCCTTTATCTGTGTGAGAGAGAAAGAGTAGAGGTCTATGCGATCTAGTCTTATATTTATTTATAGTGGACTACTTATACTTAACATGTTACAACACATTTATAAAGATCGATAGTTGCTAAAAAAACGTAGATTGTAGAAAAAAAATATCGCTTATGAGGAAACAAATAACGTGCTCTCTTATCGCTCTCTATATAAAGTGACTAATTCTTCATGAAGTTCTATTAACAATTTTTCCCTTAAGCTTTCCAATAATATTACTCTTTGGCCTTCAGTAATTATTTAAAATGTTTTCATGTATTGAAAATTTTCAGAAGAAAATTATTGGAAGATACATAATGTATGTATATACACGCATGTATAAGTTAAATGAGAAATAAATAAATAAAAATATATTATGTATTGTATGTATATATATTATGTATATTGTATTCAAAAATATATTATATATCTTCATACGATTTTCTTTCTTTTATAAAGCACAAATCGTTTTTATCTTTATGTAAATATTTATTCTTCTATGTAAAGAAATATGTCCTGAAAATAATTTATTATATATTCTTCAAATATATAACGAAATATTATAAGCACGTATTTCATTATACGGAAAATAAGACATTTCAGGAAAGATAAATCATTTACGTTCTATTTATTCTTTGCTGTAAGGAAATTGCTAGTCATATTCGATTCTAGATTCTATGGAACTGAATATATAATATATATAAAGAAATAATATTTATATCAAATATATTTTTAATATATAAATAGTTTAAATATTATAATATCTAGTATTAGTTATTTATGTAATGCAAGCCATAGCACAATATATTTTTATATAGACAATTTTCCACTTTTCCCCCTCCGCCTATTTTCATCACGCTGCCCCTTTCAGTGGCTCCACCGCTGACCAACCCCAAGCGAAACAAGTGCCAAACAAAAGTTCGGTTAAACAATGAGTGAGACAACCTTGAAACTTACACAATTAGAGAGCTGGGGAAAGACAAAAACTGACCCATTTAGAACTAGAACTGGGTTTTCTCTGACTAGCAGGGGATTAGCCCACCCCCTCTCCCCCTTACATAGATCTATTGTAGACTCACCCGTGGCATTGGCACTGTTGATGTAGTGTCGCTGATGCTGCTGATACCATTCGCAGAGGGCGATTAGAACCTGGTCCGTGGGCAGCGGCGACTGCATCGGCGTCTGCGTGGCCGAGCTGGTTGTGTTGGGTGACTGGGAGGCGATGCTGCTGGCGCCATCTGAGGCGCCCGACGACGAGGAGGCGCCCGATGATGTCGATGCGCCCGACGAATTCGAGGTGCCCGACGAGCTCGAGGCAATGTCATCTCTCTCCTCCACCGGCAGATGAAAGGGCACAGCCATGCTGACTATGTATGTCTGCGTGTGTGTGTGTGAGTGTGTGGGTGCACGTGTGTGTGTGTGTGTGTGGATATTCGTTGATTTTTGTTTTCTGATTTTTGGTTGGTTGAATTCGATTTTTGTTGTGCAGTGTTTCGTTTTTTGGGACTTTGTTGTCCTGCTCTGACTCGATTACGCTTTCGTATTGTTCTTCTCTTGCTCTCTCTTTCTCTCTGTCGTGCACTCAATTAATTTTGTATTTCTTGTGCAATATTTTAAACATTAGGAATTGCAGCATTTTCTTGCATTAGTTTTCAAGCTCGATAAATGTTTTGCAGCACAAAAGCACTCAAAGTATTTGATTTTGTTTTTTATTGTTGTTTTTCTATACATTCGTATGATCTTTAGTTAATATTAATTTTTATTCAATTTTTTACACTGTTCGTAGTTGCAGTTTATTTTATTTTTATTATAATTTTTTTTTTTAGATTTTAGTTTATTTAAATTTTGCTATCGATTTTTTTTTGCATTTTTCATAAAGCTCGCGCAACTTATTTAAAAACACAAACAATTCGGAAAATTCAGAAATTCTCAAGGCGTGTGCGTGGAAAGAACACACGAAGCACTTAAAACGTGTCGCTAACTCAAACTGCGATTGGATTTCCACTTGGCTTGGGTTGAGGAGGAAACACGTCTAACTTCGCTTCGCGGCTGAACTGAACTGAACTGCGCTGTGCGGCGCAATGTGAGGCAGAATATCTGCAAGATACGCGCGTTTAAAAAACGACTCAAATTAAGAGAGGGAGAGCGAGAGCCGCTGTCGCTGTCGCCGTTGCCGTTGCCGTTGCCGTTGCCGTCGCGGTCGCTGCTGTCACTGCCTCTGCCTCTGCCACACTTCAAGAGTGCAGTCGGCCAGCAGCGTAGGCTTATGCACATGCATGCTGCCGCCGCCACCGCCTCTGCTGCAGGTAGTAGTGAGCTGTAGTTGTGGCTATGGGGACACAGCGGGGCATCCAGCGTCAGCGCTGGCGTCGACGCCAACGCCAGCCACAGCGTCAGCGTCACACACAATGCAAAGAGCGAAGTAAAAAATAAAGCAAAATAAAAAGAGCGACTGAGCGAGCGAGCGAGTAGGCGGCCTGTCTGTGTCTGCTTGAGCGTGCTCACATGTGTGTGTGTGTGTGTGATGGTGCGAGAGCGTATGCTTGTATGCGTGAGAGTGCCTGTGCGAGGCAGCACAAAGATCTTGTTGAGCAGGTAACTCAGCAACAACAAACAGCGCTGCAGCAGAGCAACGAACGTCGAAGCAAAACAAAAAGTGCGATTACGTTTGCTTTGCTGTTGCTGCTGCTGTTGTTGTTCTTGTTCTTGTTCTTGTTATGGAGCAAAAGAAAAGGAAAAGAGCGAGAGTAGAAGCTATGCTCTATGAAATAATATGAAGCGACTAATATGAAGCGACTCGGCTCACACATATCCTATAAAAAAATTTGATTTGTTAAATGTGGGAATATTTTATTTCATAGATATTACTAACTTAATTATTATTTTGATTAGACTGAGTGTACACGGGTTTTCCATAGCGGAAACAATAGGGCATTGCGCATACCCTGCCTATATATGCAGATACAGGGTATATATCGCTAGCTTCTCAGCCAGTGAGAGCGATAAGCTGAGTTTACGCGCCAAAAAACGTAGCAGATATTTTTGCTGAGTTGTACAACTGACCACGAAATAGTAGTAGCAAGTTACAAAAAGGTAGTAAATGGTTTATTAAAATACTTTTAGCAGTTGCATAATATTTAAATACTCAAAATGTTTCACATATAACAATATTGTTGTATTTTAATTGAAATCTTAAATGAAAATGTGTTTAAGTTTAATTTAAACAATGTTTAAATGCATGAAAATAATTTCACCATATCCTCATATGATGTGCGCAACATTGGAAACCTGTTTCATTGATCCCACCTTCCCGTAAACAGGCTCTCAAATTATGCTACATCATTCGCTCCTTCGACATCCCCATGGCACTTATTTTGCGCGCGCAAAGTTTCAGAGTATAGAAGAGTACAAAAACCCTTTTTAAGTTCTACATAATAATTATCGCGTGATTATACTCAAGTTCCATTTTTAAGAGTATATTATATTATTTGAAATTAAATGTACGTCATTAGTTATTTTTTTATTCAATTGAATATAACTCTAGTTGTACCTAAAGATTATATGTAAGTTGAATGTCATTGACCTATTTCTGCGGCAAAGTATTAGTTTAGAACAACGAACTAATATTAGAAGAAGAATAATTAATAACAATTCATTAACTAATAAAAATAGGTCACTAACATTCAACATATGTATGTACATATTTATTCCATACATACATACATACATACATGTATGTATGTAGGTACATATGTGTTCATTCATATGTATGCTAATTTTATATCGCAATACAATCTAATGCTATTCAATAATAACCAATGAAATGTTAGAGAACTTTAATAATATTTATTGTGCTACAGCAGCAAAAAGGTAGTAGATAAAAAAGTAGTAAATGAACTCAGCATTATCGTATGATTCCAATTTACTACTCCAAGTTGACGAAAACGTAAATAAAGCCGCAATGTTCGTTAAAGATAAGGCGCACTAATACTAAGCCACACACACACACACATACACACACACATGAGCATAACGCATGGCGTGATGCAAGGATTGCCCAAGATGATGAAATTCAAAAAAAAGGAAAAAAAAAACATGAACATGAATGCGCATGCAACAAGCGAAGAGGCTCAAAGAGGACTCGCAGAGAGCAGAGGCGGGGCAGCAGCGCACTGAAAGAAAAAGAGGCTCGATTTATGATTTATTCTCTGGCTCGCCTTTTGCCTTAGTTTGATTTGATTTTTTTCCATTTTTTTTGCTGCTCTCTTTTGATTTTTTTTTTTTTTTTTTTTTTTTTTTTTTTTTTTTTGCTGGTTTTATCACAAAGCTTTTTCATTAGGGATTCCAATTACTTGAGGACGGTGCTGCTTGCCGGCAGGAGCTGCATTGCACACATATACATATGAGTGTGTGTGTGTGTGCGTGCGTGTGTGTGTGTGTGTATGTGTGTGTATTAGACGAAGCCAGTTGCAGCTGCCGCCTGTTGATTTCTTTTGTTTTTGCTTTTCTGCAATGAAACTGATTAAGCGTAATGTGAGAGAGCCAATGCAAGTTGGCTATGCTTTTATGATTCATATGCATGTATGTATGTACATATGTATGTATGTGTATATTATTATCACAGTTTCCACCTTAACAAAAAGAAAGCAATAAAATCGAAAACAAATGCCATAAATGTTTAAGGAAAACAAATTGAAATCACTTTTTAAAACAACAAAAATTAAGCCAAATAATAATAATAAAAATAATATAAAAATATAAAAAAAAGAGAGAAACAAATAAAACCCATATGTAAACGAAGTATACAAATTAAAAGACTTCCCCGTTGACATTTCTGGGTCAGCGACCCAAAGAGTTAAACGAGCCAGCAGCAAAGCAAGTGGAGGGAGCGAGAGAGAGATAGAGGGAGAGGGAGAGGAGGGCAGAGCAGTAAGTGGAGTAGTGTCCAGTGCCCAACCCAAGTTGTTGAGGCTGCGGCTGCGGCTGTTGTTGTTTTTATTGAATATGATTATGTGGCACGCTGCAAAAGCGAGCGTAAATTATTTATTACACAATTTCGCAGCAGCAACAGCTACAGCAGCAACAGCAACAACAACAATAACGGCAACAACTACAACAACAATGAAAACAAATAAATTTTTGCATTTGGCAGCCGCCACGCAGAATGTGACGAAAACGCCGCCGCCCGCTTCAATAAAAATAAATAATAATTCATATTTACTATAAGTAGCAGCAGCAACAACAACAATAACAACAACAACCAATTAGGCGTTGCCGCAGCAGTAGCTAAACAACTGTAAATTGTGCGCCTGCGCAGCCAGCGCAGCAGCAGCCGCAGCAGCAGCGCAAATGGAGAACAAAACGCAGCTGAGCAAAAGGAACGACAAAGTGTATAACGGGGTAACGGGGATAGCGGGGGGTAGCGAGGCCTGGACTATGACAGGCAGTGCAAGCTGAGCTGACTCTGTTCGACACAAATTACCGTTAAATTAAGCGCTGGCCCGTCTGTGAAGCAGCTTTGCTCGTAGGCGAGAAAGAGAGGGAGAGAGCAGTGGGAGAGCAGCGAGTGCGAGCAGATTAAGCTGCTTAAATGTGTGTAAGGCAGATAATGTTTATGTATGTATGTAAGTTGTGCATGCACTGAGCTACAAGTAGCTAAGCCCGATTTGTTATCGATAAAGTGTTATCGGGGGGAGGCGCAACTCTTTACGCTGCCCAAGCTTACATAAATACAAATATTATTATTTCTCTTTTTCAATAACACTTTCTATGGCCTCCCTACGAGGCAGTTTATCCCCCATCTTGATGACCTGCTCTTGATAAGAGGCAGAGCAGAGGCAGCAGCAGCAGTAACAGCAGCGGCAGCAGCAGCAGTTGCCCTCGCCCTAGCCAATTGCAACAGCAACAACAACAACAGCAGCAACAAAACTCAAATGAAGCGAATGGCAAGAGCAGCGCCTGGGCTCAGCCTAGGGCAAAGGGGCCAAGGGCTAAGGGCCAGGGCAGCTAGCATTGCAGATGCTGCCAGCAGCAGCAGCAGCACGCGACCACAGCGTCACATGTGCCGCAATCTTGTGCAGCCCGGCCCCCAATGCTCCACACAGCAGCAGCCAGCGGCAGCAGTTGCAGCAGCTGCGAAAACGCCAAGAACATTGACTTTGTGGAAAGCGCAAAAGAAGTCTGAAGTAAAAACAACAGACGATAGAGAAAAAGCCAAAGACGATGATGAGCATGCGGATGATGATGATGATGGTGATGAAGAATTGGCAGACTTATGCAACTTGATGCGTGCTTCAACTAGCAAGGAATAGGGAGAGAATGAGAGAGAGAGAGAGAGGGAGCGGAGAAGGGGACGTGGTAGTTGCAACCGCAATCTGTCATATCTCCGCTGGACCGTTGACAATTGCTAATGGCGAAAGGTGAAGGGGGAGGAGAGCTGGCACACACCTTCCAGGCTTTGATTTTGTAGTCATAACTAACGAAACATTCAATAAAAGCTTCTGCCAGCCCTCGCTAGCACTGCCCTGCCGCAACAGAATCCACACACACACACATACAGTCACATCCAACTGGGTCACTGACCTATCAAGTGTAAGACCTATTGAGCAGCACGCGAATGAACGAGAGAGCGAGAGAGAGAGAGAGAGAGAGAGAGAGAGAGAGAGAGAGAGAACTGGCGAGAGGGTTGGCAGCAGCAGGCAAATGTGGCAGCAAATGTTGCCGAGGGGCAGCGCAATAGCAAAAACTCCGGGGGAAAATATATTTATGCTCCTCTCTCGCTCATTCTGCCTCCCCCTCACTGCGGCACTCTCTCTTCCTCTCTCTCTCTCTCTCTCGTGCATAAAAACGAAAGCGCAGGCGAACAAAAAATTAAAATAAACCAACGAGGGGGCGCCCTCGCTGGGAGCAAAAGTGTTGCCAGGCGCGCGAACGGCGGGGGCGCGATGGGATGGGAGGGGCAGAGGCAGAGGCATAGGCATAGGCAGCGCGAAAGGGAATACAGCCGCAGGCTATACAACCATGTGGGCTGTGGAGGCGTATGGGCGCACACTTTAGGTGTCAAAGCGTGCGAATGCGAAGGGGCCACAGCGAAAAACAGCTCAAGATTCGCCTCTGTGTGAGTGAGTGTGTGTGTGTGTGTGTGTGTCGGCTGTAAATGTGGCAATTTTATTTACATTTGGCCAGCGCCTTTTTGACTTTGGCAGGTTGCCCAATGCAACGGAGGGTCAGGTCACACACACATAGACTGAACTAGGCCCCCCTTCAAATTGGGGTAATTTTTCGTTTTGTTATTATATTTTATTCTCTGACTAACTTGGCTTGCATTTACCTGCCTGAGGTTGCCTCGCTACAAAGTAGTTGCCTTTTAAGCTCTTTGGCAGCTACTTTGATGGAGTGTCGCAGGGGATGGGGGAGCAAGTGCGCTGGAAGAGGGGATCAGCAGTGAAAGTATTACTGGGGTTAAGCACAAATGGTATCTAGAGCGTTTTGTGGAAATTAAAAGGGGAAGAAATAAAAGTAAACTATTTGTTTGGTTAGCTCGAATAAATGAGAAGTGCATAGAAAGGTCATGCCGGCAAATACAAGCAGATAGAATGTAATAATCAAATAAAGAGGTGAGAAATTGCATCGAACTATAAGTAAAATTAACTAGAATGCATGAGGTGTTATGAGGGAATACAGGCAGAATAAAATTAGAGTAATTATGAGAGTAGAGTTAAAAATAAAAATTAAAAAATATCAGATTATAAAAATATATGTATATAATCCATGTTAGAGATTTGAGGGATTTATTAAAATTGTGAGAATCGCATAGAGCAGCAATAGTTGGTCGCTTTGCAGCGAGAAACTTGGCCTACATTTGCAGACATACAATAAGAAAGCAGATACATATATATTACAGCTTTGCATTTTTCACGATAAATGTATGATATAAATAAATAAATAAGAAGAAAAATTAAAGTAAAAACCCTGAAGAAGAAATTAGCTAAAATAGATAAGATGAGATTTTCAGTCTATGCGTTATTTATTTAATTATGTGAGTCACTCAAAGATCGATGACTTGCCCCGTAAAACTGAAATTGGACATCAACATGGGCTTAGGGCAACAACAACAACAACGGACGTCTGTCCGCCCCTGCGCCCCCCACCCCCCGTCAACCAAGTGTGTGTAGCAAATCAAATGTAGCAGTCGAAACAGTAGCCGAACAAGCAGCCAGAGTCAAAGGCAACAAAATGTCATGATTTACAATAAGAAATCATATATCTCTCGACGTTTTTTTTTATCTGGTTTTGAAGCAACAACAACAACAACAACAACAACAAACCTGAGCTGACAATGAGCGCCTAAAGGGTTTCCAGCTGAACTCCCCTCGCCCAGGCCGAGCCGTTGCGATCCGCAAACTTCACGCAACACAAACCGAGGAATACAAACAGATGGGACGGACGGACAATCGAATGATAAAAGAGGAAAAAAAAACTATGTTACAAAGGCAGAGAAAAGAAAACATTAAAATGGAAGAAAAACAACAACAACAACAACAGCAACAGCAAAGTAAAGAAACTGGCTACGAAACTGGGCAACAGCCAAGCCAAGAACAGGGCTCAAACTGAGACGGGGAAGGGAAGGGAGTCGAGACAGGGAACGGGAACTGTGACTGGGGCTCGTTGCCGGGGCGGAGAGACGTGCGTTTATTTTGTGTAAGACAGGTAGCCAGTCGCCAAGCGGCTCGACTCCGGCCATTGTGTCTGTCTCCGTCCGTTTGTCCGAAAAGTGCGCAGTTAAAAAAATCGGTCGCCAGAGAAACCCACAGACAGACAGACAGAACAGAGTGAAAAAAAAAAACGATCAACATAATCGATGATGATGTGGTTGTTGTTGTTGTAGAGCTGCGCTCGACTCGACTCGGCTTGGCTGGGCTCAGCTCTGCCCTGTTGGCCCAGCCGTAAATGTGTTAAAAAACGCGCAGCGAGATTAAATGAGCATAAAATACAGCGCAGCAAACGTCGAACCGCGTATAGCGAAAAACAGTCGAACCTAAACCTAAGCCCAAACCAACAAAAAAAAAAAAAAAAACCGTCAGGCAGAAACCGAGAGAGGGAGAGGGCGATAGAGGGAAAGAGAGAGAGGGAGAGGGAGAAAAAGTATCTTTAAGATGCCAGACACGAAACACGTCGTCGACTGGCGTTCATCAGCGACGACCCCTGACAGACAGACTGCCCACAGTCGAGCACAAACTCAGTCGCAGTCGCAGTCGCAGTCGACGTCGCCGTTGCCGTTGCCGTTGCTGTCCCAAGTCCCTGTTCCAGCAGTCCCACTTGAATAGCCCGGACCTGCCCTCGAGCCTTTCGCCAATAAAATATGCATGCTGAGCCCGGCTTGAGACCCCGGGGCAAGATCTGCCTCTGCTGCTGCCGCTTCCTGCGGCTGCTGTAGGACTCGCGGTCTGAGGTGCGATCAGTGTGTGCAGAAGTTCATAAAGTGAAAATGTGTAGCACATGTATGTGTATAGATATATCCTATGTACATATATGCATTGGGCGTAAGAGCAGGCCTTAAAGCTGCAGCTGATGCCCTACGTTTGCAGCAGAGATCTCAGCTCTCCCAGGGGTTGACCTATACAGGCTCAGCTCAGTATCATTCCAGAAAAGAAATTATAGCATTTCGGTCTAGATCTAAGAAGAGGCACTATTAAGTTTGTAATGATACATAGGGTATTACGAAAGAGTTATACATCTACTCTATCGTAGGTCTAAGCTGCAAATATGATAGTATATCAGTTTATCATAGTATATTAAAATATTAGGTAATTCTCTTGGAGCTATCCAGAGGTAAGTTCGTGCTCCACTTTTGATCAACAAATATAAAAAATATCCCAAGCTTAATACTTCAGAAAATTATTTATAGAACTTCATTGTTGATAAAAAATTAACAATTAAATCAATATTAATTGTTTTCATAATTTATATTTATATACATATATATTTATTAATAATTGATTATATATATTAATTATTATATACAGTATATAAGCAAAAACATAAAATTTGTTAATTTATAAATTTTTATACCCTGAACCCATTTTCAATGGGAAATCAGGGTATAATGGTTTTGTTGAAATGTATGTAACAGGCAGAAGGAGGCGTGGCAGACCCCACAAAGTATATATATTCTTGATCAGGGCGACGAGCTGAGTTGATTTGGCCCTGTCCGTCTGTCTGTCCGTCTGTCCGTCTGTCCGTCCGTCCGTCTGTCCGTCTGTCCGTATGTATGAACGCGTCGATTTCAGAAGATATAAGAGCTAGAGACTTCAAATTTTTTTTTAAAATGTCAGTAATTACAGCGCGCATATCAAGTTTATCATTAAAAATCGATAACTCATCCCGATCTTTTTTTTATCGATAAAAAACCTTATCGAAATCCAGTTATAATATTATATCTTCTACACCTTTATTGCTAGAGTCTCCAAATTTTTAATGTATGCTTATATGCAATTTATACAATTTCGGTTTTTGTTAAAATTTACCCCCTCCCTTAAATTCACCCCCTCACCCTCACTTTTGTAAAAAGCGTATTTCAAATACTAGAGACTTGTGCTTTGGCAATTACATGCATATTCATGTTATAGTCATAATCTGAAAGTTTCATGAAGATCGTACGTCCAAAAAAAAGTTATTAAGCAATTAAGTTCTCATAGTAAGCGCTCACTGCCGCCCATGCGTGCTTATGCTTGTGTGTGTATATGTATGTAATTGTGTGTGTATGTGTGTGTGTGTGTGTGTGTGTGTGTGTGTGTGTGTGTGTGTGTGTGTGTGTGTGTGTGTATGTGTGTGTATGTATGTGTGTGTATGTATGCCTGTGTGTGCGTGCGTGCGTGTGTGTGTGTGTGTGTGTGTGTGTGTGTGTGTGTGTGTGTGTGTGTGCGTGTTTCTTGTGTAAGCTGAAAGACGCGAAAAATTATTGAATAGCTATTACTCCAAGGGTTCAGGGGATCTCGTAGTCGAGTAGTCTCGACTAGAGCTTTCTTACTTGTTTATTTTTAAACTTAAAATATATTAAAATGAAAAACATTTAACTAAATTTTAAAATACAAAATATATAAATAAAATATTTATTGGTAAATTAGTATTATAATTTAAGTATACACACATTTACTAGCAATATAAATATAAATTTAAATTATTTGAATATAATAAAAAAAAAAAATAAATAAAAATAAATAATCCAATTTTAAGTAATATTTATGATGATGATATTTAAATAAGTTGAAAAATAATACTTAATATTATTGTGATAAAAAATAATTTATTTGTCATTATATTTTCTATATGCATAATTATTTTTCTATACATACTTATTATATATTCTAAAAATTGTTTAGCCTTTTAAAAATGTTCTAAAACAAAGCAACCTTTCAGCTTAATGGGCAGCGCATCTTTTTTTTTGGATTTGCTCCAGAGAAGCAGGAGGGCAGCCAGGGTAGGCAGGGCAGGCGGGGCACGGTAGGGACTGGAGCAAAACCTGGGCAAAAGCTCATCAAAAATGATGCCCCGCAGGCAAATGATGGCATGGAAAATAAAACAAGAGCCAAAGCAAGGCAGAGCAAAGCACGGCGAGGCAGAAATGAAGCCACGGCCACAACTAAAATTATACGCAATCGAGCAGCTTCTGTGCAGCAGCCAAAAAAAGAAGAGGAGCAGAGTCAGAGGTGGGAAACCCACTTTGAGAGGAGGCGGACAGGCGAGCGCATCCTCCGCAAGATACAAGTCAAAGCGCTCTGCTCGACTCCTGCTCGAGCAGGCTAACAAATTATGCCTGCTGCCTGCCCTGCCCTGTCCTGGCCTGGCCATAAAACATCGAGTCCGAAGCCAGTGCGTATCACGATCGGCCCGGTGGGCGTGGCAGAGGCGAGACTCGGGCACACGCATTTAGTGGGAACAACAGGAGGGCACACAGGATCGCTGATACCTCGTCCAGCTAGTCCGCTCGATCTTGACTGCCTGCATCAACGCCTCAAACTTGGGGCTGCTGCTGCTGCTCCAAAGCTTTAATCATGCGTTCGTGTTGGCCAAGTTTAAGGTTTGGCTTTAACACACACTCAATGCTGTTGTTGTTGTTGTTTCTTTTGGCCAACTCTTGTTGTTCGTGCCTTTTATAATGATTGCATTTATCATTTATTCTGCGCGTCAACCAAATTATATGCCTGAGCTTGCCAGCCAGGGAACCATGGCCATGTCAATATTAAAGTGCTTCGATTGAACTGTATATACAGGGTTGTCCATATTCGACGAAGCAGGCTGGCAACCCTATATCTTTTCATCTCAAGGCGGGTATTATATAGTGATATAGACATATTATATTCATAAAGCTCATAAACTGATTAATAAAATCATTATGATGGTCACCTTCTAAAATAAAGCCATAGATTCGTCGAATATGGGCAACCTTGTTGGGTTGCCAGATGGGTCTGTAGAATAGGGGCAGCCTTATATGTATAGATATGTGTGTATAGAGTCAGCCCTATATACAGCTGGGATTATACTGACTATCTATAACGTAGTATCTATCTCTGTCCCTATCTCCCTCTCTCTGCCTCTCTCACTCTCTCTATAACTTGAGCTTCCTCAGTTGACCCAGAGCTGCTGCTTTCGAGCTGCTGCAGTTGTTAGCCAAGCGCAGCGTTTGTTCCAGACTCTGCCGCTTTGATCCCAGTTGTCAGTGGTTGAGGTCAAGCGTTATTGGAGCATAACACTGGACGCTGCTGGTGCTGGCTGGCCTCAAGTTTCGCTTTCGTTGCATGGAAGAGTCGCTTGCTGATAAGATGTTGGCGTGTAGCAGCCGCCTACCCATTGACAGGCGCTGCCCAGCTGGATGCCGCTCTGGCAGAGACTCTGGCTGTGGCAGCAACTGGAGCGACTCACACCTCGGCCTCAGTTTGTCAGCAATTACAGTAATTCCAATTAATACGCAGCAGCAGCAGCAGCAGTTGTTGTTGTTGTTGTTGCTGTTGTTGTTGTGCCCTGTTAGGCACTTATTTCTTTTCTAATTTGTGGCGCGTGTTGCATGCCACAAATCTCAAACTCAACGAGCCACTGTGTGCCACTAACAACACACACGCACACACACACACACACAAATTAGCATGAAAGCGTAAAGAGTATCTGCAAGATACGAGCTGCAACAGCGCACGCCACTGACACGGCAGAAAACGCAAAATTATTATATCTAGATGCTTTGCCAGCTGAAATGATAAATCTAAACAACTCGAAAGGGGTCGGGGAGGGGGCCTGTGGGTCTGGCAACCAGTAGCAGGTTGGGTGTAGGCTGCATCAAGTTGAGTTTCGGGGCTACAATTATAAATTGCAAAGAGTGCGGACCACGGACAGCTGAAGTTGCAGGAGCAGTGAGTGGTAATTGCCCTCGGGGGGAAATCAGCAGCAAGCAGTTGCAAGTTGCCAGTTGCCAGTTACCAGTTGCCAGTTGCAGCCACTGAGGCACAGCGGAAGCTGCAACAGGCATTCTATCTACCATTTTGACCATACAATTCTAATAGCTGCAGGCCGTATCTTTGGCTAAAAAGGCAGACTACGCAGATACATTTCGATTATGGCTGCAGCAGTTACAACAACAAACTCTCGGCTCTTACTCTTCTTACTATTCTCCTTTCAGTCTTTTTTCGTTTTTCATTTTGAGTGATAAATGCAATTGCAGCCGTCGCCCAGCTCCATTTGTATCTGTATCTGTATCCAGGCATCTCCTGCTTTTGCCGGAGAAACCCCTATAATTACTGTTTAAAGATTGTTTTTCCGGGTTTTATTTCTTATTAATTGATGTTGCTGTGGTTGTTGTTGCTCTTGCTGTTGCTGCTACTGCTGGAGGATGCAAATGCTAAAGTTTATTTGCTGCGCACTTCGAGCATATTTCATCGCATCCGATAAACAACTTGAATATGCTGATAAGAAATATAGAAAAAATTCAGAAATACATTTTATACACAACTTTGCTTTGAAATTCTTATTCTTTATCTTCATTTGATGCACACAGTGTGATTAAATTTTTGCTAAATTTAAACTTGTGCAGTTACTAATGAGTCAGATGCGTGATAAGGCCTGGACATGATATCCGTCTAGAAGAAACTAATACAGTATTTGCTTACGCAATGCAAATTTAATGAAGGCAACAAATTGTTCAGATGGTAGAGCAATGTAAACAAATATTTTAACTTTATTTCTATTTCATTTTTTAGTGAAATGAGGATAGCATTTAAAACAATAATTTCGAGGGTGGTCTGAAGAATAAGAACTATGTAAATATACATAAATATATATTCCACATTTATTTTTTGAAATATTCCACATTTTTTAAATAATTAAAAATTAAAATGCTTAGTATTAAAATGATTAAAATATTTCTAACTTTTAACTTGAAATTTCTTCTAAATCCATATATTTTTTAAAAATAATAATAATAATAAATAAATTAAAATTAATAAAAAAATTAAAGTAAATATTGAAAATTGTTTTATTCTATTTCCGTTAATTCATCAAATGAAATTAATAAATTATAATTGCCGGTATTTTTTTAAATAAATAATATAGATTAATATAAATAAGTTTACACCATATAAATAAATAAAAATTTTGTAAATTAATTAATTTAATAAATGTAAATAAATTAATTCTTTATATGTCTATTCATATAAATAAATAAATCAGTTTAAAGAGTGTAAAAAATATTGTAAATAACTAAATTTAACATGAAAACAATGAGGTTTTATAAATAAAATAAAATTAGTTAAATATAAAAAGTTGAATTACTAGAAATCAAATAAATTACAACCACAAACAGAGTTTACTAATTAAATTAATGAAAGCATTAATATTTTTCCTCTAAAATTGTTTTTCAAATGCAATATTAATTTATTACAGACAAATTATATATTAATTTCAATGCAAATAAAAGTCGTAGAAGCTTCCCTCCGATTAGAGTATGAGTGCAGTACAATTATATATATATAAAGTCTTCTTCTATATATACACACGTTCAAGAGTCGATGATAAGCATTATTTAAATGATGAAGAATATGAGAATTAAGTCGCAATCAGTACGACAGCGGAACGTGAATAATTATGCAGCTAATTTGCATGGCAAACTCAGTTTATTACAGGCCGAGACAAGGTTCTAACTGAAATGCACTTGCCAAGAACTTAGCCGGTATTTACGAGCCTGGTCGGAGTACGCGACGTGCATTTAGTGTTTTCATAAAGTGGCAAAAGCTAAACTTGTCAGAGCAGCCAGCAGCGAGCACTGAGCTGTGAGCTGTGAGCTGCGAGCAGTGAGCAGCGATTGTATCTGTGAGATACATTCGCGCGATAAGGCGAGCGAGCGAGCGAGCGGAACGCGCGCGCTGCCTGCCGCCACATTGTTGATTAAAAATAAATTGTCAACTTTGACAGTGAAGCGGCAGAGTTTTATTTATAAACTAAATGGGTGCGCAATGGAATTTTGCTCAACTGGCAAAAGGGATCGCTCCAGGGCGATCCACAACTGCTGCAAATTGGCATTTTTATTTTTGGCTCTCTCACTTTCCCTCTCTCTCCATCTCTCTGTCTTTCTCTCTGGGCTGCGGCAGACATTGGGGAGACTTTGATGGCACGCGCTGCTTGTTTATTCTTGGCTGCTGACATCAACCGGAGCAGCAGCAGCAGCAGCAGCAGCAGGAGCTGGAGGAGCAGCAGCAGCCCGCTAACGGAATGTCTAATGCATGTTGGGACCGCCCAAGCGCCGCACCTGTACTGCCTTTCATTAAAATGCAGCCATTAACACTTTTTTCTTTCTTGCTTCTTCTTATTTTTTTGCCTGCTGCCGCACTAATGGCTCGCCCCTGGGCACATATAAAGCGCAGCAAGAGCGAGCCTCACTTCCGCTGCGACACGCGTTGCTCGTGGACTTCTAAGCAGGCTTGACAATTGCATTGATTGCGTTCCACTCATTAGAATATCACATAAGAAACGAGCTAATGCACGAGGCCTCCAACTGCTCGCCGCGATCATTTATCAATGCCTGCTTGGGTTTGCCATATACGCCGCGCCATGACACAGCCAAAATGCAGAAGATGCAATGAAATTTGTCAATCAGACAAGCCGAAAAAATGACACAACACAAAATGTGAAATGCGCTTTTCCCTGAGAACTTTCGTCGGGGCTAAGATTCATTAGCGCAGCCACAAAAGCTGAACTCAGAGTCGAGGAGCAGCGGAGGAGCAGCGGAGGAGCAGTTGAGGAGCTGCTGTACGGCGCTTAATCCTCGTGATGATTTGACGCTTTCAACGTTTCATTTGTATAACTAGATTTGGCTGGAGGGTACTGAGAAATTGTAAGCCTTCATACCTCGAAATATTCTGAAGTAAGATAATGTTGCTAATGCCGAAGAGTATGTATATTGGTATTAACTACTCTTTCACATGATTTGATATTAAAAATTGTTCGAAAAAACAAAATAGAGCAGGATAGGTTCAACAATAATTCCCAAAGACAGTTTACATATTCATCTATATTTTTTTTTGCTGATAAAACTAAGCATATATTATTAAGAAGTGTATAGATAGAGTCTATCTATGTATTCAATCTTAAAATATTTTTAGTAGGAAATAATTGAAACGTAAAAACTGAAAAGTGATGCTACAAGTATATTCTAAACGATCGTGGCTAAAAAGAGTAGATTCCATACGCTGGTTACAATTTATATTCCTTTCTTACAATCCCTTCGACCACACATTCAGGGCTCCTGAATCTACTAGACTTGTATTAGTCTCTCTGGGCTATTTAAGAGAGCAAGATCCGAGCTAACTACTGACTGCCTAAAGGCAATTTAGTTCAGCTTAAGTTAATTATATAGAGCCATTGTAAGCTGAGCTTGATTATTGGCTTTTATTTATATGTAAGATAATAATATAATTTTTATTAATATTCAATTTATGCTTTATCCTATGAAACGCATTTGTTCCACACACTCCATAGAGTTGGTATATTACTTAATCTAACTCAAATCCAACTAAATTCAAATATTGATTTTCTCATATAGCACCTCGAATCTAATAAGCTGCATAAATGTCCCAAAACAAACTCATCATTAATTTATTGGTCTTGAATGCAATTCAGAGTTGTTTCCCAGGCCGATGGTACAAAGAAGTATTTGGTGTAATATCAATTTTCTCAACACCTTTGTGGGTAAGATCAATAAACCCATTGAACAGCTCGTCCACGCCGATCGAGAACTCATCAAATGGAAATTATGCACGACCAATTGTGTATACGTAATGCCCTCGGCTAGAGTCCGTTATTTGACTTTCCCAACCTGCAGAGAGCGTATAATAATCATAACTCGAATTGGAAATAATGTAGCATATTTGACAGACAGACAGACAGAAGAAAATACCCCCAAAGACCCCCAAAAGCCGCCCAATAAGGGCAATCAAACAAAACAGAGCCCGTGTGGCGTACGCAGCGCATAATAAACTAAATGGTAAACAAATATTGAAGAAAGACAGAATGTTAAGAGTTCTCCGTCCCTTGCGTCTTCTTCTTCTTGTTCTTGTTCTTGGCTGGGAGAGGGAGGGGCAAGCAGAGCTTTTGACTCTTTGTTGGGTGACACAGGGCAAACACAGCGCAAAGCAAGTCTCATGCAAGTGCAAGTCGAATTGGGTCGGGCTACCTGTCCGGCAATCACATTTCGGCTCTGTCTTCCCGTATTATATTTCAATAATTCTTCACTTTAATTTTGGTTTAATGCCAGCGCGTGGGCGTCAGCTTCGACTGACAGCGCTGGGGACTGTAGCGTTCTGTAACGATAGATAGCCAAGATAGTCATCGGCGCTGCTTAATTGTCGTGACAAGTTGACAGTTCGCATGAAAGCCCATCCATTGTCTCCGAGCCACCTCCCCCACAGAAGTAATAAAAACACTTTTGAGCCGAACTGTCTGTATTAAATTTCGAAAACAAAATGTTTTTCCTTCTTTGTTGAATCGTGCTTTTCCTTTTACTTCTGTTTTATTATATTGCTGTTTATACATTTATCTCACTCGACCCAATTTCTGCGTTCTGCGGTGTCGCAATGGCTTATTAAAGACCCAGGCAGACCCCGGCAGACCCAAGCAGCAGCTGCCTGGGTGGCGAGTGCCGCATCTAAATACTGGCAATCGCATCGATGATTCATTGGGTTACATTTCGCCAACGGCTGTCGGGTTGAGGTAAATGCAACGTTCGACCGCTGCCGTTGGCTGCCCTGTGGCTGCTATGGGCTGCTGAGCCTATGCGTCAGACCTTAGCCATTTCAAGAACGCGCAACTCTGACTCGCGCCTGTCCAAGCATCATCGGCATATGAGTAACTGAGCTCTGGAAAGTGTGGAAACACCAAATGGCAAAGCAAATTTCGTAGTTAAATTGTGTTTACTACATTAAAGTACTTTGAAATTAGGCGATCTACTGAATCTAGCAGACAGCCAAATCGAAATAAAACTAATATACAGTTGCGAAAAATAAAATAGCACCACTTGCAAACGCAAAGTTTAAGAAGTTCTCCTAGGTGCATTTATCAATGTATTGATCTAATTTTTGCTTGTAGATAAGCAGCAAGCAATTAATGATCGCAACAAACAAGAATTATCACAAAAATATTAATCGTTTTTTTATAATTCAAAAAAATCTCCAAAAAGTCGAAAAAACACCGAAAAAAATAATAGCACCACTTTTTCATTTTGCACTAAAAACTATTTTAAAAAATAAAAGTAAGCAACAAACTCTATCTTATAGTTAATAACAACTAAAAATAAAAATATTCCTTAAGTTTAGTACTTGGTTGTGTTGCCTTTATTGGCAATTACGGCTGCACAACGCCGAGTCATGGAATCAACCAGGTCCTGGCATCGTTTGAGGGGAATCTTAGCCCATGACTCTTGAATGACTTCCCAAAGCATCTTTTCATTAGTTGGATTAGATTCAGAAACTATTTTTTTAACATCCGCCCACAAGTTTTCGATTGGATTTAGGTCCGGCGACTGCGCAGGCCACTCCATAACGTTAACTGAATTATCCTGAAACCATTTCTTCGCTTTCTTACTGGTGTGTTTGGGGTCATTGTCTTGCTGGAAGACCCATTTTAGTGGCATATTGTACTCCGCGTAGGGCAGCATCACATTTTGTAATATATCAACATAAACATGTCGGTCCATTATGGTTTTGATCCAGTGAATTGGGCCTATGCCATAGTACGAAAAGCAACCCCATACCATTACACTTGATCCGCCATGTTTAATTGTTTTTGTTGTATAGCTAGGGTTGAATTCTGCCCTCTGTGGTCGTCTTACGTAGGTCCGTAATCCTTTTCCACCAAACATGACCACCTTACTTTCATCAGTCCAAAGGATGTTTCTCCATTGCTGCTTAGACCAATTTTTGTGTTCCTTTGCGAACGCCATCCGTTTGGATATGTGTTTTATATTCAAATATGGTACTTTTCTTGGACGACGAGCATTCAGACCCTGATATCTTAAATATTTACGTACTGTTTGGTCCGTTGCTGATATGTTTAGTTCCTTTTTTAGTTGAGTAGCCGACTTAAAAGGATCCTTTTTACTCTCGCGAATGAGTCGAGTGACTTGATGTTGGGTCAGAGCTCGATTTCGACCACGCTTTTCATCACTTTTTTTATGGATTAATGCATTGTGGATCATTATACCCTGAACCCATTGAAAATGGGAAATCAGGGTATAATGGTTTTGTTGAAATGTATGTAACAGGCAGAAGGAGGCGTGGCAGACCCCACAAAGTATATATATTCTTGATCAGGGTGACGAGCTGAGTTGATTTGGCCCTGTCCGTCTGTCTGTCTGTCCGTCTGTCCGTCTGTCCGTATGTTTGAACGCGTCGATTTCCGAAGATATAAGAGCTAGAGACTTCAAATTTTTTGTAAAATGTTCGTAATTACAGCGCGGATATCGAGTTTATCATTAAAATTCGATAACTCATCCCGATCTTTTTTTATCGATGAAAAACCTTATCGAAAACCAGTTATAAAATTATATCTTCTACACCTTTATTGCTAGAGTCTCCAAATTTTTTATATATGCTTATATGCAATTTATACAATTTCGGTTTTTGTTAAAATTTACCCCCCACCTCTAAATTCACCCCCTCACCCTCACTTTTGTAAAACGCGTATTTCAAATACTAGAGACTTGTGCTTTGGCAATTACATGCATATTCATGTTATAATCATAATCTGAAAGTTTCATGAAGATCGTACGTCCACAAAAAAAGTTATTAAACAATTAAGTTCTCATAGTAAGCGCACACTGCAGCCCATGCGTGTTTATGCGTGGGTGCTTGTGTGTGTATGTGTTTGTGTATGTGTGTGTGTTTCTTGTGTAAGCTGAAAGACGCGAAAAATTATTGAAATAGCTAGCACTCCAAGGGTTCAGGGGATCTCGTAGTCGAGCAGTCTCGACTAGAGCTTTCTTACTTGTTTTATTTGAACAACCCATGAGACGACCAACTTTCCTGTAAGAATTTCCATCCGAAATCAACTTTTTGATGAGATTGCGTTGCTCGGTGGTGCAATGCTTTCCGCGACCCATTTTTTTGCAGATAAAAAAAAATTTTTGAAATTAACTAAGGAAAATAGATATGTAAACAACAAATCTTTTCAACATGTGCTTTTAAAGAAATGCAACTCTGCGAAAAATAACGGTATTCACTCAAAAAGGCTGAGTGGTGCTATTATTTTTTTCGGTGTTTTTTCGACTTTTTGGAGATTTTTTTGAATTATAAAAAAACGATTAATATTTTTGTGATAATTCTTGTTTGTTGCGATCATTAATTGCTTGCTGCTTATCTACAAGCAAAAATTAGATCAATACATTGATAAATGCACCTAGGAGAACTTCTTAAAGTTTGCATTTGCAAGTGGTGCTATTTTATTTTTCGCAGCTGTATATACTAAGTATATTCTAAACTAACATTTTTTATGCTAATGAATTATTCTCCCAATATGAGCTACCAATAAAATATAATTATAAAAATATTAATAATTTGTGGAATTAATAAATACATCATTATATTATATTATGAATATTTATTCTAAACTCTATAACTATAAATTCTGACTGCAATAAATATAAATTACAACATTATGTAAGATATAATTAATAATAATAATAATAATAATAAAAGATTCAGAAAAATATTTAAAATTACTTTTATACTCTTAAATAACTTACTCTAATATTGCTAAAAATTTAATAAACATATTAAAAAGATGTGGTAAAAGTCACAAGTTCAAGCATTAAATCCACAGCAAAAACAACAGTCAATCATATGTTATTAAAGTAATAAGACAATAACTGGTCTATCAACAGCTTGTGGCAGCTTTTCATTCTAATTTATGCTCAAAGTGAGAAACTGAGCTATTATTAAAATGAAATCATTTATTTCTGTATATAATTAAATATTGATAATAACTGAAATTACGTCTAATAAGAAAATTCATAAGAATTCGAGCGATGCTTAGTTTAGCTTTAAAGTCGTTTATAGGAATTTTGTACTTAATGTCTTTCACTAGAGAAAATAATATAATACGAAATAACATTAAAAAAACCAAAATATTAATAATAAAAAAAAAATCAAAAATATAATTGAACAACAATAATATTAAAATAATAATATAATACAAAATAAGTTTTAATTTATTTTATAAATATTAAATTCCATTAAATTTTCCCTTCAATCTATTTCCATTCATAAAACAGAATTCATATAATAATTAATATAAATATTAACAGCTATATAATAATACTATATTTAATTCATTAATATTTCCATATGCCTTCACCTTGAACTATCCATTATTACTTTCTCCTTTCACTTTCGAAAACTATATTATATACCCAATTGTTCGCCCTATAATAAAATAAACGCAGTATATAAACACTTGATTTGTTCTTTTATGCTTTTGTATAAACAAAAAGCTTTATGCATATATAAATGTTTATACATACAATAAATAAAAACAAAATAAAAAGCTAACAAAGGCATTTTGATTAATGTGCCACACACACATACTTACACACTCGCCAAGGGGACTGATAATGACTTTTTAAATACACTTCTAATGCGCTAAAAGGGGGCAATCGACGTCGCTGACAAAGGAAGGCGCGACCAGGTGAGAAAAACTCACCGATCAAGGGCTATGAAAAATAAATACATAATGCAACAAAAAATTGCCTATTGAATAGTAATTTGCATTTTATAAGCTACTGCGACAGGAACGAGTACAAAAAAAATGATGACATTAGAGGACACCGAATCAGGCACGCCCCGAGGGCTTGACAAATAAAAAAAAAAAAAAAAATCAACGATTTATGCGTTTTTGATGATTGCAAAACTATGGAAATTATGTGATAAGCTTGTCGTAGAATCACCCTACCTATCTCCCTCTCTCTCCCTCCCGCTCTGCTGTCTACACAGCTTATGCAAAGTACTTTTGTGTTCGAAGACAAGCGTCGCTTCCAGAGATCCAGTTGTGCTATTGAGTCTATGGAAAAATAAGAAGAGAAGAGGCGAGAAAATGCAAAATCATTTGCCTGGCCCTTTGCACGTGCGGCGCTCGATAAATGCAAGCTCTTTGTATAAAGATCGTTTCTTGCTGTCGTATTTGCAATCATTGTGCGATCATTTATGGGCTGAACAGAGCGCGTTTTGTCTCTTGTCATCAGTCGCACAACTGCTTAATATTCATGCTGCGCATAAGACCCTTGCGATGATTAGACAACATTTAACACTTGGCCTGTGGACTAGGGTATGGGCTATGGGCTATGGGCTATGGGCTCTGGGGTCTAGGGTATGGGGTGTGCTCTGCCCGAGAGGGTTTTTGCTTCTTCTTCAAGTTTGTCGTAATCAGTTGTCATGAGGCTGCAGTTGGTGTTGGTCTCAGCCGGTAACGGTCTTTTGAGTTAACAAGCTTAGGCCAGGGCATCTTCTGAGTCATGAATCAAGGTGAAAATTGTTTTTTAACAAATGAGAAGTCGTTGCAATCGGGTGTAATGGTTTCTAAAATACTCGTTCAGTTTCAGCATTTAATATGATATTAATATATTACGATTTGACCAGGGAGAAGTAAATATCAGAGTTTGGTTTGTGGAAGAGATTTGTTATAGTTAAAATTGTCAACATAGGAACTAAGACTTTGGGCTATGGACTGAGTGCACTATTATTTTCTTGATCATAGTTCTATATGTTATATTTAATAAAGTTATGTTCAAGAAAATCGTAAAATGAATTTCAAACAAAAACATTTTAAAGAACAAAATATTTTTAAAAAATATTCCTTACAAACATGACTTGGAAGAGAACAATTTTAAAAATTAATTTAAAGAAAAAAAATTTTATTAACAAAAGTTGTGAAAAAAGCATAAAACAACTAAATAAATTTAAATTAAATATTATATTAAATTGTATTATTTTATAATAAATCATTTAATATTATATAAATATTATATTATCTTATCTTAGTTACATTATGTAATTTTGTATAATTATTGACTTACAGCCATTTAAGTTCCCAAACGAATATACTCTTTTCACTCTAATGAACCAGCACAAGAATACAGTCGCATATCAATAAAGAGTTTTTCATTGTGCACCCTATTAGGCGACGCGTTTCGAATCATTAACTTTATGCAAGCAAAGCGCTTGTCATGCTCTGTACTATGCCACCTAGCTGGCAGGCAGCGGCTAATGAGAAGAAGAGGAAGACAAGACCAAACAAAGAGACGTCGCATGTGTAATACCTACAGAGACACATATATATAACAACCTATATGTATAAAGTGTAAGTGACCGTTAATTTGCTCAGCTCCTATTATCCGTTACGCCTGGGCGACGCTTTACATTAATGCGCCAATTTTTCGTTACAAAAGGCCCCAGACACAATGCCCATATCTGGGCTGAGTCGGCCAAGCCGGCCAAGCCAAGTGACTGTAATTAACATTTTCGCATTATAATTTGCCCCGTTTTTCCGCCATCCGCTGGGTTCAGCAGACGTTGAGCTGGCCTTTAATGTGCGCACATTTAAGAGGCAGCAACATGCAACAGCAGCAACAGAGATATGACTGATCCGCAGCAGAGGCGGGCGGATGTGGAGACAGTTCGAGGAGGCAGTTAACAACAGTGAAAATAATAAAAATAAAAATCATAACACAAAAAAAAAATATATTTTTTTTTTACATTTTATTTCCACTTTGGATGACTAATAAACAATGTCTGTTGCTCTACAGTGACTGCATAAGTATGCCCACAGCAAGAGCACAAAGCGTGAGAATTGTTGAAAATACTAAAAAGAAAATTAATTAGCTGTGATTGGGAGCTAATTAGCTTAGCTTAACTTTAGCTGAAGGATATTACTATAGAGAAAATAAAACTAGAAAAAATATTAAAAATATATAAAAAGAAATATTTAATTAAATTTATTTAATGGAAATCCGGAAAATGTTCTAAAATCAAATAAATAAAAATATATTTAAAAAATATATAAAATAACTAGTTAAATTTAATTAATGCAAATACACAAAATATAAAAAAAAACTAGTTAAATTTATTTAAACGAAATACAGAAAATATGTTTTAAAAAATTAAAATAAATTCAAATTTAATCAAAAAGAAAGCTTATTGTTTTACTAATGAAATAAAAAGTGGGGCCCGCTTTTCGCTTTGAAATGGACCTGGATTCACGTGCTGATACTGAAATGCCCCCTGAAGAGATTCTATCGCAGCCCAGAGATCACAAGTTCAATTCGATTAAATTGCAGCAGTCTTCGGCATTTGAAATTCTTGTCAACAAAGCAGCAAAGCTCAGTTTGCTCTGAAACTGAGAATCGCGAGCAAGTGCAAAGATGAGATTTGGTTTGCTCTTATCGCCCATCATTTTATTGCTGCAGCTGAGTCACAATGTAGCCATATTTCCAGGCAATATAGGTAAGGGAATAAACTTATTTAATTATGTTATCTATTTATTAATTTTTAATAGAAGTATTGTAAGAAGTATATCTAATGAAATCATTCTTTAAATTAAATAATTAAATAAATATCTTTTATTTATTTTTAGTATATTAATATAAAAATATATTTATTTATTTATTTTTTTGTAATTATTTATTTATTTATATTTATTTATTTACTTATTTATTTTTAATTCAATGATATTTTTATTATTCGCAGCAAATCAATATTACTTGAACAAGCAGCGCTTCCTATTGGAAATCCTACATCATCTGCATGAGCCTCTAAGGCACGCAGAGTGTCTTGCACTGGGTCAGCCAATTGTGAGCGATAAGACGCAATATGTCGTAAGTGAATTTCAATAAACAAACCAGAACAGACTCAAAACAGACAAATCTGATCGCACAGCATTATACCGAGCCGATGCGGGAGTATTATCGCTTGCTCAGCTCAGGTCGACTGCTGCCCAAGGATGTCTACTACAATGCGCATCAGGCGGAGCACTTCAGTGAGACCTTGGGCCTCTTTCACTTCTTCTACAACACACGCGAGTGGAGCACACTGAGCCAGAACATATGCTGGGCCCGTGTCCACGCGAATCCCGCCCTCTTTCTGCACGCTCTGATGCAGACGATGCTCAAGCGCGACGATTACCGCGTCCTGACCATGCCCAAGATCTATGAGCTGCTGCCGGCGCCTTATCACAGCGAAACAGTTGTGCGAGCAGCTGGCAACTTCAACTACATCAATTGGATACGACAGGAGCTGATGATGGGCAATCGAAGTCACATTCAAATGGTGCTGCCCAAGCAGCTGTTGCCCACGAATCTGACCGGGGACTTGCGCAACACAAGCAAATGGTCCGAGGCCATGGCTGAGGTGCAGATCTTGAGCATTGGAGAACCAAAGCAGCCTCAAGCTAAGCTGAGCCATTTAATTGACGACTTCGGCTGGTCGAGCTACTGGTACTACATCAATATGGGCGTGGCACTGCGGGACAATCCCTCAGAAGCCGAGCGCATCCGCGATTGGTGCTACTGGCAGCTGAGTCAGATAGTCGCACGCTACAAGCTGGAGCGCTACGACCAGCAAATGGAATACAAACGTCTGTCGTGGCTGGAGCAGGCGAACAGTCAGCTGCTGACCTGGCAAGGCCAGCGATATCATTTGGAGACTCGCGCCACACGGCAGCATCTCTCAGCGCTGCTGCACAAGCTGGAGCTGAGCGTGGAGCAGGCGATCGCCACTCAAACCTTAAGCGTCTCCAATGGCACGTTGATCGACTTGCGTAAGGGTCAGAATTGGCTGCTGGGCCTGGAGCAGCTATTTCCCTACGACTTGAGTCGCCTTCAAGTGCCAACCGCCAACCAGCCCCAACAGCTCCTGGAGCTGCACACAATGCTGCGACAGCCGAGTTTTTACGCATACGCCGATCGATTACTTCACGCCTATCGAACCTATCGCACGGAGTTTCAGTCGAGTTACTCGCAGCCCGTACGACCGACCGATATGAGCATTGAGACTGTCCTGGTCGATCCGCTGATCACCTTCGATGAGCCCGTCGATGTGGATCTCAGCAATATTCTGCACGCCCGCAACTTTTACTATGAGAAGCGTTTCATGTGGCCTCACAGTCTGCAGGCGCGCAGACACCGACTGCAGCAGCGACCGTTCGCGATCACCTTCCAGCTGAGCAGCAATAGGACGCAATCGATTATACTGCGCAGCTACTTGACCACAGCCCGTGGGAATGTCAATGAGGAGCCCTTCTATCAATTGGATTCTTTTCTGACGATACTTTACCAAGGCAACAATACGATACGGCGCGAGTCTAGCGAGTTTCCCGGATTGATCGGTGATCACATAAGCTTCACAGAGCTCTATCACTACATGAGCTTGGCGGAACAGGAGCAGTTCGATTTTCCCTTGAACATAACTCTACCGAGCTGTGGTTTTCCCAGACGCCTGATCTTACCCCGAGGCGGTGCAGGTGAGCCGCTCGCCATGCGACTACTGGTCATAGCTACGCCGTACAACTACAAGGCCCGGCAGGGCAACGAGCTCTTCTGCGACTTCAGCAACGGCGTCAGCAGTTGGAATGAGCTGCCGCAAGGCTACCCCTTCGAGCGGTTTGTGGAGGAGGCAGAGCTGCAAGGATCCCACGTGTATTGGAAAGCAGTCGAGATAGAGCACAGGGATTATGGAATGGCTTAAAGCGGAAGGGGTATATCGTTTGAGCACAACACTCGATCGAATCTTCGACCAGTTGATATGAAGTGTATAGCTAATGCCTTTTTTGTAACGTAACCCAAGTCCATAAATAAAATTTAAGTCCACTATACCGTTGTGTCTATTTTTCCAAGCCCAAAAACCTTTAACGGCAAGTGACGCCAAATTTGGGTAATTACATGGGACAAACGGACAGACGGACAGTGGGACGGTTGCTGTGCCGGCCCGTCCGACGGCACCGCATGAGACCAAGCAACAGCCCAACCACATGTATAAAATATTAATCAAAATCACAAAAGAACAAGCACAAAAACGTAGAATCAAAACAAAAATTAAAAAAAGAAATGAAAAGAAAAAAAAAAAACCAAGAGCAGCAACAAGAAAGCGCAGCGAAGAAAAAGCATTAGGAAGGTGTGGCAGAAGGGAGGCATCGGCGGCAGGGGAGAGTCAGAGGGCAGGGACAGGGCAGGGGAGCAACACACACAGCAAACGTTGCATGGATGCAAAGCACTTTATAAAGTTAAACAACGAAGCACAACGAGCAGGGGCTCGGTCGAGAGGCAGCTAAACTTGTTATACGCAATCGAATCGAAAATATGGGCGAAATAAAGCGACGCTCAGAGTCGATGGCGGGACGGACGGACGGACGCACGGACGGACGGAGGAAGGGAGTTCGATGACGACGAAGTAGTCGACGGGTTGCGGCTGTAAATCTAGAACTAGTTTTGTTTTTTTCTCTCTCTCTCTTTATATTCCACTTGTATATGTATATGTGTGTATCTGTGTGTGTATGTGTGTGTATTTGTCTTCAACCCAATGACGCGGTATAAAAGAAAATATTGGACACCTGCACGGTTTCGTATCGCAGCAATAGCAACAAATACAACAACGAGGCGTATGAGGGACAAGTGAAGCCCAAACCCAAACCCGACAGATGAGCGGTGCTGCGGTACGGGGCGGCTCGACGGTTACGTGGGGCTAAGCGAGCGCGATAACTGCGAGTCGTTCCGAGCCGAGCCGAGCCAAGAGCACAGAAAAAGTTCGAGTCGAAGTGTAAATACGCTCAACGAAATCCAGAGAACCAGAGAAGAACAACACAATCGTGAGTAGATCATGGAGATAGGCAATATATATAGCTAGGGTGCTGCACTACCTCTCCCGCTACTCTAATAGGCTGCCTCGAAATCTCGTAGCTTTATCAGTCCCTCAACATCTGAGTGCCAAGTGTGTAGGGAAATCAAAGTGCTCTGCCCAATTTTCAGGGTAGAGCGACAAGCGATGCAGGCGTGACGCGTCTTAGATTTTCCTCTAGGTACTCCATATGTAGCTGCAAAATTTTGCCTGTCCTGTGTATCTAAAAAGAATAAAATACAAAAACCAAAAACAAAAAGGCAGCCGAGCGTATAGAATGGAAAAGAAGAAGGACGAAAACTAATGGCCAGGCTTTTATTTCCAAGAAATTTAAAACTTTACGAAAACGAAAAATGGTGTTAGGGTGTAGACGCCGAGCCCGAGATCGAGTCGGAGTCGGAGCCGGAGCCACTTAAGAACACATGGTACACTGCTTGAGGATCGTTGGGCAGTTTAGATAAATGTAGACAGCCAGCAGGTAGCTCGAAAATGGTAAATGGTAAATGGTAACTGGTACCGGGTAGCTCTGACCCTGTCTCTGGACAGCCCAAGAGGAATGGAACTCGGCATTAGGTTTAGGTTTATTGTTTGACGCTCAAAGGTTTCACTAGATTTTTGTTGTTGTACTTTTTCTGTGTTTGTATTTTTTTTTTTTTTTTGGCAGCGGCTTTTGCAGACAGAGGATGCGAACTAGACATTTTCGTATAATTTATGGGACAGCATCTATAAAATCGAAAGGCACAAACCTATTATAGACCTTTAACGAGGCGTGCAAATTGTTTCGCCTGAAAATTCAGCACTGCCAAAAATATCGCGCAAAAAAATAAAAAATGACAAAAGATGCGCGACTTCCATATTGGGTAAATCAATTTGATGCGATGTGCGATGTGCAGTCAGCTTAACTGGTCAGGCGAGCCACTCAGCACCCGCTCATTCAAATCTGTTTGCGCTGATATATATATGTATATAAGCATATATATACAGATAACTGTACAGTCAGTCGTATGGCAAACAGAACTGCGAAATGGGAACTGTTGGCTGTCGGCACTCGAGACGCTGCCAGTTTGATTGCTTTTTGAACTTTCCGACTCAGTCTGGAGTCTCTGGCACCCAAACTCCATCCAGGCCCACGCTCCGCCCCACTCCCACTCCGGCCCACCTCTGTGCTGACCGAGTGGCATTTATGCATAATTAATAAATTGCCTCGCATGCAAACGAAGACGGGGCCCAGATTGCAGCGATAAAAGTGGCAGCCAGCTCCTCCAGTCTTATGACTAAAATTAAAATTATCCTTACACATTATTGACAGCCACAATAACAACAACAACAAGAACAGCAACAAGAGCAGCAGCAACAGTTGCGAATCGTAAAACAATCGAAAGCTCCCCGCCACGTCTGACCTAACGAAAGAGAGAGAGCGAGAGGGCGAGAGAGAGAGCTCCGCTGATAGACATCCCCAACCAGAGACTCTGACAGGGGCCAAGAGCCAATGCCAGCTAAGATCTTCAGAGGCGATAACGTATGGCTGCTTGAGGAAGTCACTCACGGAGCCGCTGCACTGCGCCGCTGAGTGGACCTCAAGACTAAGCAGATGAGTGGAGTGGAGTGGAGTGCGCTCGCACAGCGGGCAGACAGCAGCGGGTGATGATGAGGTTCAATAACTGCAAATCAAATTGAATATATGAAATGAAACTGAGAAAAGAACTACGTTGTACATTTAATATATGATAAAGTGGAACACGTTGAGAAGGGAATAATATACAATATACATGTATTTGGAGAATGAAATTTGAGAAGAGATTCAGGCAATGAGATAGATTTAAGCAGCATTAGAGTATTGCAAATATACGTTTGTTGTCGTTGAGGCAGGCGAACAATCAGCTGCTGACATGACAAAGCCAACCATATCAGCCAGAGACTCGCGTCAGTAGAAAACAGTTTACAGAACGCAAGGGCTGCAATTGGAATATATATATTTGAGATGGACTGATTTGGGAAATAGCCTATTAAAATTATTTT
This sequence comes from Drosophila arizonae, assembly GCF_054131065.1. Lineage (NCBI taxonomy): Eukaryota > Metazoa > Arthropoda > Insecta > Diptera > Drosophilidae > Drosophila > Drosophila arizonae. Next base: position 18,530,175 of record NC_142924.1, read on the forward strand.
GTGTAAAATTATTTATGTTTCAAATTCATTTGATTGAACTATAAACTATTATTTTTAAATTTTTATTTTATTGAACTAATTTTTGTTTCATTATACATATTTTTTATTTACGTTTTATTTATTTAAAAATAGTTTAATTATTATATTTTTCATTTAATATTTACATAATGTTTTCTTTTGTTTATTTTGATTTATTTCGTTTTTATTATTATTATTTTTTTTTAAGCTAATTTTGTAATATTTGTATTACATTTATTTGTATTTTTATTTATTCAATATATATTTTTGCATATTTTTTATTTTATTAGTATTATTATTTTTTTGAAATTAATTTATATTTTATTTTATGTACTTTACATTTTTAATTTTGTAGTATTTTCATTAAATTTCTTTTTACTTGTATTTATATATATTTGTGTACATTTTTTAATTAATTTAATATATTTTTATTTATATTTACATATTTTTTTTATTAAATATATTTTATATTTTTAATTTAGGAATATTTTAATTTGATTTATTTTTATTTATCTTTGTTTAATTTAAATTTTTATTTTATTGATTTTACATTCTTTTTGAAAAATATGAATATGGATACACCGAATGTCAACATAAAAAAAAAATAAAGTTTTAACAAATATATTCTTAGCGACAAATATAGATCAACAAAAATATATATTTTTTAGACACAAAGACCACAACCATAAACTAAAAACTCTCACGCCTGATGCAATAGTAATGCGACGTTGCCTGCGCTATCTCCTCGGCGTGTGAGCGTCCCAGAAACTTCTAGAACTACCCCAACAAAGCCATTAAAAGCGCCTAAGCCGGGTTGACCCACTTTCACTGATCACAAAGTGCGAACAGCTGCCCACCCGGACCTACTTTCGATGACACATTGTGAATTATTTTGAACAAAGTGGACAACCCTTGAGAGCGAGAGCGAGATCGAGGCAGGGCGTGGCAAGGCGAGGAGGTGAGGGGGACAACAGTCGGACGAGTCGAACGCGTCACAGATGTCACATACATCACTCATACGACGCTTGGGACAGTGAAAACACAAGGAATGCTTCCGCTTGGCGACCTGAGACACTCACACACACACACATACAGAGAGACACACACGCACACCCGATATGCGAACGCCCACACGCAACGGCACTCACACGTTGCCTGAGCTTTGTTGCCAACAAACGGCAACTTTACAGCTGATTAACGAGACAAGGCCACATTTGGAAGCATGTTTCAAAATTCGAAGAACTCCGGCGAGCCGTCGTCATTTTGTAAGCGATAAAATGTTTCAGTCCCAGTGTTTTGTAAGAGCAGCAGCAGCAGCAGCCACCGAACAATTAACAAACTTCAGCCACCCCACAAAGAGCTTCTTATGCATAATGGATCGTTATGTGTGTGCGTGTGGGTGGGGCGCAACGTTCCTCAATACTCGACCGAAAGTATGTCAAATTTCGTTAATCTCTCGTCGCGATTTGTGTGTCACAAGATATTCGAAGTTGCGCTGCTGCGGCAGCTGAGAGTGTGGCATATTAATTTTTCATTAGGTTTTAATTAAAATTCACTTTGCCTTTTTTTTTTGGGCAGCCAGTCAGCTACTAAACTAATTAAGGAGTCGATTAATATGCCTGTGGCAACGACAAGCTATAAATACCCGTTTCATGAATTGGCCATTTGGCCATTTGGCCAGAAGCCAAATATCTGAGTGGGGTGTCAACGCAATGTGCGAATGCGAATGCGAATGCGAATGCAGGGCCTGGCCTGGCAGGGGGGCCTATAAATACTATATACTAGAACTATTACTAGCTGTTGCTTGGCAATACGACTTCCACACTTTATATGTGCGTATGTATGTATGTATGTGTGTGTGTGTGATGGCTTAGTATGCTTAGTGAATATATATGTATGCGTGTATGTTTCTAACCAAAAGTTCACAGAGAAGCACAATAAATTTATTGCTATATAAATAAAAGAGGGGGCAATCAAAAATTGTTCACTGAGAGAAAAAGTTAGAGAAAAGTGTAGGAAAATTGATACATAATTGCAACTGAGAGGGAGACAGAAACAGAGAGAGAGAGAAGCATGGATAGAGTGAGCAAGGCAGACAGAGAAGAAAGACAGATAGAGAAAGAAATGGAGAGAGATAGAAAAAATCAACGCCGTGGGAGAAATAAGAATTAAGAAGAGAATAAGACAGAGAGAGAGAGAGAGAGAAAGAGAGAGTGAGAATGACAGATCGTGATAGCTTAATAGAGAAAGAGATAGAGAGAGAGAGAGAGAGTGTGTGTGTCTTATAGACACACAGTGTGAGCGAGACAGTAGAAGAGAATGTAAGAGAGACGAAGAGACTGATATCGACACACAGTGGAAATGGGCAAGGCAGGATGAGGGAACAAGTGAGATAGAGAAAGTGAAAGATAATGGGAATGCTACTGATATAGAGAGTCAAAGGAAGATTTAAATTATAATTTTAAATGTATTAAGCAACTGATGGGAATCATATATAAGAGCGTAACAATATTTGCTCAAACTCGGTCTTACAATTTGAGTTACTTAATCTGATTAAAAAGTAGAATGTAACCATTACACCCAGATTTCATGATATTTTACAGTGTATTATGCCCCGCCTCTTCACGACTGATTACATTTCACGTTTTACATTTTTGGGCGCATGACATATAGAACTCTTGTTATTTTTAGAATTTATTGCATAGCTGTTGATAGATTCATAGAGCAATTGCAAATTTCTGCGCTTTGCCCATCTGCCAAATTAAATTTTCAGCATTAGTTTTCCGCACGCGCTGCGGCGTTATTTTTAAAGTTCTTCCATTTTTTTTCCAGTTCGTTTGTGTCGCTCGCACATGAATGGTTGGAGCTAGGGAAATTCGCTCAAAAATATATATTGCAATATATTTTTCAATGAATTTGAGGTGTGAAATGTTTGCGCTGCTGCTCAAACAGAGACATAGCGAATGCAAACATTGAAACTAGGGAGATTGCTGAAGGAAAGAAAATGCCCAGCCTAGAAATACCCTGTAGAAAGTGGGAGATGATTTAAATAGGCAGGCAAAAGCAGATTTCAATTAAAGAGACGGAGTGATTGAAAAAGAGAGAGAGACTGAGAGGACAGATAGAAGGAGACAGTTGGAGAAATATATATACAAGAAGAATGAGAGAAAATAAGACATCAAAAAGGAGATATTGAGATAGATTACTATTTTTAATGATTTTCAACAAAATCATGATCATTCAATGGGCATTCCCCTTTATCGCTCCGCAGTTTACATAGGGTATTCGGGTAAACAAAACAGCATTTAAGAGCGCCAAATAGGCGAGCGAACGGGGCGGACGCTTTGGAAAAATATTGCCAAACACTTTGAATCAGGGGCGTTGTTCTACGGTAACTTGTCCACGGCACCGTGTGGCTGTGCGCGCATTTTGCTTTTGATTAAATTTTTGCAGCGGCAAATTGTAAACATATCTGACGTGTAGAGTAGAATATATGAGTTTTAATACAGTTTATTGCACTGAGTATGCCGGAAGCATACGCTATTGAAAGATATCATTTATGATGCTCATATTAATATATATACATAAATTTATACACATATATATTTTTATTGTCGGTGCAAAACTTATAATTGGGCGCGTAGCCTTCGAGTCTGCCACATCATACATAATTCACACAGCTCAAGAATCAATTTCACAAAAATAAAAGCAAAAAAAAAAAAAAAAAAAAAAAAACACAGCAACTGAAACACTTGATCGACTGCACGATCGCGACATATTTGTCAATATATAATTTTCGACCGAGTGGGGACCAGCTGAGCCAGCTGTAAGCGATACTCGTGCCAAGGATGTCAACTTCTTGGACATCGATATCGGCACTCTGTGTCTGTGTGGAGGGAAACTGTATGTCAATTGCTTTGGCTTTTTCGCTGGTTTTTCATTATTATTTGTGTGTTTCGGCAAAGTGTAAACAAGTTGACCAATTGCCAGCTCCCCGGACTCAGCCAGCTTTGCTTTGGCTTTTAACAATTCTCCTAATGTTTTTTTTATGCATTTTGGTTTATTATTATCTGCAGTTTCCATTGCAGCTACCATTAAATTGCGAAAAATAAAACATAAACGAAGAAATTAAATTAATTAGAGCAAATCAATTGGGAGATTCGAAAAAATATACGCAATTTATATGGAACATGATTAATAGATTATAGATAAATAAGTCTATCAGAATATATAACTTTTGAAGGCTTTAGCTGAATTGCATTACATTATTTTTTATTTTTAGAAAGTCAAGGCATTGTAGGTCCTAAAAGCTACAAAATATACGTAGGATCAATAATAAAAATCAAAGTGATTGAAATAATAAATATAAAATATATAACAAATCAAAAATAAGTAAAGTAAAATAATTAACTTAATATTTATAATAAATTAAAAATAATATATAAAAATAATAAAATAAATTAAAAATAAATAGAGTAAAAGAATAAATTTAATAATTATAATACATTAAAAAATAAAACAAAAGAAATATAAATAATACATTAAAAAATAAAACAAAAGAAATATAAAAATAAAATAAATAAAAAAAGGTAAAATAAAAAATAAATATAAAGTTAATAAAATAAAAAATAATATTTGATAATTAAAATAAGTGAAAACAGGTAAAATAATATAATCAATATAATGTTAATTATAAATGAAAAAGAAATAGAAAAATTACTTTAAACTTAAAATAAATGTATACAGTTTAAATTAAAAGTAAACATTAAGAAATATATCAAATTTATTTCAGCCATAATTAAAAGATCTCGACAATTATAGTCTTATCAACAGCTACTCGGAACTTTAGCTGATTTTAATGAAGAAATTCAGATTGGCTAGCCGCTACGCACCATTTAAATGGATTATTATATTAATACCCTGACCACAAAGCAATCGAGCTCATAATTTGTCGATTTCCGACTAAAGACGGTCAAGCAAAATGCTCGACGGCAGCAGAAAAACAAAAAATAAGAAGGAATGCAACAGCAACACAAGTTTCGCATTAAAAAACAAACGGCAGAAGAAGCCGCAAATGTTCGCAAATAAAACACAACAAATAAAAACAAAATAAATAAAAAACAAAATTGGGTCCCTCGTTGTAATCCAATGCTGAGACAACGTCGCGCTGCACTGGATGAGTCATGCGAGTCCAAGCCTCGAATAGGCACGACGGTTGGCGCAGCTCTGTGAAATGTGTGAAGCTTGCAGTCCAAGACATTGGCACGAAAAAAAGGGCTCAGGGTCGCCGTCGTCGAAGTCGCATTGTTTTGACTGCAAAACTACCTGAAGCAGAGAGCACGGGTCGGCCTGTAGAGCTGGAGCAACAAGTTGCTAATCATATCAAGCTTCAAATTGTTGATTATTTAACTTTAAGCAAAAGATCGGCGAGAGATTCGTGCTGCCGTTGTTGACTTTGCCTCTGCCCAAGCGGATGAGTCACGGGCTGCACAGGTAAAGGTTGCTGCGCTCTGGATCTAGACAGAGCTGGAGAGCCCGTCTGCCGTCTGCTGTCCTACTGTCTCTCTGTCTTTCGCTTTGGCTTCACTTTATTAGATGTTGGAGCCCAGGTAGATTTATTGTATAAACAGCAAATGGGCAAATGGGCAAATAAGCCAACGGACAGGAAGGCAAAAGCTCTAAGCCAACAGCAACAACAACAGCGCAACAAAATTATTTATATATATTTCGCTTTATTTATGGGTCTGGGCTGGGGTTTGGTTTTGACCACTTGCCGCCCCGAAAACCAAAGGCAACAACAACCAAGTCCATGACTCATAGTCGATCAGTCGATACCTCTAGATGTATGTACATATGTATTTGTGTGCGGAAACTGAACTCCTTTTCCAGCAGCACTTTATTATTATTATTATAATTTTTTAAAAAGAGCACAACAACAAGAACAAAGTTGATTGATTTTATAGGCGCGATAAGTTTATTGTAGGCCGGGGCTTTGGGGTCGGTCCGGGTCGCATGTCTGCGGGATGACTAATGCTTGAATTTGTGATCTCTTTGTTATAGCTCTCCACCTATGTGTGGAATACACATAGTGGAGTGACGCTAGTTATTAGCACTTATAATGCGCTGGAGTGTCTTTCAGTCGAGTGTCATTGACACCTGAGCCCCGGCTGCGATTGCTTAGTGTGTGTATATGTAAGCAGCTAATTGGTAATTAAACATTCAACTTAGGCATAGGCACAATACGATTGCTTGCTTAAATATTTGTCAACGTCTAGCTCAAGAGTTTTTGCTTTGGCTTGGCCTGGCAGTTTTTGAAGCGATTAAACAATTAAATGAAACATTGTCTGCTCGGTGCAGAGCAACGAAAAAATGAATTAATTAAACAAACAAATGGCAAATAGAAGCCATAAATAAAGACCATAACTAATTGCTGACACAGTTAGCCAGACAAAGACATTAAAAGCTTTTGGCGTGGGCGCCGGCGCACCGTACCGCAGCCGTATGGCTGTCAGCAAAGCTTCAGAGCGTGGCTCACACAACAGCCAAGGCAGCAAAACGAAATCAAATTGGACAACACCTGCAATGGAAATGTGGAGCGCGTGCTCAGCCAAATGGGCTGACCAGGCAAAAAGCAAAAAGTCAAATTTGTATCAAATTCATGGAAGTAAAATTAACAAGAAATAATAGTTGGGGAGTTAAGGCGAAGTTTGAATACGCTGGATTTACTATTTGGCAAATGGAATCATATTTTCATATTAAGTTGATGTATTTATATTTATGTTAAGTTGTGTTCATAAAAACATTAATGCGTGTGAATATTTTTAATGCAAAAATTAATTTAACAATTTTTGGTAGTCAAGTTAAATAAAATAAAATAAATTTATAGAAAAATTCTCCTTGCATTCTATCGAAATGCAATAATTAGTTAATTACTCATTTAAAAATAATCCAGTCTGATTATTTTTATATTTATATTATATTTTATTAAACAAGTTTAGTACCAAAAATTGTTAAACTAATTTTTAAAAGCGTACTTTTAATTTTGATATTTTTTTTTTAAGTTTACTACCACTCATTTCAAATTAAATTGTAAAACTAATATTTTCGTTCAAAAAAAATTGTCCATATTAAAAAAAAAAAAAAAATTTTCTTTATAGATTTTTTTTAAATTTTGTTTATTTTTTACATTTTTTTTTTATTTAACAATTGTTGTGCTACCTTTAGTAGCAATTTAATTTAGTATTATTTCTTTATTATTTATTATTTTTCAAACCTTATAATATATACCTTTTAATATATTAATATATTATTATAAAGTATTTATAATAATTTAATTAATAAATAAATTAATTTATTAAATAAATGATAAAAATAAATGAAGCATGTGATTCAAATTCAACTTGTTTTCAAAACTCATCTTTATCTTACAATTTTTATCTATCACACATTCCTTTTATCCAACATTTACTGGGCAGTCACATTATTATTTTTATGTGGCCGTAGTCCCATCCAATTAGACTTATGAAATGAGTTGTCAATAAAACTACCTATATTTGTAGATTAATGAATTAAATTTAAATTTAAAAACAAATTTTAATTAATTAATTTTATAATCAACTCCTAATTTTAATGAAAGAGAATACGAGAGAGGACAGAAACGTTTAACGTGGGCGCTCGCAGCTTGCATCGGCATTTAGAGAATTGAAATGGAAATGGAAATGTGAAAATTGGGCAGCTGCCATTGAGTTGGAGCTGAGGAGAGCCGAGCGAACATAAAATCAGTTTAAGTGCAAACAAACAAATTTCCAGTAGCACTTCTCAGAGATAATTTCATAAATTTTCAAAAATGACGCGACTTTATTTTACGAGCAAAGTGTGCGCAGGCGCTGTTGCAGTTGGTCTAGACAGTCAGACTTGAAGTTGAGTTGTTCGAGATGCTTTGATAAATTACAGACAGCTTTTTTCTTCTTATGATTATTATTATTTTTTTTCTTTCGTTTTTTGTGGCTGTAAGAGCGATTTATGTGTGTGCAGGTAACAAGAGACGACAGTTGGCACGAGCCATAAATATTCCATGCAGACGACGATGCAGACGCCAAATCAGCTGCATCATCCACAGCAACAATTACAACTTTTGAGGCAACAACAACGCCCACTTTAAGCACCTATGGAGCCCTCGTCACCTCTTAGCTGAACAATTCAAAAGTAGGCAGTGCCTGGACAAATAAGCCCAGGGCATGTTCACAAAAAGTAGCTAAGATGCTGTTGTTGTTGTTGTTGCTGTTGCCGTTGGTGTTTTCCATTTTTTTTCTTCTCTCATTCTCTTTATTTGATTTTTATGTTTTCTCTTCTTTTAATTAAAAGGGTTACCAACTGTCTGCCAAATCAGAAAACAAATCTAAACAAAATAAATGACTTTTACTCCAACACACTCAAGCTTCTTTTTTCTTAGGCTTTTAGGGCTACAGCGACTCAGCGATTAAACAAGTCATGGCCGAAGTTTTGACTCTGGCTTTGGGATTTGGCTTTGGCTGTGGCTTTGACTTTAGCTTTGGGTTCTTGGCCAGCCTACGAGAGAAGAGCGTGTAGAGCAGATGGCATAGGCAGCCAACAATTGATTGAGAAACTAAGAAACTATATAAATGGCAGATGAAATCTAGAAAACATATTTTTTGTGAAAATATTCTTGATTTTCAATATAAATATTTTACAGACAAATTTAGAATAAATAAAAAATGTACAAAAAAACAATAGAAAACAATTTTGGTTTGTCTTTTCAAAAATGCGCAGATTTTAAATTAAATTATTAATTTATGAAATATATTAATAAAAATAATAATATGCCTATTATTATGATTTTTAACGTTTGAAATACTAAAATAATAAATATAATTATAATAAAAAAATTAAATAAAGGCACTATTAAATATAAATACTTTTAGTTGTATTCAATTATTAAATTAAGAATTCCACATAAAAAAGTATACATCAATTATTATTAATAATAGTTGGTTCTTATTAATTATTCATTTGACAATTAAATTTTATTTTATTATTATATTTCTTTACTATTTAACTTACTTATTATTTTATTAATTTATATTTTGTATTTTATTATAATTTATAATTTAATTATTTTATAATAAACATATTTCAGATATAATGCAGATATTTTTAATCATAAGAATGTTTTAAAAGTTATTATTATAGAGTTTTTTTTTTAATATTACTTTTAAAAATATGTAAAGATAAGACATATATTTTAGATATCTTAATAGTTAAATAAATGAACTAAAAAAACATCAACTGTGCTTGGGAGATGCTTAAGTTTAAAATTATGAGTCCCTTTCATTATATAAAATATATTTAAATGAATAAAAGATAATATATTTTTCATAGTATTCCATATGTTAACTTGTACAAATATTTTTCCATAACTTTCCTAAGCTTCCCTTAAAGATTCCCAAAATTGAAATATTTCGTAATCAGCTTGACTGCAAAGTCAAAATACCATAAATAAATATAAGTAAGCCAATAGACTAAATATAGCCCAGTTCATAAAGAGTATTCACAGACAAAAAGCCAAGACTCATTTGGTCTTGCCTCTTTTAGGGCTGCTGCTGCTGCTGTCTGGGCGTACGTTTACAACAGCAACAACTACAATTATAACAACAACAACAACAGTAGCAGCAGCTACAACAAATACGAAAAAAAGGAAAATAATAAAAGCTGCGCGGCTTTGGCACGTGCGCAGCCCGAAGTTGGTATAAGAGCCGCCCCCGAGACCCGCCCGTCCGTCACAATTGGAGTGGAGCTCCAGCTCCAGCCTCCGCTTTGGGGCTCGGCCAGCCAACAGCTTGAGGTCCAACTGGCCCCAAACGGCCAACAGCAGCAAATTGAGTTCCATTTCAGGTTTCGGCTCTTGAAAAATGACGTACAATAGCGCGCTCTTTTTTCTTCGTTGTCTTTTTTTTTTTCTGCTTGTTTTTTTTTTTTTTTTTTTTTTTTTTTTTGTGTTTCGTTTCTTTGGCCGTATAGCCTGGTAAATCAACTTGTCTGTTTTGTCTGCAAAGCGTGGCTCAGGTGTTGCCAGCTGGCTCTGGGATAGTTAGGTAGCCAGTGTTTGATGACTCTGTTTCAAAGGTATCTCTGTATCTGTTGTAATCGCAGTGGCTTGATTAATTTACGACATAAGGTCAAAGTTGCTCGGAGTCTGTACAAAGCGTTTAGCTTAGCTTTGGCTAATGGGTCAAGGCTCGAACGGTAATTAAATGTCCCAAGTGTGTGTTGTTTTGCGGCTCAGCTTAGAATGACCCATGGGGGCATTGTCTTGCCCAAAACAGACAAACGCATAAAAATGCCGCAGATAATCCACAAAGACAATCTGTGTAGTATGTGTGCGTGTGTGTGTGTGTGTGTGTGTGTGACTGCTGTGGCCAAAACAATTTTGTCTCATTAGCCTACAGATTTTTGCCGCCACGCATGCGCCGCAGTGGAAAGTACAGTTAAATGGCCAACTTGGCCAGCTGCAGTCAGCCAAGGCATCTATCTGCCTTGGCTAGATACTGCGATAAGGCGTCGCGTCGGCGTTGCCATTTGGATGCGTGTGTGTGTGTGTGTGTGTGAGTGTGTGTGTCTGCCAGCTGCGACTCTAGCCGAGCTGCCAGTTGTCCAGCTTCTGTTTAGCTGCATCCAATAAAAATGAAACCACATCATACTTCATATCTATCTCATACCTGTTACGCCAATTCAGTGCGGCTGCCAAAAGCATGGCAAATCTTAAATGTACTAGCACGATACGAACACTCCAACTCCGACCAACTGCAGCAGCACCTGGCCCGAGCCTGACTGCTGTCAGACGCTGCTGTGACGAGTTAGAAGTTTGCTGTGAGCCGTGTGCTGGCCCAGGCAATCGCCCGGTGCCTCAATCAAAACATTAAACCTTTGCGGCAACAAATTTGGCATGGCTTTATTAACGATCTCTCTGGCTGGCTAATAGGCCCCTGGTAATGGACTCGGAACAAAGTGAGCCCAGAGCAGGATTAGCTCATTAGCCGAAGCTGAGACATGATTGGGGCGACTAATTTATTGTAATGAAGCAAGGAATTCAAATCTCTCTCTCTCTCTCTCTCTCTCTCCCTCTGTTATTAGCATAGGCTGATCAGGTGCGAAACTCCTTGAATATATACTATATAGTGGCAGTGTTACAATGTAACGCTCACATGTGTTCAGTGTTGTATTTAAGGCTTTTTGGGGATTAGCCTAAGAGGATCATGGCGCATTAGCAGCGGCTGCACACCTAGAACATTATTATGTGTGCCAGGCAAAGCGTTTCATAAATTAACTTTTTTACGCCAAACAGTAAATTAAAACTACTAAGGATAGGCAACAAGCAGGGCGTGCTGGACTTAAAGATACCCTGTAGTAGGATTCCTGGAAAACTTTAAAAATTGTAGAAGGTACTATACATATACGATATACAATAAATTTGCTTTAACAATTACAAGGTAGAAGAATTTCAAGCAAAACTGTTATTATTCTTGATATGTCAAGCAGAGGTAGTATAGGTTTTAATTTGAAGAGGATGATCTATTTAATAAGGAGTCATATCAAATAGGTGTATATTTAATTATTATATTAATCATTCATGAAAGTGAAATGAGTATATTCATTTAGTTTTTCTCTGCCAAGCTGACTGACCCTTTACAAAAATAGAGTAAGTAAAAGAGTTTCTATATGTTTCTCCTCTAAAAACGAATATATATATATGAATACTCTCTTTTGCCTTGAGACTTAGAATAGACAACAAATGTAGAGTCCCACTCGTTAAAATACATTTATAGCTACAACATAAACTAAGCTAATAACTGTTTTTAAAACTAATTATAGCGCTGCCTCTTTCCGACTGATGAGTATCACAAGCTAAGACTTTGATCTTGAGTTGAGCTATGTTGTGGACTTCATCTTGTTTATCTCATTCCCTCTCTTAATCCTTATAAGACACCTTCATCAATCAAAGAACAGTCGAAGCTTTTGACTGCTTTCCTTCCCTATACAATGTCATGTTCGCTCTGAAAATTTTTATACCCTCACCACTTTTTTTTTTGGCTATAGGGTATTACAGATAGAGCAACAAAGGACGAGTTCAAGACTCAAATAAATAAATGCTATACATTAATTTCTTTATTACATTCTGTTTATATACATAAAGCCCTCTTCTCTCACAACCTCTATATACCCGCTTAGCACTTTTACGACTACAGGGTATGAAAGATCAAGCAACAATAGAGTGCTGCCAGACACTTGAAGCGCTGCTAAGCCCAAATATTAAACAAGATTTTTGACTACCAGTGTTAACACATTGTGCTGCATGTCGTGGCTGGCCTGAACTACCAACGACTGCAGCAGCAGCAGCAGCAGCAACAACAACTACAACAGCCAGGCGGCTCTACAATTTATGGCCCTTAGAACAGATTTTAGGCACGACGACAGGCCGAAGCCACGAACTGAGCCAAAGTCATGGCCAGGGGCTGTGAGCGGCAACGGCGGACGCATTGCACACACGCAAACGTCAGTGGCAGGACAGGAACAGGTTACAGACAGCTAGGGAAGTGCTACCGTCTTACACGCGTTAGTTTCCCCCCCACCACGGCCACGACCCCGACGCAGCGGCTCCCCTCCTCACCCGGCTCCTGCCATGCCCTGGTGCTGCGTTCTGTGTCGCGCTCTTGTCAACGTTGCCTTTGCCCAAGAGCACGTCTCTCCACTCGGCGGCCACGTCGCTGCACGTCTTGTCTCGCCTCCGACACTCGCAGTCGCAGTCGCAGTCGCAGCGTAACCCATAATTTTAACACCAATAATAAAAGAAAACAACAACAGCAACAACAACTGCAACAACGACAAGCAACAGCAACGCCAACGTGCAGGTGTGCATCAAGTCGCAGTAGCTGCTCCGTGTGTGCCTGTATCTTGATATCTTACAGATACAGATACAACAAGTAAGAAAGCTCCAGTCGAGACTGCTCGACTAGGAGATACCCTGAACCCTCAAAGCTGATATTCTAATCATTCTGCACTTCTTTTATGCACACATACATACACATGCATCCACACGCACGCATAAGCCTGCGCTCTGCTAACTGCGCAGTAAGCAGCGACTGCGCTTGGGCTGCGCTGCAGTGTGGGCAATATTATGAGAATTTATTTGTCGAATAATTTCTTTTGTAAACATACGATCTTAATGAAACTTTCAGAGTGTAATCATATGGTAAATATGTGTGTACATTCCAAAGCACAAGTCTCTAGTATTTGAAATGCGTTTTTTACAAATTGGGGGTGAAGGGGGCGTGGTATCCAAAATCTGTAAATTACAAAATCTTTGTATCGATTAACTTTATATACAACACAAATTTGAGGACCCCAGGTCTAAAAATGTTCAAATTAGGCTAAAAAAACAAAATCAATTTTTCGATTATTCTCGATAAAAAAGTTATCGGGCAATTTATCGAAAAAATAAAGCAAACTCGTACTGCGTATGGTACACACGAGTATGCATGCCAAATTTCAGCTCCCTAGCTCTTATAACTTCTGAGATCGACGCACTCATACGGACGGACGGACGGACGGACGGACGGACGGACGGACGGACGGACGGACGGACGGACGGACGGACAGACGGACAGGGCTATATCGACTCAGCTCGTCACGCTGATCAAGAATATATATACTTTGTGGGGTCTGCCACGCCTCCTTCTGCCCGTTACATACTTTTTCACAAAACCATTATACCCTGATTTCCCATTTTCAATGGGTTCAGGGTATAAAAAACGTAACGCTCTCTCGTCTCAGCATCAGCAGCAGCAACAACAACAGCAGCAACAACAGCAACAACAGCAGCAGCATCAGGCATCAGGCAGCGCACTTGGTCATAAATTTACGTTTCAAATTGTCTGCCCGAAAACTGGTTTTGCCCACCAAAAGACCAAAAGGTTTTCATTATATTAGCGGAGAGAGGAGCGCAGTTGCTCCACACTAATTGTTGTTGTTGTTGTTGTTGTTGTTGCTGCTGCAACGCAACTTTGACAGCTTTTGCTGGCAACTGACACCGCAACAGCGCCCCAATCTGTGTAGACTAATATTAATTGACACGAACAATGACACTAGCCCCTCGCTCCCTCCCTCCCTCTCTCTCACTCTCTTTCACTATATTTTGGGTACTCCTCTTGCTCTATAGAACCTACAATTTGATGTAATGCAACGCCAGCGTGTGAATGTTCTTTAATAAATATTTGATTGTTATTAGGCAGATCCTCATTATCATTGCCGCAGGAAGTTGCTTATTAGAATGGGGCACAATTGCCATAGCTGGGATTATCAAGTATCGCTTACGTTCACAATTTATATATAATTATTATTAGGGTAATCAAAATGGAATACCCCTACTCTCGATATGGTATACGTGGTGTGATTATTTCCAAAGTTATTTCAGCGCATTCCTTACATTTCCGGTTCAACTGATTTTGCTTCGTTCTTCTTCTTCTCTTGTTTTTTGCGTTGACCCAATTTTCGCAATATTTTGCACAAATCCCTTTATAATTATATTAACTGTAAAATTCTGACAGGTCAGTTAGCTGATTTAAAAGCAGCTGCATGACAACAAGCCATAAAAATCAACAACAACAAAAGGCCCATAAAACAGGCAGGCGTAGTCAGAGTTGGAGACAGAGAGTCGGCCAGAAAGATTAATTATCGCATTAATTAACTGACCTCAAAAAACGAAAGTTTTGCGAATTTAAATGAGGCTGCAGCCGGGAATGAGTGGACGAAAAAAGTAAAAATAAAACCGGGATACAGTCAGAGAATCAAACAAACGAAAGTGTTAACAGTTATACGAAAATGGAACAGGGAATCACAGAGAATTACGTGAGTTGTCTGACGGTAGGCGATTCTTTCTATTAATAGAGCTAGCAAAATTCTTATCAGCGTCAAAGAGACAAAGTCGGAGCAAAGCTATAGGTTCAGGTAGAATCCTTTGAGTCAATAGAGTTCGGAGATTTTCTTATAGATGAATGATCTTTGTATATAACAGAATTATCCAAATCGACATATCTACAAAGCCGTGTCAAACTTCATTGAGATCCTCAGTAAGATCATACAAGATCAGGTCAAACAGATCAAAAACGCCTATATAAGATCTTTAAGCATTTTCAATGATTATAATATAATAATTGAATTCTAATCTTTCTCTACTTAATGACGAATAGGTCCTAACCAGGAGTTCTAAAATATTGAAAACCTCTTTTACGGTTATGAATAAAGTTAATATCTAATCATCTTTCTTTGAGCATAACCTATAAATTTCGACTGACTACCCCTCCTCGCTTTAATCCCCTCTCAACCAGTAGTCCAACTTTCAATATTGGCACAAGTCTCGCAAATCAATTAAACAATTCACAGATTGTCGATAGGCCCAGCTGACACAGTTATCTTGAGCGCAAAGAAAAAAGAAAAAAAAATTGTTAACAAAAATGGGTTAACAAAAAATGCAATAAAAATGTCAAAATGCATAAGAATACGAGAAAACGAAAAACGCAAGCCGAAAAATCCTTAATTTGCACAACATGGCGATTCGATGGCGATTGTGCAGTCAGTCGCATGGAACAACACTTGGGTCACTTTTGGATTTTTGGGCTCGACTTCGAGGCGATACAACTGTGCGATTTCACAAAATTGAAGTTTTCGCGGCCCCCAGAGCCAGTGACAAAGAAACAGAGCGAGGCGACAATGGGTCCCCACGTCCAGCGCACAAAAGTGCATTTTGCGGTTAAAGTTTCCAGCAAATGAATAAATTTTCAAATTGCCAACAGCAACAAAAGCCTCGAGCATGCAGCCAGCTTTGACAGCCAACTGCAAGTGTTAAAAATCAAACAATTGTCTAAAGAAATCTTACAACTAGAAACGAACAATAAAAAAAAAAAAAAAAAAAAAAAAAAAAAAAACCAGAAAGCCAAAATCAAACAAACGAAACCAAAAACTGGGCGTGTTGCCTGGCGCGTGCAGCCAAATTATTGCAATTGCAACAAAAGGTTTTTTGGTTTTTTATTGCGAACAAAATTACGCGAAACAAATAAAACAAATAACAAATTACGTTCCAATGGGCTCTTAAAAGGTAGTCAACGAAAAAGCTCATTTGCAATTTTTGTTTACTGCAAATACAAAAAACCCAGAAAAAACTAAGATTTTATAGCCTATTAGACTTGGATCTTTATTTCTAAAGCAGCTTTTGAAATGTGAGCTTGGGAACCACTCAAGCTTAAAAGATTGAAAATACAGAAAATATTTGTATTTATTTCCATTATATTTTTTGAGAATTTTTAAAGATAAAGATGCAATAGAAGGTAATTATAATATGTATAAATATATATAAGAAAAGTAGAAAAATGAGAAGTTAAAAAATTTAACAGATGAAAATAAGTAAACCATTATTATATGTTGATAAATTAATTGCTATAAAAAATAAAATTTCGAAAAAAAAATCAATATATTTATTCATGCTTCCCATTACAACCTGTATTATATATGGTGAATCAATCAACCAATCAACTAATGACATAGAAGATTATTCACAATATACATATGTAGATATAGTATGTACTAGAAAGTAATATAAGGATATATGCAAGTAATTATGATATGACGATTATGAGACATGCATATTAATATATTTTATAATGATGCATAGCATATAGAAAATAGCTTTCAGTAATAATAGAGGAAGAGAAGGAATGAGAGTGAGAGAAAGACAGAGACAGAGACAGAAAGAGAGAGAAAGAGAGAATAAGACTCTTAGCATGACAAGAAACGAACCTGACTTTAGTAACTCAACTATTAATAGGGATTCCCTGATATAAATAATAATAATAGATTTAACCTGTTATGCTCAACAGACTTATAAACAGATAACTCCACATACATACATATATTCCTCTTCTGCTTAAAATGCCTCTGCATTAGTCCAGGCCTTACCTTAGTTGCTCTGAGCTCTTCTTAATAGAAATTTCCTAATAACTTCATCTGAAGACTACTTAAAGAAATGTAACTTATTTATTGATGGTTGGGTAAGTAAGTTGGTATATCTTGGCGCTATTATTGGTCTATAGCTTAATCCACTTCAGTTTCAAGTTTTAGAAATAATAAATTGCCTGCAGCAGCTAGCTGCCCGCACGCCCTGCTCCACCCCGGCCAGATGCCGATGCCGATGCCGAAGACCGAAGACCGAAAGGCATTTCAACGCTCAACTTGATGACTGCCAGGGCACCGACTAATGACACATAAATATTTATCTGGGCCCCGCCACGGCCCCCGCGACGAGGTCCAATGCTAAACTAAAAGGGTTTCATGCCTGCACAAAGCTTCGATCGCTGTTTTTTAAATTGTATTTTTTTTTTAGTGTTTTTTTTTTTATATTTTTTTTTGCCCCTTCGTCGAGCTGTGTTATCTGCCAGCTACTTGACTTACACACGCAGAACCCAGAACAGAGCTCAGAACCAGTTCGGCCGTTGAGTAATTACACAGCTTCGACCGGAGCTGGGATTGGGCTGGAGCTGAGGGACTCAACCTGCAACGGGAGCTGTAGCTGTAGCTGTAGCTGGAGTTGGAGCTGGAGCTGGAGCTGGGGGTTTTATGTGCTGCCTTTTTGGAACGAACCTTTTGTCGTGCGTTTGCGTCCGGCCCGTCGCACTGTCGCCGCTCAGACGCTTAATTGCGTAAGGCAGGTGGCTGACAGAGAATAAAGCACCTACAAACAGAGAGTGAGAGGCAGAGCGGGATAGCGGGAGGGAGCGAGGGGACAGGCGCTGGCATAGGCGCAGACAAACCACTTTAAAGCTGTTCCCGTAGGTGATTAGTGCCGGCTTTGAGCTGACGTTGCCCCGCTGCCCCGTTGCCTGTCCGTACAGCTTTACAGTAGTAGTCCCGCTCTTTTCCAATATTGCCAAGTGTCAAATTAAGTGCTCACATGATTAATATTTGTGCCCTAGGCACAATGCTCTCTGCATTGTTCGCCCAAATGGCTACGCCGACCGGGCGGCTACTGTTCCGTTTGGCCATGCAATTTTAGCGCTGATTAACCGTGTCGCTTTGTTATTAACTTTTAATTATAAACCTTTGAAATATTGTCTAGTTCGGAGCTCCCATTGATGTGTGTGTGCTAGGCATGCAAGTGACTTTTCTTGCCAACATCTTTTGGTTTTATGTCCTGTGACGTGATTCGTCAGGCTGCAGGTCAAGAGGAAATTGCATTGCATAGCCATGCCATGAGTCAGTCCCACTTCAAAGGCTCGCGACTAATAACTTCTGGCATTAGTCCGAGGCCATTTCAGCTGCAGCTCATGTGTGAGCTGATTGCAGGTCCAGATCTCTATAGATCTCTCTCTACTATTCCCTATTCCCCCCTATCTACGCACAGTTTTGGGCAGAGAGACCAACGCGTTGTGCTGTGCTGCACTACAAAACATATGCCAAATTATTTGGACCGGCCTTAGCTCTGTTTTTTCCCATCTCGTATGCTCAAGTGGGTCCAGTTGAGTTCTTCAATTGTGTCACGGACCAAATCGTTCCCGCTGTCGTCAGGGACGCCGTCTCACGTGTCACAAGACGCTGCCTTCGCCTCGAGTGGATGACACATGCCTCTGGACTCTTGCGGGGTAGAGCAGGGGCGATGCTGTTTTGGTGTCGACGGTGTCGGTGTCGGAGGTCTCGGGGCCAGAGCTGTTAAGTACGCTTAGAGCAGATTAACTTAACTGTGCATAAAATGCTAAAAACAAAAACAACAAAAAACGAAAGGAATTTTTATGCGACAGTAAAAATGTTCAAGTACGCCAGACCAGACCAGAACAGAACAGAACAGAACAGAGCAGAGCAGAGAGAGGGTACCAAAACGAAACTGAAGTGCCTGTCATTTGGTTACATTTTCAGTGAGTGAAAATATTGTTGGAATGTGTTAAAAGTCATGCATAAAATTAGTTTCAACTTGGGTGACGCGTTCTGGAACCGGCTGCTGTGCTGCCAATGCTGACGGTGCTGCCGATGCTGCTGCTGCCCTTTCCTCTGTGATTTATTTTCATAAAAGCGAACCAAACACTTGAGCAACACGTGCGTTCCTCGAAATTTTCTCGCCTGTTTAGTGTTGTTGTTGTTGTTGGCGTTTGCAGTTAAAAAACCATAAAAATTTGATGCATATGACACGTTGAAGTATGTGCGTGTGTATGTGTATATATACATATATTTATGAAATTGAATGCCTCAACTATTGAGCTGCAGTTGGAGTAGGCCTCACTGCAAAAAAAAAAAAAAAAAAAAGAAGAACGGGTATTCCTTGCTCCAGTAATAGCAACTCTAACAGCTCTATTCAGCTCTGACTGTCAGTCTCGTCTCTAATCGAATTTTACGCAGCGCTGATCACCCCTAGAGCGGGAAGGGTATCGCTTACGCACCTCTCCTTTGGCAATTGTTGCGTTGCGTTCTCACGTTCTTTCAATCAAATTAGTTTGCTTTCAGCGCAAAGCGAAACGCGAATCATTTTCACACGCCTCCAACAATATTTGATGCGTTTCGCGCCTACTGCCAATTACAAGCCGTCAGATGCTGTGACACTGCCAATGACAAGACTGGGGCAGGGGTTAGGGCTAGGGTTAGGGCTCAGCCCGACCTGGACCCTCGATACCTGGCAGACAACTATGCTAAATTGCTCTGCAGCAACTGCAGGCAACTAATTGAATCTGATCGTATGGATCGTATGTAAACAGCGTATTTCTGATACATTTTCGTTCAGTGCACTCACGCTTAACCAGCCAGCCAGCCAGCATCCATTGTGTGGGTTCGTCTTTGTAACAATCTGCATAGGTTAACAAAAGCAGGCAGAAGGGAGCAGGAGCAGGAGCAGGGAGCAAGAGCAGGGAGCAAGGAGCTGTAATGATCATGCTCGATCGCTTGTTGTTGTGGCTCACGCAATTTATCTGCTCGCCGTTTGCTATCAATTGACTGACCCCTAATAACGAATTCGTGCGCAAACTAATTGTAGACATATTGATGAACGAGCGGCAGGCAGGCAGGGATAATCCCCAAGGCAGGGGCAGGGCAGGAGCGCAGGAAAGAGAAAGAGAGAGAGAGAGAGGGAGAGTTCGCCTAGCCAGCATTGAAACGGTTCCCTTGCCATTTGCGTGTCATTTTTGTTGTTGCTGTAAAATTGGCATTTCTTTCGCCTGAAAGAGGATCAGATATCACAAAAGGTCCTGTCTAACATCAATCAAAGACAACAAGAGCTGACGAGAACTGAGAGTAAAAGTAAAACTGCCTGGCATAGGCTTTGTTTATCCTTGACGCAAAGATTCGAGATTCGAGCTACGAGATCGCTGATCTGTGATCTGTGATCCGTGAGCCGTGATCTGTGATCCGTGATCACTTGTTTATTTAAGTGCTTAGCAGGTTGCTCGTTGTTGAAATATTTCTGCTTCGTTTGCTTAACAAAATATTAAACCTTTTCTCTTCTCATATACTTTTTTCCATTTCTGGTTGCATTGTTTGCATCTGTTTAGCGCTGGCTGGAACAGGTGCTGGAGGACGCAGTGCTAATTGGATTATGCATTGCTTAATGATCCTTGCCAGCCAGCCAGCCAGCCAGAGGTATTCCACTTCGCGTGATCGCGTGATTTGGCAGTCGTTGTTGTTGTTGTTGTTGGCGGTGGTGGTGGTGGCGGTGGTGGTGGCACACAGGGTTAAGCCTTAGAAGATCTGGGCATCTCCCGGTGTTAATCTCTTGAACATGCACACACGCAGTATTTTGTGGTTTTGTAGATCACACAAAAAAAGGGAAAGTTCCATGGAATTGGGTCACAGCCTCCGCTTGGACTTGGGGTTGATTTGATGATTCACTTCGTGCAGCGAAAGTTGATGCTGATTTAAATGAATTCCCAATCATATTTCCATTATTAAACGGCCATTAATTCCGCCTGATTAAGCCCGCCAATTAATATACTAGCTAAATTCCCACGCGCACTCAAAGAGCTTCTTTATAAATCGGAACAAGTACAGAGGTCTTATTCTCTCTTGTTTTTTGCATTTATTTTATGATTAAATATTGTCGTACTCAGTGAAGCCCAACCGAAAGCCAATGGGCCGAAACGAGACGCGAGACGCGAGACGCAAGACGCGACGAGCTGCCGAGTGAAGTTGCGTGAGAACTTGACAAGAAATCAAATTGCACTTAAATGCCACACACAGACACCCAGACAGCTGTTGAAGACATTTCATAAATTTGTTAGTCTGGAAAAATAACGAAAAACTTGTGGTTAGCCCAAGACGTAGCCGTAGAACAAGTTGAAGAGCGCCTGCTCAGCGGACCATGTCGATCGTTGGGCTTTACTTTATTTTTGGGTGGGTTTCGTGCTGCATGCGCAGTCGTTTGTTAAACGATCTTGCCTTTAGGGCTCGAACCCCAACTACACGCATACGCTAATTGTCTTGGCCAAATACAAGCGTTTTCACGCCATTCTGCGCACTTAGGGTGCCTAAAGAAGCAATCAAAGATTGAAGCGTGGGTTGCAGAGTCGGTTCCCGATGTCTTGTGCCGCACCCTGGGTGCAAGAGCAAGAGCAACCTCTTTGTTGACTTAAGAAAATGCAGGAAAATCAGCACAAGTTGGGGTCGGTGTGAGAAAAACATTGACTAACAAATTGTACAAATAGTCGGAAGAAATATCGATCTATGAGAACTCTTTCTGTTTTTCTTTTGTTTTTTGTTTTATAGACAAACTTCCGGCAATTAAGCAGCAGCAGAAGCAATCGAAGTTGATGGCTGTAGAAAGACAAAGCAAACTTTAATTTTGATGTCGATCTTCGATATGAAACCCTTTGACAAATAAGAAACTGTAACTCAATACGAGGCGAAGGTATGAAATCAATAAAAATACATTGAGAGAGATAAGATTTTAAGCCGAGGCTACTATGTATACTATGTATACGAATCTGCTATGGTATAAAAACAGAAAGAGCAGAGCGTGTGAGAGAGAGAGAGAGAGAGAGAGAAACATCACTGAAATCAAGATAAGCGTCAAAGTGTGCACTGTGCAAAATAACTAACATAAAATACAAAATTCAGGCGATCCTCTAACAAAGGGGCATCCAAGGAAGAAGAAGAAGAAGACGAAGATGCAGAGAAAACTACGAAACATAAAAACTGCCTTCGACTGCTTACAATGGCAAAAGATCAGCGGGCTCAGATCATGGATGAGTTTGCTGCCTCACAATGATGCGGACGATGATGATGATGACGATCATGATTATTATGATGATGAAGGTAAATAAACCCAAAAAATCAGCAGCAGCAGCAGCAGCAAATAACTCAAGCAACATGCAGCGCTTTTGTGTGCTGCAGCAACAGCAACAACAACAACAAAGTGAGTCAGGGGCAAGGGCAGGGGCAGAGGCAGAACGTAAGAGAAAGGCAAGATAACCAGCGCATAAATGGCCTGGGCTTGGGTTTGTGCCTCTGCCTGGGTCTGGGTCTGGGTCTCGGTCTCGGTCTCTCGCTCTAGCTGTAGCTCTTGCTCTGGGTTCGGGTCTGTGTCTCAGTGCCCAGGGCCCGGGCTCTGGCTCCAGTCGCGCCAGACAAACTGGCGACGCTTGTGAAATTTTCTCGCCGTCTGCTTTTGCCTGCCTCTTTTTCGTACGCAATAATAAAGAAAATAAATAAAAACACTCACAACACCAACACACACACACACAGACACACACACGCACACTCACATAAAAAAGAACCATAAATGCATTTCAACAAAGGCAGCCTGAGGAGCCAATGAACCTAAGGAGCTAAACCAAAGCCCAAACCAGGCCATAAATAAGCCGAAGCCCGTCCATCGTCGCTGCCGTTGCTGCTGCTGCTGCCTCTGCTTCTGTCTCTGCCTCTGCCTCTGCCTCTGCCTAGCGTCGTGTGTGCAGCGCATGCGCAGCCGTTCGAATTCGGTTGCACTTCAACTTGAGGCATGCCACGCCAACGGCTGTCAGTGCTGCCTGCCCCAAGCTGCTGCTGCTGCACTATTCTATCTTTTTTTCCTCTTTCTATTTCTTTTTTTCTCTCTCTCTTTTTTTTTTGGATAACCCGAAACCATTTGCCCTTTTAGGAGGCAAACACATTTGTATATTTCCATGTTTAATTTGTGGGCATTTTGTTGTACAGTTAATACACTGCCAATGGCTGTTATGATTCAATTGTAAAATATGCATTGGCTAATGAATTGTTATTCATAAGTACATGATTATGTTAATCTAATGATTTATATACAATATTTTATATATATTTATTGATCAAATAATGGTTATTGGATGGATGGGCATATCATGTATTTCTAATGAGAATTTTAGAGAATTTTATTATTTAGTGCTGGGTAGATTTTTTTGGCTTGGGCTAGCTAGAGACGAAGCTGTGATTATTTAAGCAGTATAATTAATATTAAGGCTTGTGGCAGTTTATAAAAAGCAAACCTAATATATTATCTCTTTTTGCATTGCTTTAATATAATTTTTATAATTTTTTAATATAATTTTTTAAATAAATTATTCAGCGTCTTTTTAATGGATTCCCTAAAAAAAAAAGAATAAAATAAAAAAAATAAAAATTAAGAATAATGAAAATAAAAATAAGTAAATAATCATAAAAAATAAAAGAAGATATAAATAAATAATATTAAAAAAAAAAATAAATAAAAATAAAAAAATAATTTAATGATAATTGTTTTATATAACATATTTATAACATATATTTATTATTTTATACAAAATGTAGTGATAAATTTATTTGATATAATAATACAAAAAACTGATATTGCATTTATCTATTATATTATTTGATATTTCTACTTTCATATATACATATAATTTATTCTGATGAATGAATCCATAGAGCATTGCATAGTCGTACAAACACTAAGCATATATATATATTCTCATCAGCTAGTTTTCTCTACTTTTTTTATATACATATATAATTTTTTTAGTGCCTTGTCAGCTGCGTGCACACTTATGCTTCAGGAATTTCTACAAGTTCTCAACATTTTGTTACTAGTGCAATTTTTCACTAATGATGACTAATTCACTTGCGGCTTTTTAGACAAGGCAACTGGCATTTTTTTGCTCGCTCTCTGCCCATTTGCATGATTCACACGTGAGAGGTGAAAAATACGAGAAAAAAGAAGAAATATGTAAAACACAGGTGAGGCGATGTTGGCCAAAAGTATTTGCCTACAGCTGCTGCTGTGCTGTCCCCTGGAACAAACGCAAATTGTCAACAGTTTTATTGCGCCACACTTCAGCCGTAACATGACTCGTAACGAGAAATGCTTACAGTAATTTCGGATTATTTGTGGCATATTCAGAGGGCAACTGATAAGCGTGGCAGTTCCTCCTCGCATTACAATCAAAATCCAATTAAATGTTATCAGCGACTTCTAAGGGCAACTAAATTTCAAATTTCAGCTGGGGGCAACGAAAGTCAACAAGTGTGCGTGTGTGTGTGTGCGTATGTGTGAGTGAGAGTTGGGGTTCAGTTTGGTTGTCTCAAGTGCCTGGCGAGGCTTCCAGTGCCGCGGGCTGCAGTTGCAGCTGTAGCTGTTAATTTGAAAATTAGATAATTGAGGCAAAGTTCGAGATGAAAATGAAAGTACAAGCAACGCTTGACCTCAATTCGATAAGATGAAATGTAAGGCGGGCTCAACTGCGTGTTCCACTGTTCTGTTGAATCTGAATTGAAGCTGTCAAAAGCTTCCGCCTGATTGATATGCACAAGAGCTGCATTTGTGTGCTGTATGATACTTTAACTATGTACTTGGCTTAGTGGATAGACTACGGCCATTAGTTGTCGCTTACGGACTCAATTGGCCGATTGGCCAGACAGCAGAATGCCGTTGCCAAAAAGTGTTTTGTGTCTTTGCGGCTGTCACAATCAGCAGACACACTGTTAAATCGCTCGACATTTAGTTGGCTTTGGGCAAATCCACAAGCTGCCCATGCTGCATGCGGCTTAAGCCAAGTTTGCTCCACCCCAAAACAGCCGAAGCCAAGACAATGCCAATAAAGCGCACTTGCTGCTCTAATAAAGATGAAAATTATATGCCCGAATACACACTCAACAATCACAACAACAACAACAACAACGGCTACTGCAACGGGCTGCTGTTATTACAACGACAAGTGGAATTTACATAACAATTTAATTAAAGTGCAAAAAAACAGCAAGACAAGCACAAGCACAAGCAAAAACAAAAGCTGCAAGCCAACTCGAACTCCAGGCTGCTGGCCAAGTTCGGGCTGAAGGAGCTGCGAAATCTAAAGCGCAGACTCAAAACAAAATCATGGAGAGGCATAGAGACATATATCTAGATGGCAAAAAGTTGCCTTATTAAATAAATACACTATAATTAACCACTATGTGAATATACATACATATATATGCATATGTATGAAGTGGTCAAAATAAAAAATCAGCGAACACATAAGCCATGATTAGAGTTGGGGCTCTTTTATATTATTTTTTTCTAGTGTTGAAATTATAGCTGACTAGTTGGCAAAGTCGGATACGCATTGTTATACCCTGTAATATGTAGAAAAGGGCTAGATAAAAAAGAAAGGCCAAGAATAGAAAGTAGAGAGATACAGACACATATAGAGATAGAAAATACATATAAAATATACACATAAAGGATACATATAGAGGATACATATAAAGATACAGATACAGTATACAGACAACGTCTGCAGATAAAAGATACAAATAAAAGATACACTCAAAAGATACAGATAATTAATGCAGATAAATTATACAGATAATAGATAAAACAAGATACAGATACAAAAAATACAGATAAAATCCAGATAAAGTTTACATACAAAAGATACAGCTAAATGATAGAAATAAAGCTATCAAATAATATACATCTAAAAGATTCACATATAGTTCACAAAAAAGATACATATAATAGACACAAATACAAGACACACAGGTACAAATAGAGATACAGATACACATACAGATACAGATACAGATACAGATACATATGCAGGTACAGATACAGATACAGATACATATGCAGGTACAGATACAGATACAGATACAGATAGAAATGCAGATACAGATACAGATACCTTATCGTTTCGTAGAGTATCTGCTCGTTAAGCAGTCTCTGCAATTCGACCATGCACTTTACACAGGTGGAAGCTGTTGCCGCCTTGCTGTCTAAGTCACACATTGTAGGCCAACTGGCAAAGGCCCAGACCGCACCGAGAGCAGCCCAATAGCAGTTGACTTTTTGGCGTATGTTGCAAGCAGAGATCCTCGCCATAATTGGAAGCAGTCGGATGGAACTAGTTGGCAACGTGGCCAACAGCAGCAGCAGCAACAAATTATAACTAACCAGATGCCAAGTATTGTCGTTGTCTTTGGCTATTGCTGCTGCTGTTGCCATTGTCGACGGCCAGTCGATCAGTCAGTTAGTAAGTCAAGTGGCTTGAAATGTAAATATGCGAGAGAGGCACGGGAGTCAGTCGCATCACTTTTACTTTTAAACCCGCTCCGACTGGCGATTGCCCAGTTTGGGCTTTGTGTTAATGTGACAAGTTGGCTGCCAATCGCTCCGACCAGGTCGACAAATTGTCCGCGCCAATATGATGTTGCCGCCGCCGTTGCCGTCGATGTTGGCCTTTTGTTGTTGGCTTATGCAATTGACACCTCGTTGTTAATGGCTTACAGCGAACTGCTTAATGCTTAAATCATGTCTGCGCAATTTTGTTTTTTTATTCGTATTTTTAGAGTCAAACAGTAAAATCAAGAGTGGACAGCTGCTCTTTTAGCAATTAGCTGCTGTCTCGGGCCAGGCTAAGATATTGGCTCTTTTACAGCCTTAAATGGCTAATTGTAATTTGTGGAACATCGACGTGGATTAAGTTACGATTCAACTGGAAATCTGAATAAATTGTAAAAGAAGTAGAGATCTTTAAGGGAGAGGAAAGGACTGTAAGAGCTTTCATGGTAGAGCCTCTGCATTTAGAAGAGTTCTCGAAGGTCAGTTCCTGAACCTTTTTGGTTCAACTGGCAATTAGTCATAGTTGACTGAGTTACCTGTCTGCATGGGGACAACCGATTTGGCTACAGTTTGCAGGTGTTTTATATATGTATATCTATACACTTATTTTTTTTATTTCATCCCCATTATGAATCATGACAAGAGACCGAAAATGTTTATAGCCTGAGAATGCTTTGTATGGTAGCTTGTCGGCACAGGCAGCTCATAAAATCTATACAAGGCAACTAAAATGGATTTATAAAGATATTAAAACATTTCCATAAAAGCCACAATCCAGATAATGATCAGCTGAGGGAGCTGCGAAAACTAAATAGGTGACAAACAAGAGCAGAGACAGAGACAGACACAGAGACAGGGACAGAGACAGGGACAGAGACAGGGACAGAGACAGGGACAGAGACAGCTACGTAGACAGTGACAAAGTCTGAGGAGCTGGACGATCGGTCGTAAAAAGCTGAAGACCGCGTAATAAATGCATAAACGAAGACAGAAATTAACATAAAATTGTAAGACAAGATGATCAGCCGTAGGGGCAACACCCTGCGACATATAATTGCTACGAGGCGCGAGGGCACATAGTATCCGAGGCCAGGGCATTCATACTTGTGCCCAGCACACTCTGCAAGCGTGTCGTGGCTTTATTTTACGGAATCAGACTCGGGCTCAGCTGTGAAGACTGGGATTCGGATACGGCTATGGGTACGGGTACGGCAACGAGTTCGGGTTCGCGTTTGGTTTTAGGTTCAGGTTCACTGAGCTGAGTTAAGCCACTCGATCCCTTTGCAACGTCTTTGTTTTTATAGTGCGATAAGAGACGATCACTAAATGTGCCCGGGCCATGGACGAAGCGCCCTCAGCCAGAGACCAGGGAGAGCCTAGACTATCGACCGTCGACCGTCGGCCGTCGACAATTTTCCTGGCCCTTTTCTTGTTCGCCTGTCGCATCTATCAGGTCTTTCAGTTTGTTTGTTTATTTGCTTGCTGTTGGCGTAGGACGCAGCGACCCTTTTTTTTTTCTGGGCACTGAGGCTCCACTAGTCTGGTTTGGTTTGGTCTGCCTGCTGCTCTGACTGACAAGTTTCACCTGTCTGTATTTGTCTATGTGGTGATCTATCATGACAGTCTTAGAGAACTGCACTCTCTCTCTCTCTCTGTCTCTCTCTCTCTCTCTCTGTCTGTCTCTATCCCGTTCTCTGGCAGGGTTGACGTTTCTATTGCTGCCCTGTAGATTTGCCGAGGAGCATTTGTTTGAGTAGATAATGGGGCAAACAGTGCGCTTGTCCGTGGTATGGTAATTTAATAGGGTTTTACATGCGCTAGGTGTGCCAGCATCAAGCCAGCGCTCGCTCGACCCTTTGCCCAATAGGGTCAGCATTGAAATTAATATGTCTATGTGGCTAGATGGTAAACTGATATGCACACACACACGCACACTCATACATATACTCACATGCCATGCATGCAGCTCCAAAAACCCCAATCGTCCAACCCAGGCATTGAAAGTGAAATCCCCAGCAAAGGCACATGACAATCCATAGCGGACAGAGCTTAGCGATATCATCCACGTTCACAGCGAGAACGTGCAAACTGCGTGCAGGCCAACTTGGCCTGACGATAATGATTGACCCAAAAATACAAATATCATAAAAAAAGCGCCCGGGGCAGCCAAAAGTGAATGTCATTAGAAGAAACTTTGTCGAAGCAGTCGCAGATAAAACATAAAAATAACACAACAACAAAATGGGTAAAGAGCTGCCACAAACCGAGCCCAAGCGAGCTCCCCAAGCTGCAGCAGCTGTCAATCAAAGTGCAGCAGCTAACAGAAAACAAAAAGAAATAATATAGTTGAGGTGGTACATACCCTACAGATGCCCTGGAGTTGATGAGGAACCTTTGAATCATCTGTTAATAGGATTAAATAAATATGAGATTTAGTCTATAAAATTTATGAAATATATTATATATTTTACAAAAATTGTAAATAAAGTTTCAAAGTATTTCCTAATAATTATAAACTTAATCAATGCATCGATTGAAATATTATTAGAATTTATAGGATTTTGTATACATATACTTTAAGAAACATTAAGGCTGAATTAAGGCAACATTGCTTTAAAAATATATATATAATTTTTATATAGAAAATATTTTTATAAATTAAATAAAATTAAAAAAATAATTATAAAATGTTCCATAAAAAAATAATTGTATAATTTTCTGTATAGAAGAGAAATAAATAAAATATTTTGACTATTTTCTGAAATTCATAATTAAGTCTCAATGTTTTCTAGAATATACTATGCTAACTCTTAATTTTTAATTTTTTTTTTTTATAAATATAAATATAAAAGATCAATTTTTTTTTTTTTTTTTTTTTTTTTTTTTTTATGTAGAAACAAAATATTATAAAATCTAAAAACTTTCCATGTTGTATAGAAAACTAAACAACTTTTCCCAAAGAGCTCACTCAACAATTTACAAGCTCTTCAAGCAGTAACCTTAAGTCGTTCAGCTAGAACTTTTAATTTTGATTCTTTTTTTGGGAGGGGATTTTGGTTTTCTCAACGTATTTGTTTTCTATGAAACTTTTCGGTGCGTAACGCGGCTGCCGATGCCTCTATCCCCATCCTCGGCCTGCTTATGCAAGCTGGTGAACACTCGGAAAAATGCCCCCAGCTTGGTTGCCCCAGATTCTGTGCCTCAGTCGCAGTCGCAGTCGCAGCCTCAGCCTCAGCCTCAGCCGCTGCCCTTTTATTTTGTTTCGTCGAAGCACATAGAGCATATAGCAAATGCTTTCAATCGCTGCGGCTAAAGAAAACTTTTTTTGTTTACATTTTGTTTTGTAAACAAAGAGAAATAATGTGTGTGCGTGCGTGTGTGTTGGTGTTGGTGTTGGTCTATATGTATATGGCAATATCGGGTTGTTCAACACAATCGACAACAACAAACACTGAGGGAAGACGACGTCGACGACATGTTGCATTCTAATGGCCTGCCCCAGAAGTTGTAACCGAGTTGGAGCCTCTGTTGATCATGTTCATTAATTAATGATCAGTCGTTTGCTCTTTGTTGTTGTTGTTGTTGTATTTGATCTTTATTATTGTATTTTATGATGGCAATGCGTTGTGCTTTATTTTCTGTCTTGCCTCCGAGCGTATAATTTATGACATTTTATTGTGTGGCAAATGCAAATGTGGCCGAGTATCAGACAATTGCTGTTGGTGGGGGTAAACGATCGTTTAGTGGGCATTTTATCGATTGAGTCAAATTAAATCATATACTTAATATAAATATTATGTATATATGTGAAAAACTCAGAGTAATAACTTGAAAAAAAAAAAAAAAAAAACTCA
This sequence comes from Drosophila arizonae, assembly GCF_054131065.1. Taxonomy (NCBI): domain Eukaryota; kingdom Metazoa; phylum Arthropoda; class Insecta; order Diptera; family Drosophilidae; genus Drosophila; species Drosophila arizonae. The sequence continues at coordinate 18,560,676 of NC_142924.1, forward strand.
TAGATCTCCATAACTGTCATAGATTACCATACAGTAGTAGCTGTCGATGCTGTGCAGCTCGGCCATATTAGACCCAGAATAGGATGAAAAGACGAACAGAATATAAAAAGAATTGATTGTCTATTTGTTGTTGCTTTTGCACTCAAAAAGATAGATTGCTCATAGATTTTAGGGGCAGCGGGCACCAATGGAACCCTAACGCAGCAAATCGTGTTACACTGCTGCCAGACGGCAGACTACAACAATGCAACACAGACTACAACAACGACGATATGGCTAACCAAATGGGCAACCAAACGAAAAACGAAGAACACAACAAAATCAAAATCGAAAAGAGAAGGAGGGAAGAAAAAAAAAACTGTTGTAAAACGCATTTTGACTGACAGGTACCCATAGGTCTTAGGACCGACAGACCCGACCCTGTGCACAGGGCACAGCTGAAACTGCTCAGTTTGATTGCACGAGTCGACGTTGACGTCGCCGTCGACGTCGAGTGCCGAGAGACGCTTGCCTCAATTTGAAAATCGACAAAACGTGCAACTCACATGTCATACACGCGACGAAGACACCAAGGACTGAGGACCGAGGACCGAGGACCGAGGATCGCAGATCGACGGCGACGAAGTTGTCTTCCACTCTACTATATGCCAACGAACATGTCCGGATGGCGCGTCAACAGCTGGCCGAAGTTTGCCGAGAGTTGAGAAGCCTTCACAATTCACGTGCATAATGCTGACAACGGCAGCAATTGCTGCCTCTCCAAGGAGGGACAGCCCGAGGCGAGGGAGCAGCCAAGCAAAGTGTGTGCAGGTGTAAGGGTGCGTGAATTGTTTTTAAAATACAAAGCAAAAAAAAAAAAAAAATATATATAGATATATATATATATACTCTGAAAGGTAAATGTAGTGAGGCTATTGGGGTTGAATTGAATGAATTATGATAGTTATATATATATATGTATTTATATATATACGTACGTATAGGTATACTATGCGAAATGTACTCCAGCTCTACACAGTACGGTATATATGTATAGAAAATTGATATTCATTTTGATATTCAATTAAAATTAGGAAAGCAAATTTGTAGTTAGGCTTAGGCTCACAGGCTCTTTTATATTATTTACTTTCATTTCTCTAAATTACTCACACGATCTGAGAGTTAATAGAATATGATATATATTTTATATACATAAATGCTAAATATTATATACATTAAATGGTTATTTTTCACCTATCATATCATCATATCAGAAAAGACTAAAATAGAGTATGACATACATAATGTATATTTAATTAAATGTAATGAATACAAAAAATATAGTAAAATAATATAAATATTAAAAATATTAAGAAAATAATAAAACAAAAAATAAAGTAAGAATAATAATAAAAACAAATATGTTTATAATAGTTTGCTTAGAATTTGATACATACTTAGCTCTGCATTCTCTACTTATCTCTTAATTTTCTGGGAACTCGTTCGTCTCATATTTAACCCAAACTCAAGTTGCTCCCATATAATCTTTATATAACACAAAGATGATGGGTCAGCTGATGATGACTTTAAAGTTAAATGCATTAAGCGCAGACACTTTGGTAGATCGTATATAGGCGGAATAATTAGTGTTTGACTGCTCGGAAAATACCCTGTCAACTATTTCAATCTTCGTTAAAATGTTCTACGGAAATTCTTCGACAATACAATTGCATTAGTGTTATAAAGGATTTTTAAAAATGGAAAAAAAAAACAAGAAAAATGGAAACAAAAATAATAATAAATTAATAAATATTTAAAATTAATAAAATCGAAAATTAACTTAAACAGCTTCTCCTTTCATCACATACCATTCGTAAAATATGGTTGAACACAGGGTATATACATTTATAAGATGAAAACACTTTGCCTGTCTGGCAAAAGGGTAAAAATGAAGTTGATAAACCGAATTATTAAATCACAACAAGGGCTCAAGCCATCAAGACCGAGGCGAGGACGACGATTCCTGCTTGAAAATTATACGAGGCGCGTTCCGAGTGCAGCAAGATTTATTCAATTTGTGCATGTAGATGTGCGTGTGTCGGTACGGGTGAGTGTATGTATGTATCTGTGTGTATATGTATGTATATGTGTGTTTTGTCTTATGGGATTCTAATTATGCAGACCAAAACCCAGCCACAGCCTAGTTTTACTTTGCATGTTGCGTGTGAGTGTGAGTGTGTGTGTGTGTGTGGGTGAGTGTGTCTGTGTTTATGAGTAATAAGCCCTTATTGAACACCTGTGTTTAAGCACTTCACTTCTGTTCACTAAGCATAACTTGTCAAGATTCCTTTATTGGTGAAGCTAAAGATTATGTTTATAATGATAATCTTATGCCTAATCCAGTCAACAGCTCTCTCTCCCTCTCCTCCTCTCTCTCTTTCTCTTTCGCCTACCCATCCACACGATCGTTAATGCTGAAATGTGCCGTGCACGCTGCTTGAGTGCTCAATATATAACTCAAGAAATTATCGCTCATTATCTTATTTTGGCTAGTAAATAATTTCGTTACGGTCAGCAGCTATTAAATTCGAAGCAGAGCAACAACAGCAGCAATAGGAAAAGCAGCAGCAGCAGGCGAAAGGAGGCTGTGCAAGATGTGCGCACAGCACATTAGTCAAAGAACCAGAACCCAGAGTGCAGACTGTAGACTGCAGACGGCACGAGCGCATCAAATTAAGCAGGAAGAAGACAGCAGCGTCGACAACGGCAACAGCAAACAGCAAACAGCAAATAAAATACATACTAAAAACCCCTAACCAATGTAATTTGATACCGAAAATCATTATGCACAAACAAACAAAGATATATATATATATATGTATGTATATATAGAGACAAGAGACAGCAGCCAAAGCCAAAGCCAACAACGACGAGTCGACGACTAATTGCCATCAATTTTTTGCATAAATCTTGGCAATATTATGCATGCAAATGTTAGTCAAGCAGGAGGCGGGCCCAGAGGAGGAGGAGGAGGCGGCTTAGCAGGAGTCGGAGCAGCGTGCCCATAGACAAGCGCTGTAAACATGGCACAGTTTAATGCCGCAGACCGCACCAACTTCAGGATTGCCCATGGAGCCCAGCACTCGAGTCGTGTTTAGCTAACCAATCAAAAGGTTCTTCAACCCGCCAGTTGGGATGTTTAGCCAGCTACAACTGCAACTCTGACTCTGACTCTGACTGTGACTGCGTCTTCCCTGTGCGCTCGTCGTAGTTAACCATTGCTAAAGTGGCACGATCACCAACATCATTATCATACATAGAACGACGACTCGTAGCTACGACAATGGAGCAAAGCTTCATGGCGCTGCTATTACAACAATAGCAACAACAACAATAACAACAGCGGCGAGGCGTGTTGCTAAAATCAAATAAAAGTTCTAAAAACGTTTTTTTATGGTAAAGACAGACAGAGCGAGAGCGAGAGAGAGAGTGAGAGAGAGGCTACACGATCATGAGGCAACACGATTTGAAAATTGCGTACGTATCGCCAAAACCGAGTTCATTATGTCCAAGGAGGAGTCGACAACGTCGTCGTCGACCCACAGAGTAAGAGTGAGCGAGAGAGAGAGGCAGAGAACGAGCGAGCGAGCTGGCACAAAGCTAGCTCACTGTGCCCAGCGAACGATCATGATGATCATGCAGTTGATATCATGCAACAGCAGGCAGACCAAGCCAAGCCGAGCCGAGCCAAGCCAAGCCAAGCCAGGCCAGGCAGGCAGGCAGACAGGCAGGGATAGGCAGGCCAGCCCAGACCAGAGCAGGCATAGGCAGGCAGGATAAGTTCATTGACTTGCATCTAGAAGTTCATTGCAGTTGAAGTCGTAGCAACAACAGAGCCCGTGGATCTCTCACTGTGTTTGTCTTTTGCTTGGCTTCGGAGCGTGTGTTGCACACTTTCTGTTTTATACCTATTGCCGAGTCAGAGACACGTCCAGGCCCGAAACCAGGGAGAGACCGAGACTGAGACTGAGGCCGCGACTCAACAACTGCTTTTTATTTTCCTTCACTACACTTGTCCTATGGCAGCTCTTTGTATTATTTGCTAGGATTAAAGGTATTAAAAGACATGAAACGAAGGCACAAACACAGCAAGGAGAACGAGCAGGGTAAACATACGATCGCATCTGTGTGTGTGTGAGTGTGTGTGTGTTTGTTGATCTCTCTGTATGCGTGCTGTGGCAAATAAAACATCTGTGCCGTAAAATCAAAACACAGAGGGATACGAACGTATACAACTGCGCGGCAAATGCGCGCGCCCGTTAAGTGTGGATCAGTTGGTTTCTCTGGCCAAGGAAAAACTTGCAAATTGACGACGCTTCGTCGTGGGGATCGTATGGGCTGGGAGTTGTAGTGCGACGACGATCGTGTGGACCCTTCAAGAAACAAGTAACGTTCTGTATCCCTCCATTTCGCTCTTTTTTACTTCGTTTTTTTTTTTTTTTTTTTTGCGTCGCTTTTGCCTTTGCTCAACTCTGAAATTTATTCTGGCGGTTGGTTCGTTGTCTGGTTTGGTTGGTAGAGAGTTGCCTGATTGGTTCGATTGTTGGCTTGGGGTGACCGCATCTGTGGGTCTGTTTGAGGTTATTACACTCTCTCTACCTCTGTCCCCCCTCTCGCTGTTTCTCAGGCTAATATCCCAGGCTCTGTGGCCAACAAGGACATTAAATGTAGCTAGCTTTGGTGGGATTCAAAAACTTTGAAGCTCTGATACTCTTCAGTGTTTGATGTATGTGAAACAAGAATTGATTATTGATAAAACTCAAATGTAAATTAATATATATGTATATTGTATTCCACAGACAAGTCAGATTAGCTTTCTATCCTTTTCAATTCAATATTCAATCTTTATATTAGCATTTGCTAAGATCAAATCAGTTCAACTCCATCTGCTTGATTAGCTCGATCGGTTCGTTTTCATAAACATACATCTTCTATCCTTTATATCCAGTCCTTACTAAGTCGCTTCAAATCGATCGCCTCATCTTTTTCTTCTATCCTGTATATCTACCCTCTGTATTCATATAAACCAATATTAGTTCAGTTAACTTGATCAACTCGATTAGTTTGTTCTTTGCAATCTATCTTATATTTATTTATAAAAAAAAAATAAAAAAAAAGCTTAAACAGTTGATTCTAATTCCTTAATTTATAATAATCTGTATATTGATCAAGTCTGTTCAGTTCTAAGCTATAAATCTATAGACAAATTAGAGAAACAATAAAAACACTAGTACTACTCTATTTTTGATATCTCCCCCTATATCGATATTGTATATGCCAAGATCAAGTCAGCTTAGCTCGATCAGTTCCTTGCAATTATTATATTTCATGCTGCATTGAAATCTCTGCCCAGCTGCAGCACGGCAACACTGTCCGATGCACTCACTCTCTCTCCCATCTCTCGCTGCAGCAGTCATGATCGCTCTCTCTCCCTCTCTGAGCTAACCGGTCACTAATGCTCTTCCATGGAGCACTTGCTCTTAAGTGTGTTACTTCTCTTGGACAACATGCGCTCTCAGTTTATGTTGCTTCTGCTCTCGATTTTCTATACACACACACACACTCACAACTCATAGAGTGTGTGAGTACGCTGCTGCACTCCGGTTGTAGTTTGTTTTGTTCGTCTTATTCCGCTGGCCATTCGTTCTTCGCTGCTTCGTTCGGTCGTTCGCTCGTTATGGGGGTACAGTAGTCTCCCGCCAAAATTTAGTGGCGCTCGCCGTTTGCCTCTTTGTGCGTTGATCTTTTACGTTTTTGTTTTGATTTCAACATTCTCGTCGCTGGCCGTAGTAGTCGAGCCCAGCCAGGCAGGCCTGTTCGCTGGCAACTTGCCGGACCGGACTACACACACACGCACACACACACACACACACAGCTTGGACAAGTGATCATGACAGCGAGCTGTGCTCGTGTGTGTGTCGCTCGATCTCCAAGTGTGAGTATGTGTGTGTGTGTATTGGGCATTTTCGTTTTCAATTAGGTTTAATCAAGCAAACGATCGATCATATTGACTTGTTTTTTGAGCTGGCTTGAGGTGTGCGTTTTGTGTACTGCCTGCTGCCTGCTGCCTGCTGCCGACTGCGAACTGCCAACTGCCTGGGTTATTGCTCGCTTTTCATTTTCCTGTTCTGGTTTTTAAGTTTTGCATAAACTTGTTGATTAACTGCGGCCCGAGGGGTTCAGCTGCTGCTGGTTTTCGGTTCGCGCTTGTTTGAACTCATTACAAACACACTTCCACACTGCCTGTGTAAGTGTGCGTGTGTGTGTGTGTGTATACCCAAAGGGTACCAAGGCTAAAGTCGGTTTTAGGATTAAGCTGAACCAAATTAAGTTACACAAAATATTAATAACTACAAGTAGTTTATGAATTTGCATAGAATAGTAAAAAAATCAAACCAGGGCATGGAAATGTTTGATGAGGAGATATTAGAATAGAAATTTATAAAGAATGGCAGTGGAATATTTTAAAATAAATATATTAATGTAAGATATATAAATATATAGAAAATATTAAAGAATTGAAGCTATTTAGATATTAATATAAACCAGTCAGAAATTATTTTCAGCAGATTTATGTTGTTTTTAGCATATATAAAAGGTTTAGAAATGGATGTACTTAAAAAAATATTAATATTATTGGCCCGGAATTTAAATACATACAAATACATATTCCATATTTCTTCTACTTATTCTAATCGAGATAATACAAAAGTATTATCTTATAATAAATATTATTACATATATATAAATAAATATACATTAATATGCATATATCGCATTAAACCTTAATGAAGGTTATGCTTTTACCGTTCCTTGCAAATAGAGCTTATTGAAAACTTTTCGGCATACATTTGTTTTAAAAACTATAGACTATAAACTATAACTAAATAACTATAAAACCAACTACTAACAATTGTTAACCATATAAAAACTTTTGAGCTCAAGATTCAATACTCATAATAAATATTTACATTATAACTATAAATAAGAGCTCAAGATCATCATATGTAGAACATTATATATTGCCACACATACTAACAAAAATAGTGTATGCATATGAATATCAAATCGAAAGAGTACTCTATAAAGAACAGCTTCTCACCTAATACATATGCAAATGCAAATTTCAAGTCTGCCAATATGCACTCAATGCATTTCGTTGGCTTCTCTATTACCCAAGTGTCAACTGTGTGCGACGTTCGCTCAGAAGAAATTATACACACACACACACACATGTACTCACACACAGTAGCAACGAGACACCAGAGGCGGAGACAGTGCACAGGCTGAAGCTGCAGCTGAAGCACTTGGACAATCAGGCAGCGTCAGGCATTATCATTATGTTTATTATATGAGTACTTGCAACCAGCAGCAGCAGCAGCAGCGGCAGTGGCAGCCGCAGCGGCAGTGGCAGTGGCAGCTCACAACAGCTCATATAGCTCTCGCTCTGATCATAATCAGACAGGGGCCAGGCTCTTCAGGCCAGGCCAAGGGTAGAGGGAGGCGAACTCCAACTCCAACTCTGACTGCGGCTCGAGCTCGAAATCGACAAGTTGTTGCATGCACGATCGACGTGAAGAGCGCTGCTTGGGACTCGTGTCTTTGGGTTTGGGTTTGGTTTGGTTTGGTTTGGCCCCTCAGCTGCCTGTGCTCGGGGGCTGCACAAAGTGTTTTGAGGCGACTCGTTTGGATGCTGCTGCTGCCGTTGCTGTTGCAGCTCGGCCCGCATCATCGTCGTCGTCGTGCGCATTTAAAGGTCTCCAGTTCTGAGCGCGTCCTCCACCACCTTCTCCTCCTCCTACTCCAGCACTGTCAGCTTCGGCTGTCTTCTGCTGGAGCTGTTTAAGTGCCGTTGCCGTCGTCGTCGTCGTCGTTGAATCTTTAAAACTTGATTTTAAGTTTGTTGTTGTTGTTGCTTTTTTTTTACGTACGCCAGCTGAACACCTGTGTTCTTATGCGCTCCCCTCAGCGACTATAGACAATATTATTATTTTTCTTTTTTTTTTTTTTTTAACCTCATGCAATTTAATGTCATGTTTTTCGTCTTAGTTGCTGTTGGTTTATTTGTTTTTTTTTTTTTCTTCTTTATTTTTTATTACTTAAGTGCGTGTTTAGGTTTAAAGGTTTATGTTTGTGTGCTGCTGTTGCAGCTCGATCTTTTATGCCTAGTAAATTTAGCGTCTTAACCTATTTATAATGAAATCTGTTTTGGCCATAAACTGCCGAGAGGCGGGGCCCATAATGTTGCTCAATTTATGGGACTATTAAAGCACAGTTAAGGCTTAGCCTATGAAAATCATCTAGGTAATTGCGACAACTGAAAAAGAGAATAGCAATCAAGCCCAAAGCTGAAGTTATAGCACACAATAAACTAACACCTTCCTGATAACTAAAAGAAAGGCTTTATATGTAAAGAATATGTAAATATATGGTAATATAGGCAAATGACATTATCTAGTCTGAAATCTACGATCAAAACAAATTTTAAATTTATTAGTACGAAAAAAAAAATAAAATAAAAAATAATAGTAATATAGACAAATAAAATGAAAATAAAAAACTATTTTAAATTATTTTAAAATTAAATTAGAGACAAATTTTTAGCAAATTTACGTATTTGCTCTTATATAAAATCTATTTAAAATATAAAAAATAATTAAATAATGAGGTTATTGTAATAAAATTTTTAATACTTAATAAACAAAAAAAATAAATAAATAAAAAAAAAATAATTAGATATAATATATAACTTTAAGAAAACAAAAAAATTGTATACTTTAATGTATATACAATTTTTTCTTTTAATATTTTAATTTTATCCGAAAAAAATAAAATGTATCTAGTCTTATATATTAAATAAAAGTTTTCAGATATAGAAAATAAATAAAATAAATTTAAGCAAAATAGATAATCTAAGCTAAAATGGAAAATAATATTAATTAATTACAAATATTGAATTATTTATAATTTTATGCAAATCAGATTATTTATTTCGGTTTCAAAAAGTTTGCCATTTTAAATAATATTTCTAATTCCACTTCAATGTTAGCTATGCAATGCAGATTGGATTCAATTCAACTGCTTTGTTATGTTTTGTTGTACATGGCGTATGAGTAATCAACTAATTTCGAACAATAGGCAAAATGCAATAAAATTATTAATAACGCGACTGTAACTAATCACGTCAAACGAACAATAGCCGAAGCACATTTATGGCTGCTGCCAAAGCCAACAAAAGAACCCCAAAACCGTCTCCATGCCCAGCCCCATACCCTCTGCTAAACACTAACGGGGACCTACTACTATCGGGACAGTTGGACTGACTAGCTAACAAAGCGCATTCAATCAGCATAGCACAAACAAAACAGCGCAGCACAACAGTTGCAAGTCATAAAAACTACAACAAAAATACTGTGCAAATACAAACAGAAATACAAATACTATAGAGCTGAGAGTTGAGTAGGGGCAAAAACTTACAAAAAAAAAAAAAAAAAAAAAAATAAATAAATAAATAAATAAATAAAAAGAAGAAGAAACAATTTCCAACATTGGCCGAGGCAGCTACTGGGCATACGCCAAAAAGAGGCGACGCGACGCCTCGTAACGCTAAGCAAATAGACCAAAGACAAGCATAGAGAGTTCTACATACGGGGCGGCAGCAGAGGCGGTACCAGGGGGCGGTGCTGGGGATAGGGACTCAATGTGTACACACACACACACACACACACAATGCAACTTCACGCCGCAAGTCAAAATGCAATTAAGCGCAGCTACTGGACGACTTCAACCCGCTGACGATGATAATGATGATGACAATGATGATGACGATGGCAACGTTGTTGTAACCATCAAACAGCAGATTGTCAGAGACAAACACACACACATATATATATAAACAGACATACATATATATACACATAGATATGTGTGTGCGTATTTATAACTAGAGAGAGACCCATGAGCTGGGCGTTGATGTTTCAAGCGGAGTTGCACAGATAGAAAACTACATAGTACAAACAAAACTCGATTTCAGTTTAAGACGCAGTAAAAAGTTGTAATGCAGCTTAAGACGGGAGCGCAGCCGCCTTAAACATAGAGGAAGGAAAAGAACCGCATGGAAAACGAAAAGCAGCAGCCGCAGAGCACCAGCAGCAGTAAGAGCGAAAAAAAATATATATAAAATAAAAGCTTTTGTGCTCGAAGTGGCAATTACACGCAACGAAATTGGAGGCAACAGGTTCAGCCCATAATTTCGATATATATCGATATGCATATACATATGTATGGGTGAGCATGTTAGACTAGCCAAGGCATCTATTTATCAATCTGGGTAATTATAAAGGCAATGAAATGGGAAAAAAGAGAAATTCAATTAGATCGGGGTCTGGCTTAAGGCAGAAGTTTTAAGCATATGACAAAGGATTGGCTGGGGAAAATAACAAAAATTTGCTACATTGGCAGGGGTTGTACCTCTTATGTCAGTAATTATGCTAGCCTAAAGCATTATTGCTTAAGTCGCTGACATAGTCTCATTACTATGTCAAAAATTGTGAATGTTTTATGTCTATTAATTTACTAATTAGTAATTTGTAAGATTTAAATGGGAAAATATAAAAATAAAAAAAAAAAAATAAAAATATTTTCCACAATGCACAATTTAATAGAAAAAAATCCGAAATTAAAGAAAAATATTAGTAATACAATAAAAAAAATTAGGCTTCTTGCTTTATTTTTAGACTTTATGCCTTTATGACTTTAGTGCAATGTTAAAATATTAACATATTTGAATATTTATATTAAACATAGCTATTCTTTAGGTATATATTTATAATTATTTCTATTTCTAATTAAAATTCTACTCTACTCCATTCTATTATGAACAGAAAAAAGTATAATAAATATTTATATAATAAATGCAAGCTATTTGAAATTAAGATTCAATTATACTACAATTAAGTTTTATTATTATTAATTTTAATATTTAAGCATATTATTTAAGTCAATCAAAAATATTCAAATAAAGCCTTGTTTATCAATTATTGTTAAAAATTTAAAATAGGTTATGTATTAAACAGTATTTTGAATTAATTAATACACAATATATACAACATATAAATAATTATAAAAATATTGTCCAAAATGTATTAAATACAATTACTTTTTAAATAATAACAATAAAAAGATATGGAAAATATTTTGTTTGGTATATTTACATATTTTAAACAAGAATTTAAATTAGATATTTTTAGAAATAATAAATTAATAAAATAAATAATTATAAAAATATTATTCAAAATTTAAAAAATAATATTTTTAAACAATAATAATAATAATATATAATTAGTATAATTTTTTAGTGTAATAACATATTTTAAACCAGTTTTATTTCATTTATTTATTTTGCTTTTTATAAAAATAAATAACTTTTTGATTTTTTAAGTTTTTAATCTTCAAAAAACCGTAAGCTATTTGAAAAATTTTTAAATTTTGAATTCGCGTCTAAAACATTTCAGGAATCAACTCAGCATGAATTTCGCTCAGTGCAGCTGCAACTGCAAGCTACAACAAAGAAGGTTCTTAAAAGCTTTATGCATCGTTGTCGCTGTTTCGTATAGCTCTACAACAGCAGCAACAACAACAACAGCAATAGTAACAAGAACAACAACAACAAGAACAAGAGACAAACCGGTTTTGCCATTTGCTCTTAGGCTCCAAAGACTCCCAACACACTGCAGTGCACTGGGGTCTGCCGGTAAAAACTTGGGTATTTGACTTTGGCTGTGTTGATTTGTTGCGCATGCGCGCGACTTGCGCCGACTCGATTCGCTGCGACTGGTACTCACTGTACAGTGTACACCCTGCAGCGTTGCAGCTGTGCCCCACACACGTACACACACACACACGCACACACATCTGTAAAGACAAAGGTCTATTGTGAGCGGGCGGGGGTAGGGCAGCAGAGTTGGCAAGGAGGGACTACCTCTACTACATCATGTTGTTGCTGTTATTATGACGCTCGAGCAGCTACTGTGCATTGCTTAACGATCATGCCCGATCATGCTTCAAAATGGAAAAAAAGCAGAAAAAACTTAAGCCAAAAAGCTCGCACGTTTCGTGTTTTCTTGCTGCTGCTGCTGTTGTTGTTGTTGTTGTTGTTGTTGTAGCTGCTGTTTAGTGTGCTTTGGTTTGGCTACCGTTTGGTTCGCTATTGGAATCGCTTTTGGGATCGCATTTGGCTCATTGTCAATGTCGCTGTTTGCTATTTGAGCTCAGTTTCTGCTGGATGAGCCCCTCTCATCTGCCTCCCCTCCTCTAACCACATTCGCTGCCTCAACCCAATTCGCTGCGTGATTCATTTGTCGTGCTGTGCGGAGTCGACCCGCATGCTATATGTTTGTGCTCTGGGGGCCGGAGAGCAGTAGATATTGACGTTTCGTATACTAGCTTCGATGCGGTCGCACCGTTATGGAAATATGATTGCCCAAAAGGTACAGGCCAAGTGAATGCACCCCTTCCGCCCCTCCAACCCTCTTTTCCTGCCTCATTCAAAGAGTTGCACCCACAACTGCCAGATCAATTTATGTAAAATGAATGGTGATTAAAATGATCGCCAATATTTGCATTGTGGTCAGCGTTTAAACTTTGGCTTGCATTTATTATTATTAACGTCTCTGGGCCAGAGCTGATGGAGTAGTAATGCCCGCCGGGGGTGTGGCCCATTAGAGCCAACTTTGATTTGCAGCTATGCACGAGTTCTCCATAAACAGATTTCAATTTGCTTTTCAAGGATGGTAAAGCGATGCAACTCGCGGATCGCTGATCGCGGATCGCGGAACGTTTGCTAAATAATTAGAATTCTCCGCTGACCCTGAGTGCAGCAATTATATGGTCAAGGTTGTGCATAAGCAAGAGCGATATGAGCACAGCTAAGTAACAGATCAATATTGACTCTGGGAAATCTAAGTAGCCAAACAAACGGCAAAGTCAACGGCAGCCAAAGCAAAGAAATGCTCAACACAAACAAAAGATATGAATAATGGTCAGGCACACAGCCAGAGCCATAAATTGTGGATGGCTGGGCAAATAGAAAGACTTTTACCTTGCGCACACAGCAAACTGCAGATAAACCATCAGGTGTCCAGAAACTGATCCGAAAATGTAGAAAGACGAAAATCAGCTCATCATAATTTATTATAATTTATCATAATTTGATTAATTTAAATAATAAAATATATATAATATTATAATTATTAATGTCATTATTATATATTTAGCATCGCATTTTTAATGTTATTAGCTAGATTGTAGTATGTTGTATGTCATATAAGCAAGTAAGTTGTATGTCAATCAAAGACTAGAGCACTAAAAGCATTTATAGTCTATGTTATGCTTATTTTTCAAAGCTTAACAATTATGGTAAAATTTTGCAAAGATCTATCTCTTTTATCGTAGACCTATAGCAAGACATGAGTTGCCCAAAACTAAAATAAATTATATATTTAATAAATACATGATTAATAAAATAAATATACAGTATCGTTGTATTTTTATACTTTACAGAAATCAAGAGCGAAGTAAAAATATATTTATTTTAATTTTTAAAAACTATTTAAATGAGAATATATTTACAATAATATTATATTATTATAATTTTCTGTTTCAGATTTTTATCACAAAATGATCAAAAATAATAAAAATATTTTTAAAAATTTCAACTATAAGAAAAATAAATAAAAAAAATTTCAAATAATATAATACAATATCTAAAATAAACTAGAAAATGTATACTTATACTATAATTAATTTACGATACTCATTAAAACAGTCCGTCCCATATTTATGTCTGAGAGAGACCTATGTACCACAATAGATCATATATCATAAAGATTTATATAGTTTTCTTTGAAGGATATTAGCAAAAATATCAAGCTAAGCAAATAATTCATTTGCAAAGCTCCAGTAATTATAAGGATTTATCAGTCAAAACTCCCTGAGAACCACTTCTCTCGCTTCCAAGTTAACCATCTCTACAGGGGTATTCGAACATCGTCTACTATGCCCAATAAACATTGATAGTGGTTTTTGCCGTTGATGAATATAGAAGAAGTTCGCTGGCAAGAAGTACAGCTTTTACTTAGCTCATTTCTGGTTGTTACAATTGTCACGCTGATTAACTAGACATGGCAAGACAAGCTAAACAAAAACCACAAGAACTTTTGCAATGGCTGGAGCAGAGCCAACGCAAGGCACCTACGCTCGTACTGTACCCAACTGTAGCTGGCTAGAGATAGAGAAGAGCGCAATCCGGCCGGCACATCCGAAACCAGATTAAACCGCAGATGTTCTGTCAAACTGACAGCGCCAGAGAAACGACTTGATTGCGCATGAGCCCATGCCCATGGTCAGGCACAGGCACAGGCAGAGGCACAGGCAGAGGCACAAGCTGAGCCACAGGCTGAGGCACAGGCTCGTTCCGTGCTGTGGAGCACAGGCCAGCTTATCCAACGACAACAGCGCTGAACGTTCAACGTTCTAATGAACCCAAAAGATTTTACGCGCCAAAGGCTTTTTTCACGTTCCGAGTATCGAGACTCGTACAACTGCAAAAAAAAAAAGTAAAAAAAAAAGAGAGATGTAGGAAAAAAAAGAGACCAAGCTGCCTTTTCTGTGTTTTGATACGCGCTTCCAGTCGATACAAAATTAAAGACCTAATGAAGTGGAGGCAACGACAACGCAAAGATAAATATGCACAGGCCACAGAGTATAAGAAAAAAAAAAACAACGAAAAAAAAAAACTCGTTTGACCAGTTGAAGGCAGTTGCTGGTTGGGGCAAGAATCATCATAATTTTTACTATCAACTTGCAACATGGACACATGCGACGACGACGACGTCGATGTCGAGGAGGACAGACTGACGGATCGGGCGACCGACCGTCCGACCGATCCGATTGCGTGTGCCTAACCCTCTGCCGGCAGAGAGCTCGGACGTCGCAGTCGTCTGCCTGCACACGCCTACGCCACACGGTGCCAAATGCGAGGGAGCGAGACAAAACAACAACAAAGCAGCAACACATATGTAGCGAGACACACACACACACATATGTATGTATGCATGTATGCATATATGAAAAAAAAAATGATATGAAAACAGGTCATTGCCTTAATGGATCTGAACACAACGCCCCACTGGCTCCGACTTCGACTCAACTGGCATAGTGTATCTCTCTCTCTCTGTCTCTCTCCCACACTTACGCTCCTTCTAGGTTCCTCGATCTTTCTCTCTCCCTCTCCCTCTTTGTTGCTCGCATGTGGATGCAAACGACAGCGTACGTTGCCTGCATACGAATGAGGGAGGCGATGCAAGCAGCCCCAGCGATAAAGATTTAAGCAAATAATCAAATACATAAACAAGAACGAAGAAATATATGAATTATTAGACGAACTATAGATGCTCTTTGCAAGATCGAAAGAGCTGCTAGAAATCTGTAGAGATTTTGGATGAGAAAAGGATAAGATCTTAGAAATTATGGAATCGAGCTATAGTACTTTAAAGATTTGATATATACAGAAAGAAAATTATATAATGCATGATCTAATGATCATAGAATAGATTTCTTCGAACTGTCTTACGACTACTATAATTCCTTTAGTTATTATTCTAAATCTGATATATGTAAACTATATATTGAATACAATTTTATTATGTATAATCAGGAAGAACTAATCATTCATTTATAAGCAAAGAACTTGAGGACAAAATAAATCAATTTTGAACTTAATCTCAGGAATCTTTGGTTGTATTTCCAAGAATTCCGATTGTCAAACAAAATCTAAAATATATATAATATATTAATGATCTATATAACAAAATTAATTAATCTAATCAGCAATCCCAAATATTTAAATGTTACAGGATTGATGGAAATGTATGTCTAATACATATATAATACTCCCAAATATCCCTAATTTATAATTATACAAGTTTGCTTTCCATTTCTGTTAGAGTATGCAGAAGACACTGCCAGCATTTAGCTGTAAGGCGACGGAAACTCTGGAGGCTCGCGACTTGAATTGAGCTGAGTTTCGGAGAGGAGGACTGATAGACAGATAGACATACGAACAGACAGACAAACGAAACAGTTGCCCAGATGGGGTAGCGGGACACAGAGCAATGAGCATGGGCATGGGCATGAGGCATGAGGCATGGGCATAGAGCGCACAGAGGCGACTTTCAAAAACTTTACACAAATTCAGATTTATTGTTAAAGGCAGTGAGAAAACAAAGCAATGCGCATAGTAAATTGGGTTAAAAGTACAATTGTCGTTTAGACTCTAATTGGAGGCGTGTGCGCGCCCGAGCTGCTCTGGCATGAGCCTGATTGGAATGAGCCTGTCACTTGCCCAATGGCCACAAACAAATCAATTGCTCTACTCGATAAAACTCGCTCTCCAACCGAAGGGAGGGGGGAGCGAGACACACTGAGCTACTGTTTGCCTGCTGCTCCAGCTTCAGCTCTGGTCATTCACTCAAACAAACATTGCGAGCTGGACTTGTGCTCAGCGCGTGCCAGCCCCAAGAAGTTGCAGTTGCAGTTGCAGCTGTTGCTGTTGCAAGGTTGGCCCAGTGCGGCCCACTTGCTATCCTCTTGGTACAGTGCCGCCACCTTTTGCCAGCTGCTGCGCCCAGTCCAGCCCAGCTGGGAGTCTGTTGCTGACTCTGACTCTGACTCTGATCTTGTGCCATTTCGTTTGCCGCGGTTGCAGTTGATCTTTGCAGCTGGGCCGCTAGATAAGCCCGCTGCTGTTGACTTTGCTTATGTAATACTAGACTCCACTCAGCTGCCGGCAATGGTTTGTGCTGCTTCTTGAGCTGACGGGATGAGCGACTGCTTGGCTGCCTTGCCTGTGCCTTGGCGTCTTGCTTTTGATAAATTGCCCAAGTTCAGAAGTGGAGTTGGCTGCCTGCAGGGGTTATGGTTAGTCAAGTGGTTAACTATGGAACTGCTGCCATCTGTTGGGCTAGAGCAAATGCAAAGAAATACATATATATGTCAAAGCTGAAAGGTTATATTGCCATCTAAATTCATGAGGAAAAACTCTAGCCAGATAGGCACATCATTGAAAATTATATAGTATCTAATAGTTGCACTTTAGTTACTTCTATTGTTTGCACAGTGGAGTGGAGTGGAGTGGACTGGAGTGGAGTGGAGTGAAGAGCCGTAACTGGTTTACTCAGCTCTGGGCAACCTGCTCCTCCTGGAAGCGACAACTGCCACGCCGTCTGATTACCCACATGATGTTGTTGCCTCGCGTGCAGCGCATGCAGATGCTGCATTACTTTTTATTTATCTTCTTCTCTCTTTTTAATGCCTCGGACCCCAAATTATCTAATTTGCAAAGTTATTGCTATTAATTGGGCGTAATTATTGCGTGTCGTCGGGGTCTAAATGGCGCCTTTTATGCAGCCTTTATAATTAGTTTCCTTTACCATCAGACAGACCGACCCCCTATGCTATGATTGCTCTGAATGCACTCCAGAGTGCTCTGCACTGCACTGCACTTGCCTGTTGTTGCCTGCTTGGTTGTCAATTTTAATTGATTGTTAATCTGCGCCGCGCAGGCTCAGCATGATCTTCGAACCTCTCTGTCTCCCTTTCTCTGCCTCGCTCTCTCGCTCTCTCTCTCTCCCTCACTCCTTCTCTGTCCGAGGTTAATCTTATAAACGTACCGAGTTAATTGTATTAAATACGCTCCACAGCATTGTTGTTGCTGCTGTCCAGCTGGTTGGTTTTGTTGATCGCTGCTATCGTCGCCATTGGAGTTAATGAACCATTGAAGATCAAGGATAAACGATGTACACATGGCAATTAGTTGATTTTTTATTGTAGCCACTGCGATAACTAAATATAGACGGAGGCCGCCATAAATGCATATAAAGACGATATGGACACTGGCCAATCCAACTGACGACGGTTTCGCAGAAACGCCACAAAGGCCGCAATCAATGGGCAACAAAAAATGCGCGAAAATATGTTTATCAAAAGTTTTGCCGATCATAGCATGACACAGGTGCATTAATTATTTACCATATCCAGAGGCAAATAGACAAGGGTCACTCGAAAATTTTGAGAAGCATACTTTTGGGATCGATCTATTATAGAGAACATCTCTGGTATGGAATATGTACAAGGAAATGCGAATGATATGGTAATATTATGACATCTATACATCTATTCCATTAAACTAGACATACTTAAAATATGACCTATGTAATTATAAATATATAAAAGGAATGCTTTCTTCAGCAATTTTGTCTAACAGCAAAATAAGAAAATTCTAGAAAAAAATTAAACGTAATTCTTTTTATATACAGTAAAGAAAAAAAATAAAAATAAATAAATAAATAAATAAATAAATAAACAAGTAAGAAAATTCTAGTCGAGAGTGCTCGACTAGATACTACCCTGAACCCAACAAATAAAAATGCTCATTTAGTATGGCTGAAATTTCAATTTCAATGTATTTAAAAATATAAATAAAATACCAAACTCATTTAATAAAATATAAAAATATTTTGAAACAATTAAAAAAAATTAACATCAGTTGCATCGATCGGGATTCGAACCGCGACTCCTCGATCGAGCGTTACGCTGCTAACACACTAGGCCACCTCACTCCTGGTAGTGGCGCTGGCAAAACTCAAATAAATTCACTGCTGCAGCGCCATCTACCAAAACTAAACGAAACTAACTGCTGATGTGATTCTAAGAATCTGCTAGAATAACCAAACTATTAAAAACGCACATAAAGTATAGTTAAAATTTCAATTTCGGTGTATTTAAAAATATAAATTAAATAGAAAACGCATTTATGAAAATATAAAAATATTTTGAAACAATTAAAAAAAATTAACATCAGTGTTGCAGCGATCGGGATTCGAACCGCGACTTCTTGATCGAGCGTCATCCAGCTAACACACTAGGCCACCCCACTCCTGCTGGTGGCGCTGGCAAAACTCAAAGAGATTCACTGCTGCTGCGCCATCTACCAAAACTAAACGAAACTAACAGCTGATGTGATTCAACGAATGTTTTTGTTGTAGCTGCTGCACGTGCGTTTGTTAATTGGCCAAATATTTGATTATTTTTTATTAATTTTTGACTGAACGGAATTTAATGAAACTTTCAGCAAATGATCTACATATTATATTGAATATTTGAGAAATTTAAAAAAAAAAGAAAAATCATTCACAATAAGCTATAGAGGCATCTGATTTGAACTTGAATGTTTTTACTCGATAAAAACATAACGGGATGTTTTTTCGAATTTTAAAAGCAAACTCGACGTCCGCGCTGTATATACGGTCATTTAAAAAAAAAAATCAAGTCTCTAGCTCTTATATCTTCGGAAATCGACGCGTTCAAACATACGGACAGACGGACAGACGGACGGACGGACAGACGGACAGACAGACAGACGGACAGGGCCAAATCGACTCAGCTCGTCGCCCTGATCAAGAATATATATACTTTGTGGGGTCTGCCACGCCTCCTTCTGCCTGTTACATACATTTCAACAAAACCATTATACCCTGATTTCCCATTTTCAATGGGTTCAGGGTATAAAAAAAAAAAAAACAGTGTTTGTATATTTTTTTTAAATTTAATTATTAATATAAATATTAAAAAAAAGAAATAATGCTAATAATTTCCATTTTTGTTTTTCTTAGAGTAAAAAAAACATTGAAAAATTAAATATTAATAGTTAGCATTACAAAAATATTTTAATTATTATATATACATCTCTTTTTATATACAAAATTACCATTAAAAATATTTAAATAAATATAAATATTTCCCTTTTATAAACAACATTTTGTTTTTAGAAATTGTGTATTTTTCATCTTCAAGAATTTCTATTAACAAGGTATAATACTTATAAGGCAGTGAGTGTAGCTCATCCCAAAAACTAAATCAACTCATAATCAAGGAGAAGAGCTGAGTCGAGAGTCTGACTGCCCCGAGTGTCTGTATGAGTATTTCAAACACAGTCGATCACTCTCGAATCTTATTAACATATACGTAAAACACTCTATAAAGCTCCACAGTTTTATAGTTCCCTCAAGACATAAAATAACACTCGACTTGTCCACTCAAGCGAATGCTTTCAGCTAATAAGAATGCACATTACGAAATCATATTAGCAATTCCCCGATCTTAAATAACAGGCATTAGCATAATCATCGTTGGCTCTAGCCAATACCTATGCAGAGAGGCTGGATAACAGGTCAGGCGAGCAGCCAGCCTGTAAATAGTAAAGTAAAATAAATCAAACATTTAATTACTGTGCAATTAAGGTAACGTATTTCAATTAATTAAAACCAATTTTGATTGAGTGCGCGCTTACGAACGAACTGAGGCTGGCCCACGCCTAGCCACAGCCCAAATAAATAAGAAATACAAAATGAAAACGATAAACATTACGAAACCAGAAATTTTGCGCGCCAAAAACTTTTGCAGCGAGAAACCAAAACAAGCTTCGCAGAAATAAATATATTATTAAATATATATACACACGTAAATATGTATATATATTAAGATAAATAAAAACAGCTGGCTGGCTGGCGATGCAGCGGCTGGTGCTGCTGGGGCAGGTGATAAGGCGGCTGCCGCGACGCGTCGGCAGGTTGTTAAACCAGCTGCGCCGCGTGGGAGCAGCGAGGCGAGCGTCTATTGCGTCGTTGCGAAAATTAACTGCAATGGAGCGCATTCCATGAGGGAGGCCACACACACTGGGGGTGTTGGGGTGCTGCTATTGCCACTTGGCATAAATGTTAAAAGGCTCGCCACAAAAAAAAAAAAAAAAAAAGCTTCCTACACAGGCGCAAGCGGCTTCCGCGGCTTCCAACGGCAACTTCGACTCCAACTTTGACTGTGGCTCGCAAAAAAAGATTATTATTGCTGTTGTTGTTGTTGTTGGCGCATTGGTCTAATACGAAAGTTGTTGCCCTTGTGTTGGTGGTGTACGAGGCGGTGTGTTCGTGCCACAAGTGGCAGCCACAAATTACACAAGGCAACACAATTGTGCGTTAAGTGCAGCAATAAAAATGCAACGATTATTTTTATTAATATTGATACATATTTAAATGCAAATTCATATTTGATAGAGAATAAAAAAACCAGGGACCGCAAATAAGTGTTACGCATTTAAAAAAATTGAGGCTCAAAAGTATTCCCAAAAAGAGAGAGGAAAACACACATAAGGATATTTTTTTATGGCGAGTTCAAAAAAAGGATAAACTTTTATTGGTAATTTTTTATAAAAAAATTATTTTTAATTATTAAAATTGATTTTTATGATAAAAATCAAAAATAATTATTACAAAACAATTTTATATAAAAATCAAATCATAAGTCTTATATTTGATTTTTATTATAAAAATCAAACATAAGACTTATGATTTGATTTTTATTTTAAAAATTGAAAATAAAAATTGAATTGATATATCTCTTGAAGTAAAGGAGCTAGATCATATATCGGCATATATATATGATCTACGCATTATTACCTTTCAGATGATATATAATATGTATGTAAATATGTACATGTATGCGTACATATACATTAATTATATACTTAGACGCTTTCCCAGGGCACTTGCGCTGTGCACTTGCTCGTACCTATTCAGCAGATAATGTGAGGGGGAGACAGATGCAGATAAAGCATAATCACTGTATATATGTACATACATATGTTTATATGTATATATACGTATTATTGTCACCTTTCCCTGCTCCCATAGATAAAAAATTTACTTTAGGCGCAAAAGAGTGAAAGAGATAGATTGAACTAGAGCATAATGACATACGCACAGTGGTCATCTATCGGTCAATGCATTTTATAAAAAAAAATAATACCAAACCTAAAAATTGTTCAATATTGTAAAAATATCCTAAAACTTTGAATTCCCAAAGCACATGTTCATTTTTAAACGCCTATTTGAACTCTATTGAGGTTGCGTCTGACTGTGAAGAGTCTGAGGAAGAGGACGAACCGGAACTCAAATTGGCTATAACGGAGATTTATGGATATTCCCCAAAGCCCATAGATTTAAACGTGGATATTATGTGCTATTGGGAGGACAAAAAGTTCACATATCCACGAGTGTACCGTCTTGCCAAGACAGTTCACTCGGTGCCTGCCACGCAGGTTTCGGTGGAAAGGGCATTTTCTGCGCTTAAGCTTGTGCTGACAGAGTTAAGGTCTAACCTAAGTGCAGACTCTATAAAAAAAATAATGTTCTTAAAACTAAATAAATAGTAAACTTATACCAAGTGTTATATCTATGGGAGCAGGGAAAGGTGACAATAATACGTATATATACATATAAACATATGTATGTACATATATACAGTGATTATGCTTTATCTGCATCTGTCTCCCCCTCACATTATCTGCTGAATAGGTACGAGCAAGTGCACAGCGCAAGTGCCCTGGGAAAGCGTCTAAGTATATAATTAATGTATATGTACGCATACATGTACATATTTACATACATATTATATATCATCTGAAAGGTAATAATGCGTAGATCATATATATATGCCGATATATGATCTAGCTCCTTTACTTCAAGAGATATATCAATTCAATTTTTATTTTCAATTTTTAAAATAAAAATCAAATCATAAGTCTTATGTTTGATTTTTATAATAAAAATCAAATATAAGACTTATGATTTGATTTTTATATAAAATTGTTTTGTAATAATTATTTTTGATTTTTATCATAAAAATCAATTTTAATTATTAAAAATAATTTTTTTTTAATTTATCAAAAAATAATAATTATATTTTAATTTTTTCCTATAAAAGTTATAATCGTTACGGTCCCTGAAAAAAACTCCTAATATATATATCAATATATTACTAAAGTACTCGTAATAAATATATATTTATATACATTTAAATGTTTTATTAATGAAGAAAAAGCATGTTTAATATTATTTAAGTTTGTAAATTTATAGCCGCAACGATTATTTATTTTTGTAGTCGGAAGAGCTTTTAGTCACATTAATTTCTATTATTAGAAAAATACAAAAGGCAAGCGTATATGTATAAAAAAAAAGCGTATATTAAATAAAAAAAATTGTAATTAGTTTCTATTATATAATATACCAATTTCGATAATTACAAAAAAAAAAAGAGGAATAATTATAATAAAATACTAAATACCCTTTTTTTAAACAGACAATATAATAAAAAATATGATAATAAATAAAAATAATAAAATGAATAATATAAATATATTTATAATAAAAATTAAATAATTTATTAAAATTTTAAATTTATGTGAAAAAATACAAAAAAGTATAGTTGGTTTATTTTATATAATATACAAAACCTCAATATTTCGACAATAACAAAAATTAATAATTATAATAAAATACTGAATATAATTTTTTTAGACAGACAATATTTGAAAAAATTTTATTTTGGCAAACCAATACTAAATATAAATAAATACTTTTAAATACCAAATATGGAATATATCAAAAAATATTATTATAAGTAAACATAACGTTGAAAATAACATATACCATTAATTATACAATTATATATAAATCATAAATAGATATACAAATATAAATAAAGCGAAATATGAATAATATCCATAAAAATCTAAATGTATTATTAAACTATATTCATATATATTTGTTTTGTATAATTATAGTTGCTAAAAATAAAAACAACAAGCCAATTTGAATGTTCAATGTAACTGTTGTCCTTTGTTGTCTAGTGTAAATAATGAGCTAAGCAAGCACGTCACGCGTCAAACTTTGTACGTGTTGTTTCGTTTGTTGGTCAAGTGGCCAACAACAGCAACAGCAACAACAACAACAACAACAACTATAGCAGCAACTGCAGCAACGACAACATGCAACACGCGCTTAATTTTATTGGACGTCATGCGGTGCGCATGCGCAACGGACCTGCCGACCTGATCCACCAACAGTGCCATTGCACATTTACATACACAAACACACACACACACACACACACATAAATATGTACATACATATTATATATATGTATGCATATTTCTATATATGTTTCTTTTCTTTATTTTTGGGGCAAATGGCATAATTGGCTGCCCCAGTGCGGTTTCTGGCTGCGACCCACTCGACGATGCCAGCCGAGAGACCATAGCTTAAATATGTATGTACGTATGTATGTGTGCCATAAACATATGCACCTGAGGCGTTGTACGTGAGATATGAGACATTTGGGTACACGATTGGTTGCCTACCTGCGTTCATTTGATTGATAAATGCAAATATATAATAAAATAATATTAATCAAAAATTAAAGCATTGCAACATTAGTCGAACAAGATGTTTACAATGGCGGAAATTGTACTTTGGCTGAGGCTGAGATTTTCCAGCAATGTTACTTAGCATTTTAGAAAACTTCATTTAATTTAGGTATATGATAAAGTAGCAAATTTTTTTTGCTGTGTAAGTAATAAAGTTTATTTGATAAATATGAAATTAAATTAAACAAAGATGGTCAGTTAAATATATTTATATATTTAAAATTATATATATAAATAAATATAAATTGAAATACAATTACATTTTAATTCAAAGGGAAATTGTTTAGGTCATTAAAAGATAAAAAATGACTATATTGATGTATTTAAAAATGTATGTAAACATAAAGTTAGCCAAATTTAAAAATATATTAAAGCTAACACATTTAATAATTATATAAAGATAAAAAAATTAAAACTATATGAACTAGTTTAAATCATTCAAAAATAAAAAGTTAATATATTGATGAATTTAAGAATTTATGTAAATATGAAATAAAGTTAACCAAATTTAAAAATATATGAAAGCTAACACATTTAATAATTATATAAAGATAAAAAAACATACAGGTAATTAAGTTAAAGATGATTTTTTTTTTAAATTAAATAAAAGTAAATAATTAAATATACAATAAATTCAATTAAAATTAAATTCAAGAAAAATATAAAAATATATTGTGGACTTATACAATATATATGATATAAATTTAAAACTAAATAAAATATAAAATTAATTTAAACTAAATTAAATTTTTAAACTAAATTTAAAAACCCAATCAAGCTCGTTGCAATTGCAAGCGAACCATCTGAAAGGTTTTATGAGGTTTGACAGGGCCCCAACTAGGTAGCATTATAAATCGTATTTTCGTCCATTTAGTTCGATTTGCAATTTTGTTCAGTTTCTCGCATAAGAACGAACAGCAGGCGGGCAGCTGCACAGCCCAACACCCTCTCTGCTATCTTCACACCAGCTAATGCCTCAGCCCATCGATGATTGTGTGTGGGTTCTAGTTTATGGCAAACGCAGTTGAACCTGCGTCGCAAGATCGAAGATTGTCATCGTTGGGTTAGTGCATTAAATGTGGATTTTTAGTGCTGCACATTTCAAATTCAATTGCAAACAAACCGTGTGAACCTTGCCTGTGTGTGTGTGAGTGTTTGTGCAACTTGCTGCTGTTGCTGCTACTTTGGCTTATTGTGGGCTGTCTGTGCAGCAGGTTTGTCTCGTGTGTTTTGTTTGGGTTTCTCTCTTTTTTATGTCTTTGCGCGCGCTAATTTGCGCAAATCAAACAACAGCCCACAAGAGCAACGAAAGAGCCAAAGACTCAACCTGTTTTTGCTTTGCTTTTGCTTTTGTTGTTTTGGGGCACTGCGTGCAGTTGTAAAAACACCTGCTACAATTGATTAAATCACAGCGATTTATTATTAAGATTTTTTCGAGTTTCTTTTTTTTTTCCTGCTATGCCTTCGAAGAGAGGAAAAGGGGAAGTGGGGGGCAAACCACACCACACAATGAATAACTATAAAAATCGAGGTTGATTGATTTTCGAGGTCTTGTCGAATCTGGCTCTGTGGGTGTTCCCGACGTGAGGTTCAATTCGCTGCTCGGGCCTATTTGGCTCAGACACTGCGGCTACCAACCAGATTGTGCCGTTACTTCCAACTCATTTTGCATAAATCAATTGGCTGCCTTTTTGCGCAATAAACTCTGGCACGTTCTAAGGCGTTAATTGGGCTGTGTATTTGCATAAGAGATTTACATAAACGAAATCTTGTGGGTTGACTGAATTGAAGTCTATTTGAATGAAAGTTGATTTTCGATTGATTATGTGGACGTGATTAGATGAGATAATATGAAAATTTAGTTTACAAAAAAGTATGTGTAAACGATATTTAGGGAAATTCGATCAAAGTTGGTACTAGATTTATAAATTAGATATATAAATTATCCTAAGTTTTACTTATGCATAGGGTAGCATGTGATTGCTTCTATTCTTATAACATGTGTAAAGTTAAAATAATAAATCATTATTATAAGAAAAAAATAAAAAAATTAATAAATAAATAAAGTAAATAAAAAAAATATTAATAAATAAATAAAATAAATAAATAAATAGAAATAAAATAAAAAATATATATTATTTTCTAAAATATATGGTTATATATTATTATATTATTTCATAAAATTAATCAAATACTAAAATTATTTTTGTGCACGCCAAATATTATTAGGCATTGAGTCAGCAGAGCGTATGAAAAATTAAAGGGAACGGAGCCGACAAAATTAAAGTAAAAGTACATGGGACCTTGGCCGTCATCCTGGCTAAAGTGAGGCACTGATTGTTTGGAATCTAAACTCAATCCAAAATTAGAGACAAATCGGTATGAAATGAAGAGCATATGAGCATAGCATAGCAACTGGTATTAAAGTCGAATTAGAAAAGTAGACTCTGCGTCCAACTACGTGACGCTATCGAACCTTATGCTTGAAGTGCTCTCAGCACTTACAGGGCGAACATTAAAATGATGTGCAATGTAGAGTGGAATTTATGGGACGTGGCAGAGATTTTGAGGGGAATGAAATGGAACGGAATATGTGAAACATGCCATATGAAGCATATGGAACTGGCATAGATAAAGGGAATAAAAGTAGTAGAAAGTGAAAGGCAATAATGTTCTTGTATCGTTGCCATTTCGCTATCTAATGAACTGCGAGCAGTGCTCTCATTCAATATATTCAGTAATAATAATTAAAAATACCTAAAATTTAAATAAAACTAAAACTAAGACATATATATATAATAATAATAAGTAAGAGTAATATAGATTTCATGTATCACGTGATTTATTTTTAGTCCATATATTAACAAAGGCCAAGTACATCAACTAATTCAAGCCTTCGCCCTTTTCTGATCAACATGAATCGATCACGCTGTCAAGTCAGCTGCCAGGGACGACAAAAATGCGATCACAGATATTGCGCTGACAATTTATGACTTATTAAAATAGCTGAAAATAAATACCAGCCAAAGGCATTACAACCTTTCATGAAAATATTACAAAAATTTATAATTAACAACTTTGTAGCTGATTTAACATGCTGCGACAAGATCGACAAACACGAAACTGATTGGTGGAAACAGCATGGGATAGAGAACATGAATATCGCGTGCCGTAAATAGGCCCCGGGGCCAGTGGATAAATAGAGCGGGCAATTGTCACGATTGGCTACTGTGCGATCCGAGCTCGAAATGAAGTGGGCAATCGTTTTGATAGTTGCCCAGGTGGTGCATCACATTGCGGTAAATATGAGTTAGTTGCAGTAGAGAGTGAGTTGTCTGATGTCAATTGAGATGTCCTTTCGAGCAGGGCGAGCAAGCCTATGTGGTCAGCAATGAGCAGTTGGAGCCCTTCGAGGGCGACTCGGAGACGCTTGTCATTTTCGACAATCTGAAGACAATCGGACGGGAACGTGCGATCAACGGTTCCTTCTCATTTCTGGGCGACATGGACAACGACGACTTCAAGGTCTCTGTGGAGCTCTACTCCAGTCCCAACAACGATGGCGACTTCAAGCGCATGGTCTTCGATGTGCCGCAGACCAGCATCTGCGAGTGCTTCAAGAAGTTCTATGTGCAGTTCGTGCAGCCGTCGGTCAGCGACGGTGAGACCACGAATTTTCCACTCGTCGGCGAGGACACCTGCCCCATACCCAAGGGCGAGTACTATATCAAAAGCGTGCTGTTCAATACGCAGGATTGGCCCGAGCAAGTGCCACGCGGCATGGTCAAGGCCATCATAACGTTCTTTACCGGTGGCAAGAATGTGGGTGGATTTATAATGGTGGTGAAGATCGAGGATCGTCAGAATTAGGAGCTGGCAATCTACATCCATTTATCTAATATTTTATTTTAACTAGCAATAAAGGTCTTTGAAAGCGAACAGCTTGAACTTTGGACTGAACTGGAGCAGAGCTCAGATTACAAACTCCTCCTCCTGCTCAGCAGCAGCCTGCTTCTTCTTCTTCTTTTGCTGCTATAACTAAAATAAATCAGTTTCGTGTCGATGACAGCTAGACAGGCTTCATTAGAAGCCAACAGCCATCAGCGCCCTATCAAGACACCCCAACAATTTTTGGGCGCTGATAATAAAGCATTTATTCAACAAATTTACAAACAACTGAGCAGAAAAAAAAAGTGAGAAAAGTCACGAAATGTTAGAGGAAAACACAGAAAAAAAAATGCACAAAGAAAAACTCAGCAGGAGACATATACATGTATTCGTCTTATTCACAGATGGATTTCCCCAGAAGTGGCGGCCCGTGATCTCTGATTTTATTTATAAATTCATTCACGAGGGCGGCAAATGGGGGGCCCGCCCTGCACTTCGGTTCGGTTCGGATCGGATCGGTTTCGGGGGTCGACCGCCTGCCACACGCGCCAGCCACGTGGTTAAAAATAGCCAATGTCGAGCCGTCGACAGCGCACTAAGTCGACTGGGGGATTTTCCGAAAAAATGAAAACGTCACTTTAGCTGGGCATTAGTTTTCACCCAGGTCGCTCGCTCGCTCGGTGGATCTCTCGCCTGCTGCCAAAACATCTGTGCGAGTGACTGCAACTATTCGAGGCATTTTCCAAGTAATATGCAACACATGTTGGGCTGCCGCCCCACACTTGGGGTAGGACAATGCGCGTGCGCCCCGTTTCAACAGATTTCTATGCATACGAATGAAAAATAATGCTCTGTCAAAGGCAGCTAACAGCAAGTGACAGTTTGGGGGCCTCTGCTGCTCTGCTGCCAGCTCATGTCAGGCATGACATTAGATGATGCTCTGCCCTGATAAGTCCTCCAATTCCAAAAGCACATGCGTCCCCCTTGGCAGGCGTATGGCACACTCTGTTGCACAATTGTCAATCAAAGATGTTGCGGCAGAGTTGCGACAACTCCAACTGCAACTTGGTACAGTTGCAACAAAATATGCTAAAAGGTTGAAGAACTGGTGGATTAGACATGTTGAGGGCAGGAGGTGAAATATGATAAGATTTGCTGATAAAATTTATGGAAATATATTTTCTTCAAAGGTTTATAAAATGCGAAAAAATATATATAATCCAACCGAAATATATATAGGGAAGGCGAAGGCTACAGATGCCAGTGCTTAATTCTTAAGTTAATCTTCATTTCAAATTAATTATGATCTCTAAGAAATAAATAAATAGAAATAATAATTCGTTAATAATCTATAAATACATATAATCCATAAATATACACTCATGATAATAATAATAAATACACCCCTTAAAATATATAATTGACATATAAATTTTACCCACATATATATACAGCTGTGAAAAACAAAATAGAACCACTTGCATTTTTTTTCGACAATTTTGGGAATTTTTGAAAATGTATAAAAATGCTGATGATAATTGTTATTTATTGCAATAATTTATTGCTTTCTGCTTATAATAAGAAAAAAAGTAGATTAATACATTTATAAATATATCGAGGAGAATTTCTTAAGCTTTGCATTTGCAAGTGGTGCGATTTAATTTTTCACAGCTGTATATAATACACTAATATGTTTAATCTATATACACTTACATACAAACATTTGAATTTATTTAAGTATGCCCCGCCTCATCCTCAAAGCAAAGTACTCCAGAGGATAACTCATAACATACCACATCGTTTCATTTTAGTTCATTTTATCATCCATATCTCTAGTAGTCGCTATATAACAACAGAAAACATATATAAATGGGGAAATAAATTAAAACTTAATCTTATAAAAATTAAAAAATAGTAAATAAATAATAAAAAAAAAAATTTTGACATATGTTCTGTAAAGATTATTGCTATATGTGAACTATAATAATTATAATAAATGTATATTATATACTAAAAATCTAATATTTGTTGACTTCTAAAATCTTTGGAGTTAAATCCGCTGAACTTTTACGATTTCTTTTTGCTTAGCTTGGACTAACTAATAATATAAAAAAAGCACTTGACTCCCCTTTATTATTCCCATTCAATAGTTCAACTTAGTTCGTCAATTCACTTGACCTCAGCGCCAAGAAAATCTAAGAGCGACAAAAATCAACTTTAATACTCAATTGCGTATCTCTAATTTTTAATGTCTTCTTCAAAAAATTTTGTTAAAATTTGATTTGTTTTCAGAATTTACACAACCGTTTAATGGGCCCACAAACAGGGTGATAAAAATGATGTCTGCTGGCATCCACACACAGAGACAGAGAGGGAGACAGAGTGAGAGACAGAGAGATAGAGGCAGCTGCAGCTGCAAGTGGCGAGCTGCCACAAATCAAATCAAAGCATACAAATTGTTTTCAAACGAATTATGGCATATCTATGGCCGGCAACGATGCCAAGCGACAATGATTAAATATTTTTCTGAAACTTCTGTTTGGCCATTAAAATGTCGAGGCGGCACATTGCGTAGAACTTTAACAATTTTATTAATGGGTCGCGTGATTTAATGTGTGCCCTCATATCTCTCTCTATCTCCAGCTCTCCAACTATCTGTAAGGGAGCCATTGATATGAAATTGGGATCTGTTGCCCTTTGGGCTGTTGCCTAATTGCATAATGATTGAGTTAGTTGTTGTTGCTGGCTCCGCTGCGACTTGGGCTTGGTGTTATGGATTTTATGATCCAAGCGCTAATTGGACTAGCTTATGTATGTGTATTCAATTGGACCATTTCCCGATGGCAACTCTAATTGGCTTCCGTGTCTAGCTGCAATTCGACCAGCCAACGGTCGACTCCCCATGGCGGTAATGAGCCGACCTAACTGCCGTTCTGCTTTTGATATCATGATTTTGAGAGATGCTAGATGAGAGATGCCTACAATTAGCTTTCCCACGCCAAGCTCTTGCCATGCATCCATCAATATCACAGCTGCTTATTGGAGATGTCAACACAAATCCCTAGATAAATTTAGCGCATTGCCCAAGCGGGCCATAAAAACTTTGCTAATTGAATGCAAGCTGTGCAGCTGAGACTATTAAAATGTGACCTCAACTTCAAAATAGGTCGAATCAGCTAAAATCGGGAATCTTACGAACTGCCAACGATTTATGGCGACAGCGCTAGCCATAAAATTGCGAAAGTCATTTTTATTGAGAATTCCACATGAAGAGCTGGCCTGAATATGCAAAGATCTAGAAATTGAGTAGGATATAAATAAAGCCAGATTATGACTACTTATTTTGCTCTATTTTGAAATTTTTTTAATTTTTTAAATTTTGAACTTGTGTTTTAACTTTTTTTGTTTTGAAAATTTTATTTAAATTTAAAAGAAATATATATATAAAAAAATAAAACAAATACCATTCAATTTAATTTTTTCTATAAAAAAAATTAAACAATTAAAATTTTAATAATTAATTGTTTATTTTCTTTTTTTTACTGTAGTATTTTTTATTTTGAATTTATTTAGTTTGAATTTTTAAAAATTTTTTTATTTCTTTTATTTTCCTTTATTTTGTATTATTTATTTAATTTTTTTTTTCATTTTGGATTATTTATTTAATTTTTAATTCTTTTATTTTAATTTTGTTTGTTGTATTTAGTTATTATTATAAGTTTTTGTTTAATTAAATTTTCTCTATTGCATTTATATTATTTATATATTTAATTATTTTGTTGAATACATGTCATTCAAATTTATTATTAAGTTTAGTTAACTATGAAAGAACAAACTTTTTACTATGCCTATAACTGCTTATAGCAAACATTGAAGACTGATAAACGCCCTAGGGTATGCAACGAAAATAATAACAAAACTCATGCGAGGAATGTGTTTTAAATGAGGGGAAAGTATAATCCTGTCTGGCATTTGCCACAAAAACCAATTTATAGATAATCATATAATTAATCATGCACTTGTCCAACTGTTCATACAGTAAGCCAACACACACACACGCACACAGACACACCCACATCGAGCTCGTGAAAGGACACGCAAACACCCAACACATTATGCCGTCTGACCATTAACTCAGCTGCTGTCCGACGCGCTATGATTGATGTCTAAGTCGAGCCGAGCCGAGCT
Source organism: Drosophila arizonae (assembly GCF_054131065.1). Taxonomy (NCBI): domain Eukaryota; kingdom Metazoa; phylum Arthropoda; class Insecta; order Diptera; family Drosophilidae; genus Drosophila; species Drosophila arizonae. Next base: position 18,593,167 of record NC_142924.1, read on the forward strand.
GAGCTAAGCAATGGAATGACTAAACAATTTCCATAGCATTTGGCAGAGTGCAAAAATCGGAAAATGGGTAAAATCGTTTGGGGAAATTATGATAAGACAATTTGACTTGACTTGACTTCACTTTACTTTACTTTGCTTCTAATTAAACCTGTCTCTGTCGCCCATTTTCCACTCCTTCCGTAGATTTTTTGCTTTTCTGCAGCATCATGGTAAATAAGAAGCGTAGCTCATTAATGCAACAACAGATTTGTAGTAGCATGAATTATTCATGTGTCTGTGTATTTGTGTGTGTGTGTGGGTGTAAAGGCGTGGCCAGCGCTCTGCCAGCTGACTGCCCTTTCAATTCACTAACCCTCAAGTGGCACACTTATACCGGGCCGGGCCGAGCCGGGCCGGGCATAATTGGGCTCGAGTGTCTAATGGAAAAAATTAAGTGATTTCAATGAGTGGCTTAGATGACTGGACACGGAATTGGCCAAAGGATAACAGGTGTTGGGCCTGGATTTCTGCCAAAGAGGAAGCGCATGATGAATCACTTTAAGTCTACTTCCTAATTATAGCCAAAAAGAAAAAAAAAAAAGAAAAAAAAAACAATTGTTTTCCTCTTACACTTTTCAGTCAAGCAAATTAGCGATTGCTTTCCCCTTGCCCCTTGCTCCACCCTAAGACATTGCATTGACTGCATATCAAGTTACTGCAACGCGCTTGGACGATGATTTATGTGCAGCCGCACCTACATTTATGCCATAAAGTGGCCATAAATCACACCAGGAGGCAAAAGCTGCAGTTCGCGCAGATCTGGCAGCAGCTGCACTTCAAGCTAGGCTCGACTCGTAAAGCGAAACAGCAACAACAACAACAACAGCAGCAGCAACAACAATAGCAAAGTGCCAGCCAAGTGTCTGTCAGATGGCAACAAAGCCCGCAGCCAAGTCGACAACAAATTGATATTTTTAACATGTGAGTTCAAATAGATAAAGTCAATTGATGGACAGAGAGTAGAAAAATAAGAAAAATCAGTAGCAAAAAAAAGTATATACATATATATAATCTGTATGTGCGTGTGTGTGTGTGTGTGTGTGTGTGTGTATTTACACACGCACGTTTCGCTGTTGTGTCCAAGTCGAAGTGCGTTGCTGGCTGGCATGACAATTAGACGGCGGGCTGCCCTGAGTGACGCCTCCGAAACAAAAGAGACAAGCAGCGAGAGGGCCTGCTTGTCTGCCTCTATGCCACTCTGCCGCCCACCACATGCCCAATGCCCCCCCTCTGCCACGCCCACTAACTGTTTGACTTTAGCTTTCGCCCTCGCCTGTGGCACCGCCTCGCCTCTGCGACAAGTTGTCAATTTGCTGTCTCTGCTTGCAGTTTTTCTTGTTTGGGTGTCTTTTTTTTTTTTTTTGAAGACCTCTAAAGAGGTATTTCAACTATGTTATTTCATGTGTAACGAGTGTGAAGAGATATGTTGAGTGTGTAATATAATATATATTTAATAAAACATATGTAAATGCTATATCTTGTAAAAAAAATTATATTAAATACATATACCTTAAAAATATATCTTTAAAATATGATAATATATGTTTGTTATATCTGAAAAGTAGAGATCAGATTTCTGTATCTAAAAGTATATATTTTTATTTATTTTATTTTTTTTTTTTATATTACTCAGAAAATGTATTGCATTGTTCTTTCGATCTTTATTTAGGCAATTATTTTTATTGGTGAGAGTAAATTTTGTATAAAAAAAATATAATAATAATAGTAAATTTATATGAAATATCCTTAAAGAAATTTAATATTTTAGTATAGTAGTAGACATATGATCACAGCTAAAGAGCATTAATTCTAATCATAATTAATTATATCAAAACATATTAGAAAAGAATTTCCAAATTCAAGAATAAATCAAGAAATAATTTTAAGTAGAGTTTACTCACAACACGTTAAGAAAATATATCAATACAAAAACAGATTTTAGATTGAGTTTTGTCTTAAAGTAAAATCACAACAGCTAATCAATTTACTCCAAGAGAAGTCAAATAATTGATTAAATGACATTTAATTTTGATTAGTATAATATATATATAATTACTACAAAAATAACAAACTGAACAGCTAAAAAGTCTCTCATACATCTACTAATCAAATAGTAAGAGTATTCAATTTTGGTCAAACTCTTGGCTTCTCCCTCGCTGTCTCACTGTTTCTCTCTCTCTCTCCCTCTCACTCGTTTATTGCTGCTTGTGGTCTGCCCGAACACTTGTCACAAATTGTGCAAATTTATTTTACGCGCTAAATGCAAAACGTGCCCGGCCAGCTAAATGGCAAGAATTAGACTCAACTGTTCTGGGTTCGCTATTCGCTATTCGCTCTTCGCTCCTCGCTCTTCGCTGTTTGCTGCTTGGATTCGCCAAACACGGCACTCTGTCAATAACTGTGCCTTCGCCGAACTGGCCCACCCACAAGCTACGCATTTTGAATATAAGTGCTTAAAAGCGACAGGAATACATACATATACATGAGATTGTTTATGTGTATATATATATATATATATATATATATATATGACTTATACTTGTTTTTAAGTCAGCTGAAGTGGCTGGCCGACTCACTTGGCGCACTTTTTAACCCTTTGGCTGGCTAACAATGCGTAAAGTTTTGTCGCCTCTTTTGATGGATTACTCCAGAGGCAGCAGCAGCAGCAGCAGCTGGTTTGAGTTGATTTTTGCTTTAACACTTTTGCCTTTTGTGTGTTCTACATAATTATTTCTATATATATATATATATATATAGCCTTAGCTCATTCGCCACTTCTTATCATAATGCATTTTATTTCTGGTCTAGCGCTTGGCGTATTTTATGTTAATTTTCATACAATGCCGTTTGATTAATTGCCCCTGGCCGAGTGTGGGAGCTGACTTAAAAATCCCAGCTCAAGTAAAGTCTTTAAATGTTTTCAGTGACAGTTGCAGCTACTGTTTGGCAATTATCCTGGAAATCATGTTTCTTCCTGTTGTTGCAACGGGCAATGAATGCAACTGACAAAAGCAAACTGAACGACACTTTGATTAATGATATTCCCGTCAATCGAGTCAATTATGCCATTTGCATTCACAATCCCAAAATTGTAAGCAATTATTAGGACGAGTTTTCAGTTTTAGTCATTTCTTTGGGTCCACTGATCGATCGTCGCTCATCGTTGACGTTTTCAGATTTTTCTTCTCTTGTCTTGCTTTTTGGGCAATTTGTAGATAGGCATCGGGCATTGGGCATCAGACGAGGCCCAATAACAAAACGATCAACTGAAAATGATTAGTCAACGGGCCTGAGCGAGTAATAAAAAAAAAAACAAAAAACAACATAGAGAAGAGAATTACTGACAATTTCATGAACAAACGCCTTTTATGACCTCAACAACAACAACAACAATAAGCATATTTGTATAGGAATTTTCAGTTTTGGTCTGCAGATGAAAATACAATTAACAAATGTCAATTATGATGACACAGAGCGAGTGAAAGGCAGTTAATGGCAATGCGACGTGCAGCAGATGCAGCCAAATGATATAGTCCAAGATTCAGATACAAAGATACGCAGCTACAAGGTACAAGATACAAAACACATACAATGAGATACATATAAAAGATATGTTTGTCATTTTTGTTAATCAATTTCATGTTACAATTCTGAGCCGAGATTTTTCGTCTGCTTCTTCGTCTTCTTCTCGTTTGATTTGTTTGCCTGCCTGCCATGCTGACTCAGAGGCATGTGAATTTCGGAGCTATCTTTAGCTTTACCGTTGCTTTTTGTAGCTCATTTTTAAGTAGGCTGTGAAAATGTTGATATTAAAGTCCAAGTGCTACTACCATGGTGGCATTGGGTTTCCGTTTTTATACCTTGGAAGCCTCTGAGAAGGGGAAATGAGGGCATTTTGATTTCGACGAAATGTATGTGAGAAATTGTAGGAGGCGTGGTAGAGCCTGTACAGTAAATACATTATTGATCTGGACGACAAGATCTGTCGATCTAGCTCTGTCTGCCAATGGACACGTCTGTCTTTCCGTCCGTCTACGTTTCTGTCCGCCCGTATGAAGTACCTTAAAAGGTAAATTTTGTACTACTCTATAGTATATATACATTGCATACCTTCCTTATATACGATAGAAATCGATTTTTGATTAAAAAGATTATCGATACAAATAAAAAAGTCGTTACTTTCTTTTATAAGTTTAGCTAGTAAACCAGCAGAGCTCGAGCTTTCAGAGACGAGTTAAAAGAAAAGTAAGATGATTAGAATATGAGTCTAACTCAAGACACAGGGTATTTCTTTGTCGAGCAATCTCTCCTAGCGCCCTCTCACTTGTTTATAACTTAATTTCCTGGTATGTTCGCTTATCAAATTCCCGTTTTTTCTTTTTCTATCGCCTTTTTATGCTCGAAATCAATTTGAAGCACTTTACTCGAAATTAACATTTTTTTATATATATGGATATATACCTATATATACATATATATTTAGTGGGTATTTTCATTTTATTATTATGAGCGCAACACTCTGTTTCTTTTTTATATGCTTTTTTTTAATGCCGCACGTCTGCGCGCTCAATTAAAAGCGGGCAATTGAATGGGTTCCTAGAGCCGAGTTCTATACCTTTTGGGTCGCCAAAGGTGTTGCTGGCCAAAGTGTCACTTGCCAAGCGATTGAAGCGTAAACGGGTTTTGTTCCAGCCAGCCCAACCAAAATTAACGCCTGAAATGGATTTCAAGTGCGGCTGGCTAATTGAAAAGGTCTTTTACGCTCACGCTCTCCCTCTCTCTCCCCCTCTGCCACTCTCCCACTAAATAGTCAACAAAAGGCGCGACAGGAAGCACCATTCAAGAGTCATATGCCATATAAAAAATATATATATATGAATTAAATTTCCATACAAGACAAAGAGCTGGCGCAATAAAAAAAAAAAAAAAAAAATCTCAGACTAGCCAACAATTGACCGCTGGGAAATGAACCCATAAACAAATTACGAAGCGCAAGGCATTTAAGGACGACAATAAAATATTCGCACGCAAGCGCCGCGGCCAATTTATTTATTAATCGCATGTCAAGGCGGTATGGGCGTGGCACTTGGCACGTAAGCATTAAATACATTTTGAGCGGAAGAACTAATTAACAAGCGGACGAATTGGCAGCAGACATTGGAGTGTAAGCCGAAGGCTCACCTCATCCAGTCATCGTCAAAAAAACAAAAACAAAAATGTAGAAGAAGCAGAAGAACCAGACACAACTTGGCAAAAACTCATTAGCACGCTCGAACGTTAAAAATGTCGCGTCAAAATCAGCGCTTAATATTTTTTATGATTAGCCATCCCCAAATGTGACATTTTTTTGTTGCTGTTGGTTTTTGTTGGATTTTGCTGACAGAAAGAATGCGAATGTGTGTGAGTGTGAGTTGGAATTGCGGGAAAGCTAACTAGTAGATACTCTAAGTGAAAACAGTGTTAATGTCTGCTTATGACAGATTCCTGTTTGATATCAGAGTGTAGTATATTTTTTTTTTTAAATAAATTTATTGCATATGTTCATAACATTATAATTATTATAGTCAAAGAGCAATTTTATATAAAATGATATGTGAATATAAAATAAATATGACAGAGCTATTTGAATAACTGAATGGTAATAGGTAAATATCTTGAGCTGTTTTTTACCATAGACAAATTCTTGAATGGGATCTGGAATTTGTAGAGTAAACTTAAGTACTGAAATGTAGTTTTATTGATTTTAAAAACAAATAAATCAAATAAAGGCACAGTTATTCAAGTCTTTGGTTTATTAGCACTATAAAATTATGCATCCTCATATTCTGGATAAAATAAAATACAACTTGTGCTTAACGTGAGAATACAAGTTCAAATAAAAAAAAGAACAAAAAAATAATAAAAAAAAAATTAAAAATTTTCAACAAATAATTAAAAAATATAAATAAATAATATAAACAAAAAAATAATAATAATCAAAATATTTTGTGTAATAATTATAAGAATTAAATTTAAAATAAATATTTAATTTATTATCATCCATTCATTATCATCCCTAACAAGCCTCATATGAAAGCCAAGACGACCTTACTGCAACGCAAGTGTAGCCAAAGGTAATTGAGTAGCGAGAATGTGCACAGGAATTATTTGTTATTTGTGCAGACTTTGTCTGGATCTAATATACTATATAGAAATAAAAGTAATTGTGCATATTAAATAAGGAGCTATTCAAGCGGACTTTGTCTGGGTTCATACAATATATAAATATATTCATATAAACAAATATGAACAGGTGGATGGGTTCTGCTGCGTGTCGCTCAGCGCAATCAACATATTTTTCGAGCAACGCGACTAAAAACGCTAAAGACTCATTAATTGTGCGCGACATTTGTTGGCGTGTCCAGAAAGTCGCGACTTTAGCCGGCAGCGTCGTTTTAATTGTCCCTCTCTCTCTCACACAGACACTCTTGCCCTGCTCCTCTCTTTCCTTTATAGTGAAACACGGAACTGGACTCAGCTCCGCTGTGCTGAGCAAATACGAGGCAGAGGACATGACACCAGCGACTGCGTCATGCAGTCATCACTGTCCAGTTGGCAGTCGTTGTCCTGTTGATCTTTCTCTCTCAAACTCTCTCTGTCTCTTTCTCTCCCTCTTTATATATCGTCAATAAGGTGATGCGACAGCAGCAACTGCATTACGTTGCTCTTTTATAAATATGACGATAAATTTCGTAGCGAAATTTGGTTCTTTTTTTTTTTTTTTTGTATTCCGACTTCATTTTGGCTTTTAATTTCCTACTGGGATATACGCAAAAGGTAAAGCAGTTGGCTTCTTTTTTTTTTTTTGTCTGTCTGTTTGAGTGTGTGTGTGTGGGAGACGCTTTTAATAGACCTTCGTCCAGTCTGCGAGATTTTAATATAAAAACTACAACAGCCAAAAGCAACAGAGGGCAACAAAAACGTCGCTTTATGTGCCATGTTTTCAGCTTTGGCCAGCAAAGCGAAAGAAAAAACAACAACAACAACAACAGCAGCAGAAAAACAGACAAAGTGAGATAAGCGCTTTAAGCCCTATTAACGGGCTTGTGGCTCGATGACCATGTGTTAGTGGACAACGCGCATGTGTGTGTGTGTGTGTGTGTGCGAGAATATCTCTATGAAAAGTTAAGCTAAGCTATTTGTAAAATCTGCTCTTTTTGCAGTCATATTAAAGAGCTGACAAACCGTTTAAGTAAAGTTAAGCTGCAAAAGGCGCTTTGGAGCGGGACGAAATGGAATAGAGGAAATATAATGAGATATATTTGAATTTGTATTCATTTATTTATATATGTATTGTATGTAAGTGTAATATACATATCTATAATATAGATATTTTAAAGTTTGTGAAAATATAAATAGATTATATTTATATTTATATTTATAGGAACTTTAAAATTTAATGACATTAAAAACTAACTGATAATATAGCGATTAGTTGGGCTTTTGGTAGGAACAGTGAAAGTCAACGGAAAAATCAGAGAGCCTCTATAGGCTCTCTGGTCGGTGAGCTACCAGAGCAGTTCTTTAGGCTCAATAGGCTCATTAGCTGTCATCGGATACACAAATAATAGGTCTATTGGTGTTTTAACTCAACTCGATCTTCAGCTCAAAAATACATATATATATAAACTTTATAGAAGAGACGACTCCGTCTCCTATCTGTTGCATACATTCGCACATTTACTCAGTTGAGGCATTGGAACTACTGCATTGTATGTGGGAAAAGTAAGAGAGCGGTGTTAAAATGTAGTACTGAGATCATCTAAGTTAGCACCAACTCATCAGGCATTCCTCGTAAAATGAAACTCGACGACTTCGCTCCTTTCATTAGTTGGTGCCAGAAGAGAGGAAGGGAAGGAAAGACGCAGCGAATGGGAGTTCTATTCAAGTATAGCATATAGCTTAGTATACAGTATACAGATTATTTAAGCATATTCAATAGTTTTAGTGCATTAAAAGGTCTAGAAGAAGGATTTGTATAAAATACCAGCAGACTGACTATAAAATCAGGCTTAAGTATAAGTATTAGTATATTTATAATTATATATACACATATATGATAATTGCATACGTGTTTACTTGTTTGCAGAACATAGTCAAAGCAAAATTAGATCTATATGGTATTTTTTTTACATTTTTGGATTATTTTCTACCATGCTGTACTTTGAAATAAAATAAAATCAGTTGCCAAATCAAATTGAGAGCTTTTTGAATAGGTTACGCGTCGTAAGCCCCAGCTCATAACACATTTATACATATAATATAGATATATACACCGACTAAAATGTAGTAATTAATACTAGACGTATCACTGGCATATTCAACCCATTCAGCCCCTTGCAAACTATCTGCAATGCCTAAATAAATGAATATGTAACACATTGTGTGTCAACTAAATTATCGCTTTTATGATTATCTGCAGGCGGGGAGACACTCCATCAAGGCTGAAAATCTCAATGCAAAAGCAATTTAAGCCATGTCCATCGATGCAACACACACACACACATATATAAGCACACACACGTACGTGTAAATCTAACCAGCTTATTGCTCATAGACGGCGGCAATCAAATCAGCTAAAAACTTGTTATCGCCTCCTTTGAGCGACACCAAGAAAATTAATGACCACCCAACCACCAGGCCATTTGGCAGTTGCAGCAAGCGAAGCCAAAGCGAAGTCAAGCTCCGCACAGCTTGCAACACGATGAGGCAACAACGCAACGAAGTCGATTGCCGGTGCGAGGCTCATTTGAAATATGTAAAGCATATAAATTATGTGCCCAGTCGTTTGGGCGACAAACTGTGAATGAATCAAAGGATAATCCAATTTATTTCACATTATGCGCCGCCCCGCTCATTGCGGCCCCCAGTGCCACGCCATAGACACACGCATGCAACAAAGTGTGTGGCAACTCGAACTTCAAAGGTGTCAAACCTGCAGCAGCAACTGCAGCAACAACTGCAAATGCATTTGCAGCCGCCCTCTCGCCCAGCTGAGCCCAATCTCCAATCAATACGTTTTAGTCTCTAATATAATTTACTGTCTCTAATGCGTTGCCTTTGAGCCAGCCCAGGGAAGGCACTTAAAAACAGTCAAACGATGTGTCGAGTGCCAAGTCTGGACTGAGAGTCGAATGCACTTGGCTGATGTCTGTTTGTGTGTGTGTGTGGGTGTGTGTGCGTTATAGAGAGAGTTTCAAGAGATGACTTATTAGAGCTGAGAAATATTTGTTGGATTTATTTTGTGCCTGTAATAAGTGATAGAGAAGAGTTCGCCTATGCTTATGGTATGCTCTTCCTATTTATCTATATAAAATCTCTATGATACTTCTAGAGACTTAAGTAATAACTTATAGCAGATAAATGTACCTAAAATACCTAACTAGGAAAGTATCAACTTTTTTGTTATTTAACATATTTTAACGAACAATTAATTTTCAGTATAAGATAAGCTTTCCAGTATAAGATTTTCAATTGTTTAAATTTATTGAAATATATTTAAATCCTTCACATAGTCTAAACCTCAACTTTAATTCTCTATTAGCCTCTCTGCGAATTACAATTAAATTTTGTATTCTATTTTATTCTTTTAAATATTTATAAGTAAAATAAAATTCCTAACACTATATTCAAAAGCTTCTCTACTATTTGAAAGATTTTAGAGAAAAGACGTATTCGATATCATTTTTGTATCACTGAAGATTTGCACGTTTTGAATAGGAATATAAATAGTTTATAGTTCTTGTAGGTACTGAGATCGACTCATTCAAACACTGACGACCATATAGACAAAAACAGGACTAGATAGGCTCAGCTCGTTGTTCATTCTCCCCCTCTTGCTGCCACACCTCGTTCAAACTGTGAAAAAACCATCATACCCATAATTCTTATTTTCAATGAGTTCGGTGTAAAAGAAACTGATCCATACAAAATTCATTTTACAAAGCTTTAAATTTAAAGACTATTTTCCACCACACTTTTACTATAAAAACTATTCATATAGCTAAAATGTAATAGAAGTTAATATTTTTACGTTGATCATATCACTCATATCTTACACGAAGACCGTCTACAACACACATCTTGACCTAACTCCTTTTCGACTTGAGTTCGCCCCGAGAATTCTCATAGCTTCTCGCTTCACCTCAGCTTTTGTAGCTTTTTGGCCACAAATTTTTAATATTTTACGCTTAGCTGAGTTTGCTCAAAAGGATTGCCAAAACGGCGGCCAGACAAGTCTATGCGAAATCCATACACATGTCAGTCACACTTAACCTCGGGCCAATGGGGCGGCAGGAGGTGGGAAGGACAACAGCAGAGAGCAGCAGGAGCAGCAGGAGCAGCAGGGTGCACTAGACCGCAGGAATTTCAAATCCAGATTTGTTTTGATTGCCCTGCGGCAAACTTATTATTTTAAGTCAGCCAAATGATGTGATGCGTCGGCTTATGTTTTCGCAGTGAACTTTTCATAATTTCAACGTTTTCCCAACATTTATTATATACGATTTCCGGAAATGCTCCGAGGCGTCGTCGAGCTCGCTCAATTTATGCATATGTCAACAGCTCGTTTGTTGATGGCGAAAAAAAGCGAAAAAAAACATCTAAATAAAAGAAGACGAATTATATATCATGGCATAGGGATATAGAATTTGTGTATTTGCCTGTTTGGCTACTGTTTCTACTGTCGAGAATTTGCATATTTGCATTTCAATTTACCGCCTCACTGTGTGTGTAGTTGGGTGTAGCTGCCTTTCTTTTCAGTTTCTTTTTTTTTTTATCTTTGGCAAAAATTTAATTGTCAATAAAAATTTACCGTGCGGAAAATTTGTTATGCAAACAAATGAAATTGAAATGCGGCTGCCTCGCCTCAAAAGGATAAACACAAAGACAAATACCGAAAAGCAGACAGATTTGCATTAACTCAAATCGAAAGGATGAAACTGCGGTTGATACTGTGAGAACATTTTCTCGTGCTCTTTAAATAATGCATGAGACAAGAAAATTGTACAGCGCCAACGACAATGTCTAATTGAGTTAATTGGAAAATCCCAGGCCCAAGCCGATAGATTGTGGGTGCGTGCAGTCGGTCCCTCGTTGCTGTTCTTGTAATTTTGTAATTTACATTGCAGGTTTTGAATTTACACTTGCAGGCAATTAATAATGCTGCATTAGGGCTATCCATAAAGCTAAGAGAGACACGGACAGAGAGCTACAGGCACACGCATACCACTTCACGACGACAATTAAGCAGGATAATTAAGTTTATCGTTCATTGGCTTTGCGTTCTCTGCCTATCTCACTCGCTCACTCATCCACCCTCTCTTTCTCTCTCTCTCTCTATGTGGCAACACGTATGACAGATTACAGCAGCATGTTGCAGGATACGAGCGTGTGGGCATTGCAGGACATGATTGTGCATATTAGACAGGCAATAAGAGCCCGGCTCAATCTATCTCTCTCTCTCTCTCACTCTTCGTCTATTTGTGTGCAGCTCTAAGTGCATTTTCAAATACAACTTGGCTAAAATTGCTAAAGTTATGTAAATGGATTGCAATTGCAGTCGATATTCATGTGGGAGACAAGTCCACAAAGCATTTGTCATTGCCAGCGAGTCCTGCTGCAGCTCCTGCTGCAGCCAACTACGTTTGTTCACACTTTTGGCAGTGCTATCATAAAAAGGCTGCCATTTCATCAGACATTAAAGATGCCATTGCTAGACGCAATTAAAAGCATTCAAAATAAACATTTCATTACCAGCCAAATGACGTTAATGTCACACTCACTCTCTCCCACTCCCACTCGCACCTCCACACCCTCTCTCTCTGTCTCTTTCGTTGCAGGCAAAAAGCACAGCAGGACAACATTGTCATAAACCTTGCACTGACATTAAGATAACTTTTAATCATCGTAAAAAACCAAACTCTCAAACTCTTTTTCCGCTTAAGGTCTGCAACGTAAGCGGCTTTTCGTGTCGCCATTCGCAACTGCACATAAAAAAATAAAATAAACAAAAACAAAAAAAAATAGAAAAGAAACAGATTTTTTTGTATAAATATTTGTGCACATATATATTTTGGCAAATGCTTTCTTTCTTTTTTTTTGCAGCTTACCGGCTGCTGGCTATATTCCTGATTTCGACTCTCTGATTCCGTATATTAAATTGTTTCTGGCGGCTGCAGGAGTCGATGGCGATGGCGATGCCGATGTCAATGCCTATGCTGTTGCCCTGGCTTGTGGCATGTTGCGCCCGGCCAAACGGAAATGTAATGAAAATTCAATTAAAAAATGGCATTTGCCAGATTTTACGAGACCCCCTCCCCCCCACCTTTTGGCTCCATAGATGGGCACGTGATGGCTGGCAATGCTGACATTGATGGCACAACGTAGCAACTGGAGTCACTCTCAAGCAAATAACTTTAAACTACTTTAAATTATAATTTCAACTTTGAATTTGTAAGCACATAATTACATTTTGGCTTCATCTATGCTCTCTGTATAAATAGACCCAGCATCGATAGAGATCAGCGCAAAGAAATGCAAATCGTATAAAAACACGTAATTCCACTTATCTGACATAATGTCAACAATTTTAAAATCGGCTACCCGTTACACAATCAATAAAAATAAAAAAGCATACACATTGCGTGAATTCACATATAAATTACAAGCAAAAACGAAGGGAATACCCCTTATCGGAATTACAATAAGAACGAGTTGACTTGTGTAACAAATAAAAGTCACTTGATAAGCCCAATATGCAACCCCTTGTTGCCCAAAAAAAAAAAAAAAAAAAAGAAAAGGGTGTCGAGCACAACATCGTATGCTAATCACACACACACACACACCGACACACACTAACACACCCATTTGCAACCGCCTTAAACATGCTTAAGCACAAACCAACGAGCCAAAGATCTTCCTTCCTCTTGGCTGTATTTTTGGTACTTTGGTGGCAAATGGAAATTGTGATTCTTTTATAGCCTGGCGCCGCTTCAATGATTTTTATGGGCTTTGCCAAAAAAAAAAAAAAATAAGAGAGGAAGAAAAGATGAACTGAAATGCCAGCAAACTGATTTGCATGTCTTTGCCACAGATTTCAGCTGCAAGCATTGACAGAGTATTTAGATTTTGGTTTTGGTTTTGTAACAAAAGCAAAAAGTGCAAATGGAAAATATATTTATTTTGCTGTGATTGGACTGCAGCAAATTTAAGAGGCCAAGGTGAAAAATGTAAATCAATAATAGTTCAAATAATATTTAAAATTCTTTGAAATATTTCTCTTTTATGGCATTTAAAACTAATTTATATTAAAAAATATTTTATTGACTTTTGATATGTTAAATGAATAATTAAAACATTAAATTATTTGTGGTTATTTACTTACTTTTTTTATATACTAAATGCATATTATAAGAACTATTAAATATTCTAAAAATATATATATTATTTATTGTTTATTTATTAAAAATAGGTTAAAAGTAACTGATATTATTAAGTAACATACAAAAACTTATATATTTTTAAAATATTATTTTAAATTTAATTTTTTAAATATATTTTTTTAATTTTTCTATATTTTTTGAATTTAAATTTTTTGATAATATGTATAGAGTTGATACAAAACAAATATTAAAAAATATTTTTATATTTTTTTTTAAGTGAAAATTAAAAAAATAAATAAATTAAAATTAGCTTTGCATATTTAATTTTAATAATTCTATACAAAAATTCACTATAATATCATCCACTGTAATCTGTAATTTGTACCATACTCTGAGACCTCTGTTAACTATTAAAGGGTATTCAATATTCGCTCTTCACGAAAACCTATTTTAAATATCCAGAATTTTGTTTTTTCAAATGGATACCACTTGGTTTTCAATTTATTTGATTATTTTATTTGCATATGCAATAATTTACAGACATAGCAATGCGAGCACTCACTGGCTCTGATTCGAATGGGTTTTTATATAAAGGACGTCTTTTGGGATACTATAAATATTTGATACGAGCTGACACTGCTGCAATGAATAGGCAATTGTATTGTAGACGAAAAAGGAGCATTTAATAAGCACTAAAATGCATACAAAATCTCATCTTATTTTTGAGCTATTTTAGGAACAGAAATGTTCACCCCACCAGCTCAACTCAGCTGCAACTGCAACTGCAACTGCGACTGCAACTGCGACTGCAACTGAAGAGTCGTGTATGTGAGTAGTATAAACCATTCAATTTCAAGAGCCATTAAAAACTATGCATGCAATTAAGTCGAGTGAAAATTTCATAAAGATAACAATCGACAAGAACAAGAAATAAACATATATAGCACCAAGATCTATCTCTAGAGAGGGAGCAACAGAAAGAGAAGGAGATGCAGATTGAGATGGAGGAGAAACGAAATAACCTGCAGTTGCCCGTCAGTCAACACTTCAAATAAAAAGGCGGATGAGGAGACCACATTAATTTGCATTTAAAAACTGTTTTTAGTAGCATTAACAACAAACATGGCCCCAACATGGGCCGCCGCTGCTGCTGCTGCTGCTGCTGCTGCTGCTGCTGCTGCTGCTGCTGCCATTAACAAAGTGTCTCCAGATGTGGCAGCGAGCGGCACAAGTTGATTTGGGGCCGCGCATCATATTTAACATAAAAAAAAGATGAAAAAAAAAGAAGAAGAAATATAGAAAAGTTTATTATGATTGTTGGGCTGCTGTTATTAGCTCTAGAAATGGTTATGGGACCAGCGCACGCCACAGCGTATGTCAAAAGGCAGCGGTCACAGTGTGTCCAAATGGGGCAGGCAGCGGTGGCAAGCAGCCGTGGCACTTACAATGATCTTGTCATAAAACGTTCAGAGTCATCAAAGTTGCACTTTATGCGAAACGATCTCTGCTCCAATGCTGTTGTTGTTGTAGCTCTTATTATTGTTGTTCTGTTTGTTGTCGCTGCACGTGTTCATCGTCATCAGCATTAGCGGCGCTGTTGTATTAGGCGAGAACAGACAAACAAACGATCGGACCAGGCCAGCCAACTGCTGGCTGCCAGTAGATGCTGCCTGCTGACTGCCTGCTGCCTGCCTCTTGTCTCATATTGTCTTGCCTTGGCTTGTCTTGCTCTTTGCACCCGGCATAATCATGGGCATATTATTGTGGCCCCTCGACTTGGCTTGGCTAAATGGTGTTGGCGCAGGCTAATAGACCGCATGGGGTCGCTGCAGAGTCAGAGTCAGCTTTTAAGAGCACCACCATTTGTGGCACTGCACCTCGCTCGCTCCGCATATGTTAACAATGAACGAGCACAAACAGCAGCTAGCTAAACAGCTATAGATTACAATAAGCCCCAACAAAATAGATACACATGTATCTATGACAATGGAACTGCTGCTTAAGAGCCAGCAAATAGAGCTATTCATAGCTAAATATGCTCATGATTTGTTGAGCCAACACAGTTTTTGTTAGCTGCATTTGAAAACTGTAAACAAAATATAAACACGATTCTTTTGGCTCGATCCATTCACGGCTAATATACATATGTGTGAGAGAATAAGCTCTTCCGCTAGAAGTTTGCCTTTGGTAAGCATTCAGTGTGAATTATGCATATATTACCATAATCATTTTGTGTTGTTTGAGTTCTTAGCATGTATTTAAATATGCATTTAAGCAGTCATAATATCTCGGGATTTCATTGGAAGTTTCTGATTCAAACTGACTGCATGAGGGACTACGCAACGGCGAAGCCTTTTGGTTGGGTAGTTATTAGAAAATACAGTTATATTTTTAGTGTAAGTTCTTGTTCTAATGTTATAAATGTAAGATATATGTATATATAAAATTATTGGCCAATGCATATCTGTTGAATATTATTTTATATTGCAATAGAAATCAATCCAAACGGAACTTTAATCTCAAAATAATTTGTATATTTTTAATGAAGTCAAACAAATTAAGCTAAAGAGTAAACAATAAATATTTAATATCCATTAGTTCAATTTGTATTATAAATAAATATAAATAGCAAATTACTCATATTATTAATATAAACTCTAAAATATGTTACATAAAAAATAAGTTTTAATAAAATGATAAATAATAAAAAAAACAAACATTTTATATAGGTTCTAACTTTTCATTAAAATTAAAAAATTTTTTTTTTTCTAAAAATTTAAATGTAGTTTTAATTTTTAATTTTAATTTTTTTTTTATTTTGTACCATTATTTTATATATTAAATTTAAAAAAATTTGTATTCATTCAAATTTTTTTTAAATGTTATATATATTTTTTTACCTACAATTCCTTCATTAGTTTTGTATATTATATGATTTTCTATCAAATATATTTGCATTTAAGAAATCAGAAAAAATATTTATATAAATTCCACATAAATGTAAGATACATAGAAAATATATAAATAATAAATTATAGACAAAAATTAAATTATTATATACTTATAAAATCTGAAAAAAAATAAATATATATATATATATATAAGAAAATAAATAAATAAATAGAAAACTATACAAAAATATAAATATATAAAAAATTGAATCAAAATAAATTATTTATACAAATATTATAGGAAAAATTAATTCACTTAAATGAATTAATTTATTTTGAGGTAAAATTTAAATATTTAATAAGTGCATACAATAAAATGAATGTGTTTGCTAACACCTGACCCACGCCAAGTTGTAGTAGTAGTAGTAAATTCGTAGTAGACAACTGTTAGTTATGCATTTAATTCAGTTAATTGCTTATTGAATGATATTCAAGGCACTACGATATCTATCGCACTGCCCCCTCTCCCAATCGCTTCCTCTCCCCCACTCCATTTTGATGTAGCCTACAACGATTTAGGTGCGGTACATTTAATATGCGAGCGTGTGACAGGCCCGAGTGCGCCTCAAGTGTTGTCACACACATGAATAACCAACAGGCAACGATTTACAACAAGCGATTTTGGGCCCGAGTGGCAAGTGGCAAGTGGCATGAAACCCAAAAACACACAGAGCATGCAGCAACACACACACACACACGCACGCACAGCAAGCACTTGACACTTGCCACCGACTTGTGGCATGAGTCGCTGCTGCTGTCTTGACAAGCGGCAGAGGCTGCCTTTGCCTGTGCCTTTGCCTTTGCTTCTGTTGGCTGCTCTTCTCGGCTGCCTTCAAGATCATCTTTGTCAAAGATCTTCTTATTTTCATCTTCTTTTTTTTTTCAGCAGAAAATTTGTTTGAGCTGCATCTGGCGACGCGCGCCGCGCCGCTGATTGCCTGTCGCTGTGTTAGAAAAATATTATTTTCCTTATGCTTTGTTTTCATATATTATTTCCACGCTGATTGCAAAGACGAGTAGTTGCAGTTGGGGCGTGCTGCAAAGGGCAGCCGCTGCCGCTGTCAGTCAGTGCGAGCCGCGGGGCAAACGGTTCGCTTGAGTGAAAGTTGATGTGCATGAAAAGTTTTAATTGCGCGTCGAGTTGAAGATTTTTAGTGGCACGGCCAGGAGTGGTGCTGGGTGGCACTCACCAGCAGCGCGTTTTCCAGAAACATATTAGAAAAAACTACAAAATAAGAAAAACAAAACATTTTAACACAAATTTTGTGGGTCATTTTTTGTAATGGCTGCGATAAGCGATCTTCATCTCTATATGGCGTAGCCGGGGGCACTCCAGCATCCATCTTACTCGACTTTCGTGTCAAATGAAGTGTGGCATGCGCTGAACCCAGCCACGTGTTGGGCTGAACTTTGCGTGGGCCAACAGCGCGTAGGATACTAAAGTGAATGTCTTCGCATGATGCAGCACTATGAGCTGGTATCTAGAGATTGATTTAAAAAACTACTTGAACCACGGCACGTGGTTTGACACTCAGCGTTGCATTGACATAACTTGGCCGAGTCGTAGCATTCGTCACTCTAAACATCTTCAAAAATTCTTCTAATCAATAATTGGAATTTTATCAACAAAAGTTCTTACAAAGCTAAAGGAATTTTCTATGCCTAATGAAGTCTGGGAAGACATTAGGCCAGGCTTAAATGAAAAATGCCAACACGCAGAGAGCTCACCATTTCGATTTGATGATCAGTAAACTGAGCAAGATTAACTACGCAGAGTCCGAGCTCAAAAAAAGCTAATAAATTACTCAAATTCCGTAAATGCCGAGGCCCAACAAGCCACCAATGAGCAATGCCGTTTTATGGCACCTTTTTCAGGCAAACCAGAGCCAACGGCCATGGATCATGGCAATTGAGAAATGTAGATCAAGTTGGTGCGATAAAAGGCCTTTCACATTAATTATAAGTTTTTAAACACAACAATAAAGAACACGTTCTTCACATTTTGATTGAATAGACGCCACAGCTTTCCCGGGAACAGTTTCATTATGTTGCACTAATTTCGAAACACCACCAACGAATTCACAGATAAATCATTAAAAATAAAAAGAAGAAGAAGATAGACAATTTTTTATTAAAAATTCATGTTTATGTCTTTTTAGTAACAACAGCCTTTTGTCTCCCCCGGCAATTCCTCATAAATGGGTCGCTTAGCCGCATAAAGTGCTCATATGTGGCTCTAAAAGGCGCGCTTTACGATCTCTCTTTAATGTCGTAGTTCATTTGATTTTTATTTCCTCGAAATAATTACTACAAAATTTCTTTGCTCCTCTTAATTGTTGGAAGTTATTTTCTTTTTTCTTTAAAGTGCCTTGGATAATATTATCACCAGGCTTTTGTTAGATTTGACAGGTTGGGTATTCCAGCTTTATAGCGACAAGTTATGGCCCTGCTTGCACCAAACGAAACCAACAAAGCTCCTGCCTAATGGCCGAGCTCTTGGCACAGTCTAAAAGCCACTTCAGAACTCAGTCAGCAGTTGTACAAATAGCACGACAAATATTCAACATTTCAACCCAAAAATCAGCAGCCATTAAATCCCTTTGGTATTATCTCCACGGCAATACTCGATGCTGGCTGGACAAAGCAAACGCAAATGCAACCCACTAACGATTTCATTAAAAATGCAGTCAACTAGAAAAAACTCAATTAATTTCGACGTAAAAAACGCGTCAAGCGCCCCCATAAATGCAACAAAAAGGAAGGAAATACTATAGAACATATATATACATATATACATATACATATATATATCTGTATACATATATCCGAAAAACAAATTTCGTTTTTTGCAAATCATTCGGCAAACAAACACAAATGTGCATAAAATTACAACAATGCAACAAATTGAGGGATGCAAAAGTGCACACAGAGAGTGAGAGAGAGAGAGAGAGGGAGATAGAGAGACCGAGCCAGAGCTGACCAAGGCCCAACATCAAATATCAAGGGTTTCCTCTCAGCTAAATCCCCTGCACCTCGTCGAGTGCAGTGATATGCAAAAAACTGCATGTCATTGCGTTGCCAACGCAACTTCCACTGGGCCTTTGGGTGGGCACACAAAAAAAAAAAAAAAAATAAGAGGGAGCCCCCCTGTGGCTGGGCCGAGGGCTTCACTTACTTTTTGTTATGTTTTTTATGTAGTTCACTTTTTGAAAAATTGACAGCTTGACCGCAGTGCTTGTGTGTGGATATATTGTTATTGTTATTACATTGCTGTCGCTATTGTTGCTGCCGTTGCTGTTGCTGTTGCTGTTGCTCGTTGCTCGTTGCCCGTTGCAATTGCAATTCAAGCGCAAAATCATTAATATCCTTTGGCCTCAACGAACCCCAGCGATGCGGCCCCTTTTCGCATTTTTTACTGTGGTTGCCCGCGCGACTTCTTTTTTATGAGGCTTCCACATGTTTGGCCCATTGTTGCCAGCACCTCGGGTCACTTAATGAACTTGGACAGACTTTCTCTTGTTTATCTAGCCGATAAGGAGCAGAAACAAGTCAAGCATCTCTAGTCTATAGTCTTAGCAGCGATCAGAGTCAGCGATTTGCCGATAAAGCAAACACTTCAAGGCAGCCCACTTTGGGATCTGCCCTAAAGCACTTGCCCTTTAGCTGCCCACCCACTCACTCACTCACCCACCCACACTACTTCTCTCTCCCTCCCTCTCCATACACCTTTCACTTATCCCAAAATTTCAGCAGCAATTACGTGTAGATACAAACACCACTCGGCTAAATATCTGGCTCAATAGTTTAATGAAATTATCAATATCCAGCTCGAGTCCACTGAGTCTGAGTCATCAGCCCAAAGCAAGGGCGATGAGTCCGATGCATCCATAACACACACACACACACACAGGCATAATCACCTACTGATGTAAATACAATATTTTCAATATAACCACTTAACGCTTAAATCCCGCACCGCACCGCACTGCACCACACACGACAAGACACAAAACACAACCCTCATCAGGGGTAGTAGTAGTAGTAGTAGGCCTTGGTTACCCTTACCCCGCCGCGCTCACACAGCGTTATCTGTCGAGCGACTACATGACTACTACATACTACCTATAGATGTATAGATGTATATATGTATATGTGGGTCTACTACCTTGTGCATGGCCCCTTGTTGTCAGCCGCATCAGCCAAGTGCCGGCACAGCGACCACAACAGTATCAATGCACAAACTGTACCCAGGCAGGCCGAGCAGACGGTAGCAGGGGTATTCTACTCAGTCAGCAACCCCCAAATGGCATGGAGGGTTAAAGTTTGAGACGATGACGACGACGACGACGACGTCGACGAGAACGACGACAGTGAACTGTCATATTTGCTTTGACTGACAAACTGACAAACTGACTGACTGACTGACTGACTGAGAGACTGACGGGCGCACGGACATACAGAGGAACGACACATGAGTGCGGTGGTTGATGTGCCTTACCAACTGACCATCTGTCATGGGTAACAACTGCACAGAGCGGTTAAATACAACAACAACAACAAAAAGTACGGCATATTTTTCAGCGCATTGGTGCCCTACCGTTCCGTTTAGAGCATTCAAATCGTGCACTGGAGTGACAACTGTACCCACGGCAAGTGTACTATCCAAAGACTGCCAAGTGCTTGTTGCTGTTGTAGCTAAACAAATTTTGTTTTCGTTTTTTTTTTTTTTTTTTTTTTTTTTTGTGTGAGTTGAAATTTGCATAACTTGTAAAAGAGCGCGCGGCTAAGCACTTGAGGAATTCCTTTAGAAACTCCCCTCGTATCATTTGTATATTTCTTGACTCGAGTGTGCCGGCATTTCAGAGCGCTAAGTTCCTAAGGGTTTCGGCTGACAAAAGGGTTCTAGGTTCGCCAAAGAAACTGAAGCTGAACTTAATTGTTTGGAAAGATTTCTTCAGTTAAGACGAATGTGCTTAGAGAAAGAGAAAGAGAAAGAGAGAGAGAGAGGGGCAGGAACAGAGGACTTCTGCTTTTTCGGGGTGTAGTTCACCTTTAGCCACGTTTATATCCAACTCCATCTCAGTAAGACCACCTATATGGAATTTGTCTAAGCCCAGCCACTAACTAACCACAAAATGCCTTTGTTCAACTCTCGAACTCTACTCTCGAACGTCAGCCAATTAATTGGCCAAGTCCAGGCTACTTACAATGGCTACCAGCTCCCACAGGAGCATAAAGAAATCATTGGCAGTCGGAGCTGTTGACCACATCAATGCGCTCCAGGTTTTGCCTGGATGCATCAACACTTCAACGAGTGCGACGTACCGACGGCTCTACTCCAATCGGAACTAGGCCTCAAGTGTGGGCACAATGCGACGATGGGCCCATCGTCCACCACAATTATTTCCATTTGATTGAGCAAAGAAGTGTGCGTGGAACGTTCCTTCCTCTATATATATATACAGTCTCTTCTTCTTCTCTTCTTTTTTTATATTCCCAACAAGCTGGACACATTGTGGGCAGCCTGGCCAAGCACTGGGCACTGTGTGGTCATCTCTTGCAACGGCAACGGCGACTCGAGTTCGCTGTGTTTATTGCGCTATATGCTTGAGTGCATTCGCATTTATGGACGATGACGATGATGAGGGTGATGATGATGATTGCCGGAAAACTTGAGTCGGGCTGCGTTTTATGCATATTGTGATGAACGCTCATGTGGTCTGGGCTTTAAGAACTTTAAAGCGAGAATCGACAGTTTTGAGAGAGTTTATAAATAAATGAGCTGCATTTTAATGTCAATTAGATTTTGGATTGTATTGAGCGGGGTCTCAAGAGAAGGCAAGGCTAATTAAATCTAGATGTGTGAGTAGCAATCTCAAACTAGCTTATACAAACGATCAGACATATTTATATAAGAATATCATTCTCTCTCAAGACTTTTTTAAGTAATTCCAGTGGAAATTTATAGGAGCAATCATGCCAATCTGCTCTTCACTTATACACTCTCCTATTGCTCTTTTCATATGTCAGGTTAAACAACTAAAATATAAGCGAAACCAAAGATGAGCAGCTCTGTATAGAAGAACCATGTACCCTGGATTTCTCTTTCAATGGGCTCAGGGTACACAAAATTCCAAGTTGCAGACTCAACTTTATTGATCTTCACTAAAAATAATGAAATAAATATTCTTTAAGCCTGTTGGATCTTTTCGACAATAGTAAACTTAAGCAAAAAGTATGTAGATCCAATCAGAATATATCTTATTGGCGAAATTATCTTAGTCATTATTCTTAACGAACATATTTCTCAATTAATATATAAAGAAAAGTTTTGTGAATAATTTTCTGTATTTCTATTCGATAATATTGAGAAAGTAAAGTAAACCAATGTTTTATGAATAATTTTCTGTATTTATATTTGATAATATTGAAAAGTAAAGAGCCGCATTGGGTATATATAGATCAACATAGTGTAAATAGATAAATAATAAAAAATCTTGTTCTTCCTAATTAATAAAATTCATTTATTAATTAATTTTAACTAATCATAACTGGATATAGGAACATTATACTTAATATCAATATGTAAACTAATAGAGAATTTAATATATTTTTTTTAGCATTAGGATATAGGAACATTATACTTAATATCAATATGTAATCTGATAGAGATTTTTATATATATATTTTTTAGATATGTATTTATTGAAAATATTGTGCATATCTCTCGAGAGAATTAAAGATGTGATAACGATAACTAATCAGAGATCAAGAGATATTTTAGTCTCACATTAAGACAAATCAAATGTACATCATAATATGTGCAACCTGTAAACCCAATCACCCTCAGCTAACTGTAAATACCTCTTAGTTTTTAATACGGCCATAATTAAAAAGAGTTTTATGCTCAAATGGAAGTACCACCACAACCTCTGGACCAATTAAGCGCATTCCGCAACGGGCTGTGGCTGGCCCCCTTTTTGGCCATTTATCCTAATAGTTTTACAAGAGTGGCGAAATTTATGCTCAATTAAACACGCGCTACCAATGTCACTCCGGCAAACCAATTAAATAAATTGGCGCAACTTCGAGTGGCAAACTATGATAATAACCTTTAGCTTGACTTGGCTAAGAGCACATTCACATTCACACTGACACTCACACTCTAACTAGTGGGCCAACCCGTTCGGTTATGGCCCGCACCCGCATTGAATTTTCCTCAGCTTTTTGCGACTTAATGAACATACGCTTTGAAATGGAAATTAAGGTAAATAGTTTAGTGAATTGCTGACTTACTCTAAGTTCGGGCTGCCTGTTGGCTTAAGCGCTTTGCGGGCTTCTACTACTCCTTTCGCATTGCTTCCACCTGGCGCTTAGTCACCCTCTAGTGCAATTATCCTTGACATTCGCAGCTATAGTTCTACGAACTGCAACGTAATGTCACCATGCATATTTAACTTTTTTAACGGGTTTTTTCCTGGTCTATATGTATATAAAATAATATATATATATATGCATTACTTTAAATAATTGTCTATGTCCAAAGAGCAGTGACTAAAACTTTATAAGAAAAACACAATTCATGAATAGAAAAAATCGATTAAAAAATATAATAATAATAAAAGAAATTTTTTTAATGGGTTCAGAGTATAACAAAATGAATAGTAAAATATTATTTTTTTTTTTATTTATTTATTTTTTTTTATTTTATTTTATTTTTTTTTTAACTGACTGCAATATATTAATCATCATCTATAATAAATTTACTTATTTTATTTAATAAAATTTGATGTTTTATTTTCAAATTACACAAACTTGTTTATTTTAAAACTCAGACTGCAAAATTTATACATCAAATTTGTTATATCTTTTATATATAATTTTAAATATATTAATAGAAGAACTAAAGCAACTCTTGACTAGCTCTTAAATTATATGAGAGTTCTGTAATAATTTATTTATTAAATCTATCAAACGATGACTTTAAAACCTAAACAAATACAAACGACGCAAATGACTCATGAATATAGGCAATATTGATTTTATAGTTATATATATATATATACATATTTTTTTATATATTTAAAAATATATTTTTATATACATATGTTTTAAAATATATTTATATGTTTATATATTTTTATTAACTTCACAATAAGCCAACCTATTTATGTATTACTTCAGGCATAGTTGTTTTTCTACATAGACGAGCTCTAATAGATCTTACTCCTTCCACTTCATGACTCACTTCGGCAGCTCTGGGCAAACGCTGTGAGTGTAATGACAATTTAAAAGTAAAATTCATTTCCACTTACAACATTTTCAGCGCAAACATTTCGATAAAAAACAAACATTGACTGAGCCCTGGCAATTAGTGTGACAAAAACAACAGCAACAAAAACAAAAACAATAACAAAAACAACAACAACATTGGGAAGTGACAGATGAAGCAGCAGCATAAGAACAACAATAGAGACACTTGAAAATGTTGCCACTGTCAATGCCACACTGCCACAAGGCGACCTTTGTTTAGCATTTTTGGCGCTGTTGTGTCAAACGCAGCATGATAAGGCGCTCAAGTGTGGCTCGCCCAGATTTCAATTTGAACTTGGCATCAAATTAGCAAAGCTCTTCTCGCGTCTCGCTTTATGCCAATGACAGCCCAGGCCAAACACTCTCAATTCAGTTCAATTCACTTCAGGGGAGGGGGAGAGTATGCAAAATCCGAGACAAAACACTTGAGACTGCTGAAACTGAAAACAGCAGACAACAGTTGCAATTAGCAGCGTAAACAAGCATCAATTGGTTAGAGCTTGTAGATTGAATTCCCGAAAATTGAGCCGAGACGATGGCTAAGTAGGTCGGCTCTGGCATGGCGCAGCCCTTCTGATTTATATGGACGTGTGGTTGGCGCTTTTAAAATAAACTAATTAAGTTAATTAGCTGCGATTTGGATGCGTGTTCGGTAGATGCCACGCTGCATGAACTGCACTCTGCTCAGCTTAAACAACAGCCTTTGGCATTATTATGAAAATTGCAACAGCAAAAAATCGGAGAAAAAAATAATAAAAACAAAAAATCATTTGCTACAGCTACCGGTTAGTATTAACGCATTATGCAAAAGACACAAAAGAGCTCAGAGCGGGGGCAGACACTAAAGTTTGCGAACTACATATTAAATGCAAAAGAAATTTCATTTATTTATTCATACAAAGTAAACTAATTTTATGTATTTTATTTATTATTTTATTTTTGTATTAATTTTTATTTACTTTTTTTCTGTTTTACTTATTTATTTATTTATTTTTTATTATTATTATTTTTTTATTTTTTATTTAATTACTTATATATATTTTTTAATTTGCTGTCTTATATTCTCTTCATTTTATTTAAATATATTCTTAAGAATTTGCATTTTATTTATTTATTATATTTTTTTTTGTGTTTAAATTTAAATTTATTTATTTAAAAAATAATAATTTTAGATTAGTTTTTTGTTGTTTTTCGTTCATTTATTTTATTTTATTGGAAGATTCTCATTTATTTTAGTTTTATTATTTTACCTTTATTCATTTAATTCATAATTCTTTATTTATTTATATTTTTAAATTGTTATATTTATAATTTAAAAAAAAACTGAAATGTTTTTTTTTTAATGCTATATTAAAATATATATTTTTTAAAATAAATATTTATATATAATTTTCTTTACTTGAGAAATTAAAAATTGATTTCTATGCACCAAATAAATACATCATTTTGGCAATAAACTCATCAATTAGCCCTCTTGAACATAGCGAACAAAAAATTTGTAAAAAGCCATCATCGAGCAGACAAAAAAAATAACACCGAAACGCAACGCATTTTTAATGGATTTTTTTCTCGCTTTTTCGATGGGTTGGGGGACTTGGGCTGTTGATGTGGAGTATATATATATTTTTTTGGGGAGGGGGGGAGGGGCGTGTTGGGTATGGTATTGCT
The DNA here is from genome assembly GCF_054131065.1 of Drosophila arizonae. Taxonomy (NCBI): domain Eukaryota; kingdom Metazoa; phylum Arthropoda; class Insecta; order Diptera; family Drosophilidae; genus Drosophila; species Drosophila arizonae. Next base: position 18,619,559 of record NC_142924.1, read on the forward strand.
GGCATTATGCGGCATTATTGTTGTTTGTTTTCACAGAATGCCCTGACACCAGGCAAGCAAACAAACAACAACAACAGCAACGACATTTCCATGTTGATTTTGTTGTTGTTTTTTGTTTATATTAAAACCTGCGGTCAGGGCGTGTTGCAGTTGCAGATTTTTACACGCAGCCATTAAAAAGGCACTCGGAGGCGACTCTCGGCCAGGTGATGACGACTGAGGATTTGGTCGACGGCTGCGCGTGGCTGAAGCGTGAAAAATGCAACAGACATTGCCAAAAATGCCATAAATAAGTGCAGCAACAGCAGAGCCGAGCGAGAGGGAGAAAGAGAGAGAGAGAGAGAGAGAGAGAGAGAGAGAGGGCTCGAGAGCTGGAGAGGGAAAAAGTGTTAATAACACTAATTTGTCTGCGGTCAAAATGGTAATTTTTGTGGATATTCAGTTGGCCCGGATTGGGTTTGAGTCTGGGGTTTTGCGTGCTGATTGCCAATGGGCGCCTTTGGGGCTCGGGCTTGGGGTTTGGTCAGTAGGTGAAAGGCAGGCAAGCACACAGATAATGAGCTGTAAACGAGAAGGCATTGATTGCTGCTGAATTTACATATAATTGGGTGCAAAATGTGCCCAAAATTAGCCAACACAAAAAAAAAGAGGTGTGAAGCAGAAGCACGGCAAGAGTTTTATGCAACGGAAATTGATCTGATCAGGCAAAAGACTTGGCATGCTTTTTGTTAGCTGAGCCCAGAGTCCATTAAACAGGGGCCCCACTCCACAAGCGCGCAGACATATGCCATAGACTAGCGCCAGTTAATTGTCATTGGCATAGACAGAGGCCGGTGAGTCGCGACTCGCGACGCTCATCTGGGATCAGTTGATGCGCCTCTTGCCCGTTGCGGTGCTCATATGTTAATGGCACTCCGTCGCCTGGCCATGCCATGCCCCTGCCCCAGCCACTCTATCGGCGGTACTTAGTTTTCCTCCAACAATTTGTGGCTTCAACATCTTTGCCTTTGACTAATTCACGTTGAGTATTTTCCTCTTTTCTTCTTACCCATTTCTTGTTCGTGATTTGCGGCAATTTTGGTAAAGTGTCTAGCGAGGTTCTAATGTTATGACCGGGGCCAGAGATGCGGCACCGGCAATAGACCACACCACACCACACCACAGAGCCTAATGCATTTCGAACTTCTCTGTTTTGTGGCGATAAGGAAGAAAATTGTTTATAATGAGGTTCTGCGGTCGACGCTCAATTCAGTTTACTTAATTGCTGCAAGCGGCCACTGGATTTACGCTGCCACGGTCAATTAGGCCGTAGTTCTCCTATCCGTAGCCAGTCCTCCACCAGAACTTGATAATTTGACTCGGCTAATGCTCAACTAATTGAGTAATTTCTGACTATTTGGTATCAATCATTGGGCCGGCTCAGCCCTGCTCCTTATCCAATTTCCGAGAACGAGTTGCCTGAACTTCAAGTTTCTCCCTCTCCCGCTCCCAGCCTTTCCCTCCAGCTGGGCATTGCGAATCTCCCAAAAGGCGCTTTATTGTTACAAATTTGCTGGCAGTTCCGCAGCATCCTTTTACAGCAGCTTCCCAGAGGCAGTCGACTGCTATTCCTTTGGGTGACATGCTTTCACTTCTTAACCTGGTCATCAATCATTCGCCTTGACTTTCTTTGTAATCTGCTTGGTCCAGTGGGTTAGTTATCGGCAGCTAAATGTGACTATAAATCGAAAAATTATAAACGCTTAGCACTGACCGCCAGACAGAGCTCGAAAGACACCCTCCAAGGGGAAGATGAATTCGTGTGGATAACGAACTTGCAATGCTCTTTAGGATCTGGGCATTAGCCTGTGTTCAAACCGTATAGCTTAGCTAATGTGCTTCTGTTCTGTAAACTTAGCCAACTTTTTAAGCCTTTAACAAATCCAATTGCTGGACTGCTGCTTACCAATTCAATTGAGTAACTCTTGGCCATTTCGATAAACAGTTGGCAAATTTATGCATTTATTTTGACATGCGGCATGATTTATTAACCGTAAGTAATTTGTAAATACACACACACATACAGACACACACATACAGACAGTTTCAGGACGGCTGCTAAAGGGTTAGGGTATGACCAGTCGGGTTGCCAACCCCTGCTCTGCTGGTCAGCCCTTTTTTGGGGGTAGAGAGAATGTTTTTTTTTTTTCTCTCTTTCTCTTCGTCTTGTTTTTTAAATATATTTGCATTGGCGCATTCGTAACCGCATCGAATTTGTTTGTAATAAAAATGTAAATGCCATCGGACGCCACTTCAAGACGAGTTTCACTCCGAACCACAAAGAAAAAAAAAAAAAACCAAACAAGAGAAGCAGAAACAAAAACGAGTTGCCAAAAGAAATGAAATACGACCGCAAACTGACACTTGAGGATGAGCTTGGACCATGGCGTAACCCTTTTCGGTTTTGGTCAGCTCAGATCAGGATAGGGTTTGCCCTGATACGCATTTGGCCAAGTGGTTTGGCAGCTTGCTTCACTCTGACCCTCGCCTTGACCAGTCGCCTTTCTCTGCGGCTAATAAATGGGTTTTATATACATCATCGGCTATTTTGATTTATGCCTAAAGTAAATACAATTTGCAACATTTTGATAAGCATTAGCTGAACTAATGCCACACAGTTGCCAGCTAGCGTGTCATTTACCTTTGCGTAGATCATTAAAACGCTGCTGGGGAGCATTGGGGGAACAAGATAATGCAAACAGAACTTGAGTTTGATTTGGAAAAACTATGCCGCCCCCTGCCCAAAATCCCAGTCCCCATTCGAGAGGCCGCTGAGGCAGCTAAGCATTTGCCAAGGTGACGCCTAGTCTTGTTATTTTTAGCGCCAAAAACAAAGAGTGAAATAAAAAGAAAGAAAACAGGAGTAACACTGGGGGTGATATTGACTGCTTAATACTCATTCAAGGAGTAAATCAAATTGAGCAGCACATCAGGAGGGCGATTACAGTAATTTCAAAATCCCCAGACATTGGAATACTTAGTATGCCACGCCTCCCATTTGCATAGATATATTATATCATCACCATATCTATTCAATCTTGGCTTGTCAACACAAATATATATACCAAAATTTTAGTAAAGTATTGAAAAAGTAGTTCCTGATTTTCCACGCCTCCCGAGCGCATATTGGAAGAACTTTCAGAGATATACTTGAGTATATTTTCCAAACTTCACATAAATATCACTAAAAATAATAGCATTTCTGAAATACAGACATAATATTAAGTGATTTGCCACGCCTCTAAAATAAGTTAGGGGAAAAAACTAATACTCCATTTGATTTACGAATATATATTCCAAATTTCAATTTTTAACCGAGATGAAATGGATAGATAGATCCAGAGATACAGAGAAGACAGCAAGCACAGACATTCCACAAAACCAATATGCTCATTTCACATTATGAATGCACATTAAATCGAGCAAAGACAAACAGTGTACAAATTTTAAAATAAATTTAGTTGCGTGTGTTGGGCTGCTGCTGCTGCTCCCCTCCCTTGCCTTGCCATAGGCTCGCCCGCATTTGCTGTTGTCTTCGAATGACTTATTAGGATTTCTATCTGGGCGCTTAAAAACAATGAAATATGTTTATAATTAATTAGATATTCATTTCATTTTTTGTTGAGGGTGTTTTTCTTCGTTTTTTTGCCTTTCTTTCTTTATGCTGATGACGCTCACACATTTACACATCATTTTCAGCCTGAGGGAGCTTAGGCGACGACGTTGACACAAGGAAATGAGGAATATTTGAAAATTTACAAGTGAAAACAAATCAAGACTAATGCCCATAAATATATATATCTTTATTTATGTATATTCACGTTGCTTAAGGCACCGCAATTTAATGGGCAAACCACACCCATTTAATTACCCAAACAACACTTGAAATGCACTTAAAACAATAAATTAAATGGATCTACGGCCAGAGAGCGAGTAGAGCTAGCGAAACTATCAAAGCTACTTAATAAACAAATTTTCACATAAAATTACAATTTGGTTGAGCACACAGGAAGTGCCACAAGAAATAGTCGGAAAACAATGTGAATGAGATAGAGAGAGAGCAGGGAGTTTGTGTGAGGGAGTGAGAGAGCGAGAGTCACAAAAAATCCACTTAATGAAATTTATGTGCAGGAGTGGCTCAGGACACACATGAACCACACAGATAAGTCGGAGGGCACATAAAAAAGATAAAGTGTCCGAGAACCCAAAACCGACTGACTACCCCGATGTGCCCTCGAGTGTGGGCTGGGTGTTCGTAGGTGTGTGCAGTCCAGGTCAGGCGGCGAGTAATAATTATATTTTTATTGGACATTTATTGCCCAAAAACGAACAACATTTTAATCACATTGTCGAGGCGTTGCAAAGTGTGGGGCTTTATGTGCCGGAACTTCCTGTTGCTGCAGGACGAGGCCGAGGCCGAAGCGAGGCCAAGTTAGAGACATGGGAAACATCTCGGAGTCGGAGGCTGACATTGAATTGCTTTTAGAAATGTGTTTATCGAACAAACAATTCTAAATAATTTGCGTTACCTACGGACCAACAAAAGAAGAAAAGTGATTTGTAATTCAATACAAAAGGAATTTCGGGGCAGCCAATGAGCAAGTCACTTTCCAGCATTGAAAGATAACCAACCTCAAACAAACAAATAAATAAATAAATCGCGCTGCTAATTAAAGGCGGCAGAGCAGCGGGCACAGAGCAGGCGGCGAGCGTTTGAAGCGGCCCAAAATAGGAGCAGAAGAGCTAAGAAAAATCAAAAAGAGGAAGAACACTAGACAACACAGCTGAAGCACTGAGCACACTTGATAGTTGTTGGGGTCCCACCAGCCAACCAAATTCAATTGAAAGAAAGCGAGCGACACACGCATTGACATGAGCAGCAAACAGGAAAAGGGCAACAGCCACTACTTAAGTGTCAAGCAGAGCGACACCGACTATGAAATACACTTCACTTTTCACTTTACTTGGGTTAGGTTTAGTTGGAGAAATTTAAAGAGTTGTCTGCATAATTGATGAGTTGATCTACAAAATAAATGGTGTTTTGTTTTATGAAAATTATGTAAAAATTAAAAAATAATTTAATAAATAATAACTAGTTAACAAAAAAAAAATAAAATAAAATAAATTCAATAAAATAACGTTATACATTTTACTGAATTTATTTTATTTTTATTTTTATTTTTTATTTATATTTTTTCTTATATTTTAAAATGAATTTAATATACATACATTCAAAATTTGTTTCAAATATATATTTTAATTGAGAGACTTTTAAGTCATTTCTACATCAAGAGAAAATGATTCTGTATTAAAAATGTACATATAATAAACAAAATTTTACATGTACTTATAAAAAAAACAAAAACAGAGGACTTTTGTTAAAAAAAAATCTGCTCTATAATACATAGACCAAAATATGTTACCACACTAAATATATCTCGTATCATGCATTATCTTTCTCTATGTTAGGTAACTTTCTTTTTAGTTTGTAGTTCCATATATAATATATGTAATATCAAATTAAGTACTTCATAAATACCTTTAAATAAATAAATAAATATTTAAAACAAATGTTAAAGTATAGTGTATTTAACATATACAGAGATGTGCTTTACGTTTTATATGTTTAGATACTACATATAATTGAGATAGATTACGAATTTAATAAATATGTTTTAACTTCAGTAACATATATTTTTCTATCTAGTTATATATCATCTGTCTCAATTATAATTCCCATATATACTTTCCCATATCAATCATACAGAATTCATTTAAAAGCCCAATTTTGATTACATTTTTAATCTAAAAGAACTTTATAACTATCACATAAAACTATCTCAAAGCAACTCATCCACACTAACCAATTAGTAACAATAACACATCATCATTAAGTTTTAACTAGTTCCAATCGAAAGCATTAGCCAAGCATAGCACAAAGCCGATTCAAATTGGATTAGACCCAACGGAAAATTTTAGTGTAGAATCATGTTAGCTGAGCATTGAGAATAATCGAGACCCCCTGCCGTGTTTTTATATAGAAAAAGTTTTTACTTTGATGTGTTTGCTGCTGTGCTCCGTTTGAGTGTTGTGGATATGTAAGTCGCGAGTGTTCAGTCGTTTGTCGTTTGCCGTTTGCCGTCTGTCGGGCTGCTACACACTGCGTTCCATTGCGTTTGGATTACATGTTTCAGTTACACGCCACATTGACGGCAGCCACTGTTGTCGGGGGCAGGGCAAGGGTTGTCGTCCTATTCCCGGGCATTGGGGCTGAGATTGGGCGGCGGCAAGTGTTAAACTGCATTTGTCTGACTTTTCGACATGTTGTTGCCGCTGCAGCATGAGCCACAGACTAGAGCCACTACAAATTACATTTGGCTCTGCTGAGAAATGCCATAGAATCAGGTGGAGCACCCTCGTCGAGCGGCGGGGGGGCGGTATTACCTTACGAAATATGTTAACGCTGACAATTGACAGATGCAATCGGAGCAGCTGAGCAGCATCTCGCTCGCTGCACAGATCTCTGCTTTGTAAATTGCATTTCGTCAAAGCATTCCTGTGGCTGCTTTTGACAAAGACAAGTCCCTTGTCCTCCCCCTGTCCCCCTGCTCGTCTCTGCTGCTATTGTCGACTCGAGGAAAAATTGCTCACAATAAGCTTTGACAGCCGCCTGTCAATATGCAGATTGTCTCTTCTTGTCGACGCAGTTACTGCAGTACGCCACGCACGATTTGCCAAAGAATCTCACTCTCTCTCTCACTCTCTTGTCGTCTCTCTCTGACATGACCATGTGGCAGCATCAAGTTCAAGTGTATGATTGGCTTTGTCGAATGTCTTTTATGAATTGCCCGTCTGCTCGTCTGTCTGCCTCATCGCATTGTCTCATGGCTTTTAAAGCCTTTTTTATGTACTTCAGCAGCCAACGAATTTATGAATCTGATTGTGTAATAAGCTTATAACACTTGAGATTCATGACAAACTGGACAATTTAAGCCGCAAAAAGAATGTCAATGCCAAAATTGATGGCAAACATATGCGCGATGACAGCATCTTGATTTTAAAAGCAAAACTCACTTCTGATTGCTCTTGAAAGTGAGCAATTAATTGACATAATATCAAATTATGATAAGGAATTTTTTTTACAGCTCTAAGAATCTCTACTCCAGTTATGATAGTTGAACTTCGGGCCATCATTCTTATTAACAATTCGCTACATAATTGTAAGCTCTCCATAATTTCTAAATAAGTCTAAGTAATTTCTAGTACGGCTTTTTTTAGATGCGAATCAAATAAAATATTCCTTGTTATATCCATTAAAATATCTTGCCAAAAAATTATAACCTACAGCCTTTGAGCAATAAAAGCCTTTAAATATCTTGGATGTCTTAAAATATGTTTCCAATTATGATAGTGCATAAACTTCTAGAAGAGTTAGGATAGCTCAACTAGATCGTGTCTGTAAAACCAAAGTTGCTCAACTTCTACAAAAAGTCCAGATCAAGTCAAGTCAAGACTGAATTGAGATATCCATGAAAGTCCTCTTCAAACAATCAATCAATCTCTGACGTACCTAGATGAATCCTTGACTTTATCCTAAATCAATTTTACTCATAAATGAACTTTCTTTTAAAACTAAATTTTGCTCTATAAAATAGAAGTTCCCTCAGTTCTCGTCAATTTCTTATTGTAATAAATTGAATAGAAACAAATCCTATACAACCGTAACATTGCAGTACAAACCTTTGGCCTAACCCTTTCTGTACCCTGGCTTTAGCAACAAATTTCTTTTGGTAAACTTCGACCATTTGTTAAGCTCACAAATGTTGCACAATGAGAAGCTATAATAATAAAAATCACACAAAAATTAATCACAGCAAATTGCGCAGAAAAAGCCACCGAAATGCAAGAGAGTTCTCTGACAGCCTCCGAAAAGGATTAATCATCTAATGCGTGCATGCACAGGCACAACACATAACAAAAAACAATATAGAAGAGATAGAGAAAAAGAAAAAAAAACTTGAAATTCGTCTTGGCACTTCAAAAATTGTAGTTGGTCCAGCCGACACTGCAGACAAACTGTCTGGCTGGCCCCTGCTGGTCAAGGTGTTGACTGAGCACCTTCAAGGGGTTTAGCTAGGTACACGCACGCATCACGATCACGATGACAACAAAATGGCAATTAATTGAAAGATGAATTATTAACGCCACGCTGCCGCAGCAGCCGCAGCCGCAGACGCAGCCACCCAGTGTCCATTGTTGTTTTGAAAGATGACCAGGTAAAGTTGTCGAGCATCCTCTTTGACGAACTGACGAACTGACTGACTGACGGATGTCTTGGACTTGGCTTTTGTTGGCCATTTGTTTGATTTATAAAAGTTCATTAATCTTGCCGAATTCTACCTCCGCTCGACCTGACAGCCATGTGCTGTAGCAGCTAAAGGAACGCAAGAAGCAAAAAGCGCAGCAAATGCGTTGTAAAAATTTCAATAAAACTAGAAGAAAATCAACAAAGCTGCCCAACAGCCCAACAAGTTTCTGTAGTCAAAGTCAAGTTTACTTTATGATTAATTAATAAATTATTCATTGCGCTGCAAGAGCAACGTGAGAAAGTGATTGAAAGTCAGGCATGACTGCAGTTCAGGCTAGTTAGTCGTAGATTTACAGGGTATGCATAGATTTTATATTTGTATTGTATTTATTTATTTCATAAGCTTATGCAAAATCCTCATACAATTTTTCCCTTTACCGCACCGTTTTTAATTTGGATACAGTATATTTATTTTTAAATTTAAAAATTATTTGGATACAGTATATTTATTTTTAAATTTAAAAATTATTTTAAAAAATACATAAAATAATAAAATATGCTAATGAATAAAATCATATCATTACTTGCAATAATAGACAATTTAATTTGTTAAAGAAGAATAATAAAAATAATCATAATAATAATATAATTAAATAAGCTAATGAATATCAATAAAAAAAATAAAATAAAAAAAAATGAATATCATAACATTTCTTATAATACACAATTTAATTTGTTAAAAAAAAAAATTTTTTAATTAAGTCCAATAAGGAAAGAATGATAAAACTTTTGCTCGAATAATATCGATATATTAATACATATTTTATTTATATGTTTATATAATTATTACTATACAAACATTATATTATACATATCTTTTCTATTAATACACCACAGATCCACGTTAATCCGCCCACAATTTGTGGCTCGTCATCATAAATCATGCGATTGGTTGCAACACGGGTCTGACAAGAATATCCAAGTGGAATTTTGGGCAATGTCTGATTGGAATTTGTAAAGTCAAAAACCATAGCTGACACTTAATTATAGGCTGCAGGCGCTGAAGCGTGCCAGCGCACTCTCTGCCCTGCACCTCCCCCCACTTGCTAGGCCCCATAAATCTTGCGACAGACTAGCAGAGAAAGAGGGGAGGGGAAGGGAGAGAGAGTGAGAGGAGGAGCGAGCTCCAGTCAAGGGTTTCCCCATCTTCGCCATTGAAAAATTGCTGGAAATGTTGACACAACTATTCAAATTAATTGATTTAATGCCACTTGCACTTGGTTATTAATGAAGTTTCGAGTGCAGCTCTAATTAGAATTAGAGCGCGCGTCTGTCTGACATTAGAAATTCAATTTTTCATGCGACCAAATTAGAATTTTGCCTGCCAGAGTCTCTCAAAGAAGCTGCACGTGCTACGTTTGCCACTGCTGCCACTCGTATAATATATTTTAATAATCTACTCACACCCAGCGCCTTGGATAATGCACTTCCAACTATTTGGCTCGTTTTAGTGCTTTTCTTGGCGACACTTTTGGCAGCGTCTCGCATAGATGGCAACACCTGCTGCACTTTTGCTGTCGCACACACAGACACAGATACACACACACCCACAGCTACTTAAAGCAGTTTTATTTTCATTGCATTCTCGCACTGACAATTAAATTAAAGCGCATTAAAGCAAATTTATGACAGCTTAATTTCATATATTAAGATTTTATGACTTTGCTGCTGGTGCTGCTGCTGTTCGCTCGTTAAACTAAAATACAGTTGGCCCACCGAGTTGGCTAAGTAGTAAATTAGATTAGCGCAGCTGGGTTATCAAGTCACTCTATACATCTTAATATATACAGACAGAGAGATTTATATGTATGTGTGTGTTTGTATTACCACAAAAATCATTGCCACGCCCCTCAAATGCCATTCAATCAGCACACAGGTAGTCGAAAGGCCATTCGCCCAGCCGCCCAGCCGCCCACTCGTTGATGAATGCTGAGGTCGCTTGGATCTTGGCCAAAAGCATTCATTGCCACTGACATTGGCTAGCATTAGTTGGGTGGTTTAAGAAGTTGCCAGGAAAATATAAAGGAAGTAGCACCTCTCCGTATGTGAAGAGTTGACTATGTAAGAGAACAGATATTTCAGAAATCTTATAGAAATATTCCTTAAAAGACTTTCAACTTTCAGTCAAGAAAACTCTACTTTATCAGCACTTCGATTGAATAAAGGCCCAAGCGAAATCTTTACAGGTAATAACATCTTTGACTAGTAAATTAATATTCTTCTACTTTTAGAAAAAAACTAGAGTAAACCAAAATTTATATATTTTACAATTCCTACATAAGATTTTAAGGAAGACATTTTATATCTTGACTTGAAATCGCCAATTATTTACAATCCATTGTAATCCTACTCAATCGATACGAGAACTTAAAGAAGAACCTTATATTTATTATTATATTTATATTAGAGATTTATAAAGTTAAGCATTAAAAGATATTAAAATGTATATATTTTTAATTTTATATGATAAAAGAAGATAAAATATTTATATTTATATATATCTATATTTTTAATTTTATACGATTAAAATCTAAAAAATTAGATTTCTACATAGAAAATTAATAAATATGTATGACCTAAACTGATTTTATAAATATATAAATATAAAATATATTTATACAAAATGTATGTAAAATATTTTAGGAATATATTATTAAATAATATCATGGCAGTTGGCACACTATTGTAGGAATGGTTTATGCCATATTTATTTTATAGATTTTAGAATCTATATAGTTCGCAATTAAGCTAATATTCTGATTAATCAACATAAAAAATCGAAAAGAATTCTTGATACACGTAAATCATCAAAAAACTTCTTCAATCAAATTCCGATTGATTCATCATTCCATTAAATTTATAATTATTAAGTGATGAATGCTTTTATAAATTCAATACATATTAAATATATTCAATTGAAATTTAGCTTAGTAATGCTTAAACTAAAGATGTCTAAACTGTTGAAGCCAACCCTGGTCCGCTTCTGGCTTGAAGTTTCTTTTATGCGCTGCTGTTGACAGTCAAGTGAAAAATGCAACTCGCCCGCCGGCAGCCCATTGACAAGACGATGACGATGGAGATGGTAAGATGATGCTGCTGCTGCTGCTGCTAGTGATGCTGATGATGATGATGATGATGTGAATGACGTTACGTTAAGCGAAGGCAGCGGCGACGTTGACGTTTGTTGGGGCCATTAGCTGGCAATTGCGCATAAAAGTCACGGAGCGCCGTCTCGAGCGCGACTGCAGCTGGATAGTTTTTGGATACTGTTGAATGGGCTGGCTGGGTTGGCTGGGTGGGTAGGTGAATATGGCCAGTCGATCGGGCAATATTAAATAATGTTGTTAAATGCGAAGCATTGAACCGCTTGGCGGAATCGCTTTGACAGCCAATGCATTGGATAAATAAATAAATAAAATGAAATGAAATTAACTTTGACTTTTCGTGTGCGGCGACATTTGTCTGTCTGTGCATTGGCATTCGATTCCATTCGATTCGACTCCAGCACAAAGGTGAAATGACGCTGACGCTGACGATGACGAAGGCGATAGCCAATTGGCAGTGCCACTAAAGCATGGCCATAAAAAATCGCAGCTCGTTTGAGCGTTTTGTGATTTGTGTCGGCTGCGCTGCGCTGCGTTGCGGTTCAATCGCGTGTTTCTTTGCATTGTATCGAGTTAATTTATTGATGACAGACGCGCGATAAAAACCAAAAATGTGAATTGTCATTAGAGCTCATAAACTTGATTGACAGAGCGCTAAGCCAAAATACACACACAGATATAAAGAGAAATGGTCGGGGTAAAGCGATTAGCCAGGTCTATTGAACTTTCCTCAGAACGGAAGCAGCTAAAAAGAAATCGTAACTTCGACTTCGAGTGTTTAAATAGAGCTTTAAGTTGTTCAAGGTTTATTTGAATAGGGCCAGACTATGCTCTCTATTAAGTTCCTAGTTGAATATGTTTGGGAGATGAAGTTTGGTTTCTAATAACAGTAGCTTCATCACATAATAATTAAGCTTAATATATAATATTAATATTTTTTTTTTCTTTTTCGTAAAAATCAATAGAGTAGCTTAGTGGAGTTATCTATTATAAAAATTTTGTAATAAAATAGTATTAATAAAAAAATATTAAATAAATAATAAATCTTCAACTAAACACTCTATAAAAATACTATTAAAATAATATTTATAAAAAAAAATTAAGTAAATAATAAATCTTAAACTGAACACTATTAAATTTTTATAGATATTATTTTATTATATATTATTATTTTTATATATATTATTATCCTAAACTGTCATTAAAAGTCTTTTCCTCTTTCCACTAACAGCAACTTCCTTAAGACAATAAAAAAAGGAAACTGTCCTCATTTTCCCCCCTTATAAAAGCCATTGTCCAATACTTGCAGCCTTTCCCAGGCATATTTGCATAAGTGCTCAATTTAAAGACAATATCCCTTTGAAATTCACATAATTCAGCACATTTTCCGCCTTAAGAAACAAGTTTAACGCCAGCTGAGAAAAGCGCATAGACAAATTCCATAAAAATATATATAGAGATAATTTTATGCAACGGGATCATAAACATTTCCGCACCATATATGACCGTTGGTCATAAATATTCAAATTTCACACTCTCACAGCTCAGCAGCATCCCCAGGCATCAATCATCACGGAAAAAAGAAACAGAAACCTCGAACAAGCTCATTAAAAATCATAAATAGGAATTTGGTTACTTCTACTACAGCTCCCAGCTTCCAGCATCGGCTGGCACTTCCTGGCCGCGGCTGACCACGATTTGCATATAAAAAGCATTTAAACGCAACAAATTGCATGTAAATTGTTTTTTTTTTCTCTCTTTCTCTCTCTCTCTCTGTCTCTTTCTATTTCTGCCCGGTCGGAAAAACTCGCCACTAATTATGCTCATTCAGAAGTGTTGACATAAATCTCCAAAAATTCATAGAGCCAAGGCTGGGGGTTGGCCCATTTAGTCCCGATGATGCTGGACCACTCTGTGTCCTGTCTATAAATTTCACAAATTATTTTCAGCCAGTTCCCAGTTCCCAGTTCCCAGTGCCCAGCGCCGTAGCCTCTGCCATTGTCAGCGGCTTGTCCCAACAACGTGTTAATGTTGTCCCAGTCTAACCCTTTCGGCTCGTCCTTTCGGATTGTCCTCGACTCGTCCTCGTCCTCGTTCTCGTCAGTGCTTGACACTAATGTGCCGCATTACAAACTGTTGAGCAATTTAATTTAATGTACCCGAGTTCCTCAACATCTTTTTTCCAGTATGTCTGGCCGCAACTACTTTGCAGTTGTTGCCTTAAGATTTATCTGTTAGGGTTAAAGAGAATTTCGCGCTTACTTCCACAAATTTATTACCTTCGTACAATTTTTGTGGTTTTTCTGGTATTATTTTTGGTTCATTAAATACAATTTTGTGCTATAGAGTTTTGACTTAATTAAGTTAAAAAAAATACAAATTTAAAGAACTCTCAAGTGTATTTTCGAGTATTCGAGTTGAACTTAATGAGTTGGAAAAATGTCGCGCATTTACAAACTAATTTATGCAATCGAAATTCGGAAAAGGGATGTATTTTAATAAAATATATTGTGGCTTTCCGAGTCATATCAACCGACATCTGTTGACTTTGAGTGTGTGACTCAATTTTAAAAATCAAATTCTATAAAAAAAAATATGATAAAAATATGTATAAAAGGCAGGGCATATAAAAGTCTTTTCGAAAAAATGTTAAGAAACCCATGATGAAATTAAGAAAACAAATATGTTGAGATTAACATTCATTTGATTCACAATTCTATCTCAGGCATTAAATTCTCAATCGAAGTAATACTACGAAAGTAGAAAAAATTGATTTAGATAAATCTAAAATTATATCAATCTAATAAAAAATATTTTATTTATTCATTTTATTTATTTTTGCCATAGAAGGTTTTTCTAGTCTTTATCAAAACTGTTCCTTAAACCACATCAAAATTAGCTAAATTTCAATTAAATTAAATATGACAAATTTTCTCTATACAAATGATATCTCATTTGTGGCAGTTCTTTAATTAATATAAATTTGTCACACTTTCCAAGTCACAGAACCATCAGGAAAGTCAGTCAAGCATAAGACAGACTTGCCTTGCTTGAAGACCAGCTAAGTAGATTAGAAAGAAAAAAAAAACTAATTAGAAGATTTTTCAAGAACCCACACAGAGAAAGAGAGAGAGACAGTCTTGGGCAATCCTTTCCATCCTCTCCGTCTCCGTGCTAATCACAAAAACGTGACGTCATTCGCCACGCCTTTATTATGATTTTTATTAATGATGCCGCATTGCTATTACATATGCATAAAGCGTGAGTGACCCAAAAAATGAAATAAACGAATTTGTCTGCGAGACAAAGTGCGAAACTCGGCTCGAGTTTAGCCCATGTTTTAATCCGCGCGTTTAATTGAAATTGACTCTGAGGCCTGCTAGGGGTATTATGCGGGTCCTGCCGCGGCATTGGGGTAAAAATTCTGTTCGCTGCCTTGGCACATTGTCAAATCTTATAGATATTAATGATGTTTGGACACACAACCGCATTACGAAACAGCAATTAATTATGCTTTTCTTATTGGCTTTGACTTTTGCGTGACTCCTGATCTGCGGATGGGGTTGAGCTCAGATGGGGTTAAGCTTAACCCCAATAAAAAGGTATTATTGTGCCCGCATAAGACAACAGCGTTGTATTTCTTTTTTAAGTGTAACAATTTCATTATAATTGGGAATTATTACTAAATGTAGAAAAAAGTGAGTCATCCTATTGAAATTGGAACATAAATTTATTTGAAAGTGAGGACAATTGGAATTTTTGTTTCCTGTAAGCTTATAACTATGCTAAACTATACTACAGATAAAATATATGTTTATTAATAAATTAAATAATTTTAAATAAATATACTACACCACAATACAGATAAGATATGTATATTATTAAATTTTATTTTTTTTTATTAATTTCGAGTTCATAGAAAAATTTTAAATATATATATATTTTTTTTTAAATAATAGGGGAATATTTTAAGAAATTTGTGTATCTCTGTTGATAAATATTGTAGCTAAAATATATATTTAATATATTTAAAAATCTACTTACCTTTTAATGAATTCTCTCACTTTTCTACTTCAATCATCAATAGATTTTCAACAATTTAAAACCAATAAATTCTGTAAGAATACAAAATTGAAGAAGCATATAAATTTTTAACAAATTTAAATCATTAAATTACGTAAGAATAAAAATTGAAATCAACATTAAAAATTTTAATGAAAAATCAATTTAATGGAAATGCCATAAATATAGTAATTTAATAAATATGTGCCCTAATTTATTGCGACAAACTTATGTATGATCATAACTGTGTATCTCTGTTGATAAATATTGTAGCTAAAATATATATTTAATATATTTAAAAATCTACTTACCTTTTAATGAATTCTCTCACTTTTCTACTTCAATCATCAATAGATTTTCAACAATTTAAAACCAATAAATTCTGTAAGAATACAAAATTGAAGAAGCATATAAATTTTTAACAAATTTAAATCATTAAATTACGTAAGAATAAAAATTGAAATCAACATTAAAAATTTTAATGAAAAATCAATTTAATGGAAATGCCATAAATATAGTAATTTAATAAATATGTGCCCTAATTTATTGCGACAAACTTATGTATGATCATAACTGGGGTAATTTCTAGACTAGCCTAGTCATACTTCTTAAAAAACACATAAAATTACCCAATAATTTACGTTGTAATTTTATCTAAATATACTTGATACTTCTTTTTCTCTTCTTATAGACTTGAATATTTGATATATCACTTTCAATTCATATCGACGCAACTATAGTATGAAAAGAAAATGCTTTCTTTGACTTTTCTATTTGTTTCAGCCCTCTGGCTTGCGTAGTTTTTCCTCTTCTTTTGTTTGCAGCCCGCTGACTTTGCCCCCATAATTCAGAGCTTATCGCAGCCAATCAGCCATAATTCTTATGCCTGACATAATGTACCTCACAATGTTGTTTATCGTTGCCAATTTTTTCTGCAACTTTTTAGCAATTTACAAAATATGGCATAATTCTGCCGCGGCGGGGCATGGGCATGGGCATGGGCATGGGCATGGCTTTTGATTTTTTTACTACTTCAACGTGTTGGCTTGTATTATTGCCCACTTATTGACTTAATGTGCATCTAGATAGCAAATGTTGGCAATAAGAACTTATATATATGTATATATATGTGTAAGCCGAGATGCTTGCTCAAGATTTCAGTGAAAGTGCACAGCGGGTCGGCTGAGTAAATCGGGGTTAGGCAGCTGCGCCACACAAGTCAAATGCCAGCTAATTAAAAGTCTTACAGAGGTCTCCCTCTCCCTCTCTCGCTCTCGGTCTGAAATCAGGATCATTAATAAGGATTTCGCGACGTGTCTTTTGCGTCGTACAACAAAGTTCTCACGTGTTCTCAAAGAGTTTCAATGTGTGCTTGTGTGTGTGTGTGTGTGTGTGTGTGCAATGAGACAAAAGTCGAAATCGGTAGCAATGCAAATATTTATATAAGTTACTTTTTGTTGCTACTTTTTTCTCTTTCCAAATGTCAAATGCGAACAAAAGGGTTAATGAGTTCAGCAAGGAAGCGCTACTCAAAGTCCTGATTAATGATCTAAGCTAAAAACTCGCGCTGTCTTCACACATACGCAAAATAAAAGAGCTGCAGCAAATCATTAATTAAAAGCAAAAATAAAAAAAAAAGTTCGTATGCAAATTTTAATTTTCTAAGGCAAAGCTAGAAAAATAACAAAATTTCCAATTATAAATTCATTGAAATGACATTTAGGCGAAAGTTCATCAGTCACTGCTTAGGGTAGCTACGCTCTCCCTCTGCCTCTCCCTCTCCCTCTCCCTTTAGAAATCCCTATCATAGTTAAATATAATAAATGTTTATTTCAGTTTCTTTCATTTCTATTTATTTTGATTTTTTTGGCTAATATGCAAATTGTCAAATTCCCAGCTCCACACTCAATTAACTTTGTTGTCAATCAAATGCAAATATTGTGGTTCTGTGGCAGTTCACAATTTGTTGCTCCGGCTATTGCGGCTCATTAGAATTGCTCAATTATTCCATCAATATGCATTGTTGTTAATCGAATTTGTGTGCGCCGCGCGGCGCGTCCAAAATTCATGAATATTTAAATATGCCACAGGGTTATCTGTTTATTTTTTATTTTTTTCAGTTGAAAAGGTATTTTGGCATATTGGTTTTTTGTAAATGTGCCTGGGAAAGTCTAGCTAGCGTGACGCCGACATTAGCATAAACTCAACTTGAAGAAACTGTTAAACCTTCAAGCCATCCTTATATATATTCTAATCCGATCCATCAGGCGCTGTTTGTAAATTGCTCAACACTGTTGTAAAACAACGCATTAAAGACAGCCTGCCAGTCTGCGCTGGCATGCTCATCCCAGCTCGGCACGCCACACACACACACACACTGGATGATCAATCAAAATCTGAATTTTAATGTTATGCGGTGCATGAAACCAAACAGGAATACAATAAAAATAAACCATATCCTGCCTGAATATCCACAAAAAAAAAAAAAAAAGAGAGAGTGTACAAGAATTCACAATGCGACAGCCAGCCAAAGGGTGCGCTGGTATTTTTCTAACCCTTGTAAAAGGCAGCAAAAAATTATTTGAAAAATTCACAAAAAAAAAAAAAAAAAGAAAGGAGAGAACAGAGTTTGACGGGTAACCAGTAGCTGCCACAGCAAAATAGTAAAAATTGTTGAAAATCCTATTAAGCGTTTCCTGGGCGCGTTGCACGTCTGTTGCTGAAGGTATCGACAGTTTCGCTTTTTTCCATTTCTTTTTTCGCTTTTCACACCATTGTGCGCACAGAGGGAGCGGGGAAGAGCTTTCGACTCTGGTTTGGCTGCCTGAATTCGCCCTCAGTGGCAGTAGCTTAAATGTCTAATTTAAATGCATGCGCTTTTAACAGTTGCAGACAGAGATTGATGATTGTTTTTAAATTGGCCAAGTTTTCGGAAAACATCTCCCATATAATTGCTTACAAATAGAGTCATGCATGGGGCTGGGGCAATCAAAAAGCTTTTGCTCATTAGCTCAACTGATATATGTATGTTGATGTGTGTTTTATTAAAGGAAAACCCCTTCTCCGATGCCTGCAGGTGCAGATTTTCCCTTGGCACAACCCCCGCACACACACACACTCATACAGTCACATATGAGATGTCATCTATTTTATTTTGAAGTTGTTAATTTATGATCTCTAACAAATCAAGTTGGCTATGCTCACTTAACAAAACAATGCCTCAACTTTTTGTGCTTAGGTGTATAAAATTTAAAGCATTTATCGTAAATTCTGATCGCTGCTGCCATAAAAACTGATAACGTGGACACATCAAACAAATAGCATGTGTGTGCGTGTGTGTGTGTGTGGAGCAGCCCCTCGGTCAGTGCTCAATATCGGACAACCCTTAACCACACACACACTCGCACACTCGCACACATCCTGTTTGCTACGCAGACAATGAACTATCTCTGATTAGGATGTGGAAAACAATAAAAGGCTACCCACATTTCAGACACTCTCTCTTTCTCCTTCTCTCTCTCTCTCTCTCTCTCTCTCGCTGGCTACTGCGCCAACTAGAACGGATGTCATTAGGCCTATTTAAAGTAGTTTTGGCCGCAGGCAAATTATACAAAGTATATACGGCAGCGGAAATCGTAAACACAATCCCTGCCACTGCTACCCCTACCCCTGCTCCTACCCCTCGCTCTATGCTGGAGCCAATTTATCAGCCAGACTGACAATCCAATTGCAATTCGTTGCGCCTCTGCCTCGGGGTCAGAGATTTTGTCACAATGCGCGGCTAGCGCCTAAATAAATGTCAAAATCAATTTTTGGGCCGCCGACGCAGCCGATAAAACTCGATCCCGACTCGCTTTCAATTAGTGCCGCTCAATTGATTCTTTAAAATGCCATTTTCGGACCTCACTGTGGCATGTAGTAGTAGCTGCTGCCGCCGATGGTTACGCTCCGGCGTCGCACTTTTAAGCTGAATAAATGAAGTTGCAAAGGGGTTAGCAAATGCTAAATCGTCACAGCTACAGAACGTATGACACATTTGCAGTTTACAAAGGTGCAGAGAATCATATAGCTGAAGGTTAGTTGGGATTTCAATCGATATTCATATACAATAAGTCTGTGGGGCAGGTAGAATATAAGGCATACATAACTTTATATTTTTTAATTCATAATTGCATCGGTCTTATTATAGCTCGCTATAGAGATTTAGAAAACCCAAAAATATAAGCTGTTTAGTGAAACTTGAACTTACAAGGTTTAGAAAATCAGGCTGACGAGCCGAAAGCTAATGTAGAGATTTAATTTGAGCACTTTCACTTTAGAATTTAGGCTTATATATTTATGATGCTTTCTTTGCTTTTTAGTTTATATTTTATTCTTTAAGCTATTTTTTTGAACATTTTCTATTTCATTTTATTTATTTAATTTATTATTATTATTATTTTATTTATTTACAAATTTATTTAATTGTTATTTTTTTATTAATTTTGTATTTATTTTTATTTTTATAAATTTATTTGAATATTTTTTATTATATTTTATTAATTTATCTTTTTTTATACATTTATTTAATCTTGTTTATTATTATATTTATTTTGTAAATTTTTATTTTTTTGATTATTTATTTACTTATTTTATTTATTTACTTTATTTATATTTTTACTCTACTAACTAAATATCATCAAATATCAAACACTCTTCCATTATATTAAGTTGATCTTCTGCTTTGAGCTATCACGCTCATTTAGTCTGATTGCACCCATACACAAACTAGCTTTCATTTACACTCAATGCACTTATATTTATACACCCTTCTTATGTATATTGAGCTTAAATTGTGTGAAAAATATCAAGAATCTGGTGAGCTACTCACATAATATATATGTAATATATAATATTAATATACATAATATGTATATTCATATTCATAATAACCACTAATTTAAACATAACTTAGGCATAATTATACCAATTCACTTTTCATAAATATAAGCCCATAGAAAATACTCCAACTTACTCAAAAATCTTTAACTATGAATCCTTAGTGCGAAACTCTACAACTATTCCCATATAAATCTTCCACAAATCCCAATGCTCTAAAGTCAAACCCTTGCTTCAATTCTGCACAGCTGCAGAAAAAATAAAATAAAATAAAACGAAGAAAATATTCTCACAATTCGCCATCGATATTTTATATTTGGATGTTTATGGTTTCGTGTTTTATTAATTGCTGCAAATTTACTGCAATTTAATGCAGCCCTCTTTCGAATCAATCAAAATGCACACGTCAAAATCAAATCCCAAAATATATCAAAACAATAAAATAAAAGTGGAATAAAAAACAACGAAATCTATAAGAAAACATATAAAAAACGCGCCGTCATAAATATTTTGAAAGACGCAAAACCATAAAAATGCAGTGTGAAATTCACAGAAAAAAATAAAGTAATAAAAAATTGAAATGCAGTGCGAAATTCACACAGTCTAAAGAAAAAATGTGCTGAAAACAACCCAAAATGCAATTGATATAAGTTTTTGCAACCTGGGGTTGGGTTTGGTTTTGGGTTGGGTTGGGCCTTAGGGTTTTTGTTTGACGGCGTATGAAGTGGGCAGAGCCAATAAATGCCCATCAATGAGCAGAGTCGAACCTTCGTTGAATGCAGTTTTGAAAACAGTTTAAATTTGATTTGGGTGCAGAAGTTACCTTCTCTGTTTTCTTAATTTTTTTTGGGTAAGGGTTGGGTTGGGCGCAACCCTTTCAAGTGAAGCGCGACTGGACCGCGCTGAAGCGTTGCGTCCAAGCGCTAAATAAATCATTTCTCTTCGATTAATTCGCTTGCTGACATGTGGAGAGTGCGCACACACACACACACACACAAACACTCACATGTGTGTATGGTTACGGGTAAAGGGTTACGGGGCTTAGCGCTGCGAGAGGGTGAACGGCTAAACGGCCGCTACTCATGTCAAATTTTGGCTTTTACTCCGCTTTGTAGTGGCATGGAAAATTGTTTTTTATGCACGCCGCACCAACTCGGTCATAAGTTATAAATTAGTCGACTTTTCAAGTGCTTTAAAGTTGCCAAAGGGGTTAGGGTTCTCGAAGGAAAAACCCTCACTCTCTCCGTCTCTTTCTATCTCACTCTATCCCAATGACATTTCCACGTCATTGATTTTCCCCTGGTTGTTTTTTATGATTTTTTGATTTTTAAATTGTTGCCTCTCGCTTTGTGCGTAACAATTGGCACTTATGTCTCGAGCATTTTTAAGTGCATTGATTAATTTTTATTTTGATCGTTTTGAAATCAATATTGTTTGCAAATTTCTGTAAATACCCTTCGTCTACGAAGCGCACAGTTGGTCTGTGTAATTTGCCATCATTTGCAACGCCCAAAGCAGTCATTTCCACGAAGGGTAAATACTTGAGGCCATAAACTAATAAGAAGCAATACTGAGCGAATTTATGTAGTGGAAGTGTGTAAGAAAAAAAAAAAAAAAAAGAAAGGATTGCCCAGACGGACAGCGTGAGAGAGTTTTAACAGTAAAAATGCAGTTTATAAAGGAAAAGAACATCAGAAAATTGTAGAAGGGATAGGGGTAAGAGTAGGTGAAGGAATTATCCCTCTGTCAACTGTGTATAGAAAGAGATTTCTGTGCTTATAGCAAGTCTGTTGAGCTAATTAGTATTAACAGCTCAGTCTATAGAGCTTTTATCATTTCTTTATCGAATATGCAAGCTATAAATGTATATTATCTATATCTGTATATTAAAAATCTGTCTCTATATATGTAACTTTATATAACTATGTTTCTATATCTACCTGGACATATTTGTATATTAGGCAAAAAATTAAATTAAAATAAAAACAATTAAATAAATAAAAAATAAAGACACCCGAAATATGTATAACATTCTATTTCACCAAATCAATTTATCAAACTAGGAAAAAGAGAGTTATTTATGCTCATTCCACTCAAAAACAGATTATTAACAATAATTTACTCATAAAACTCTATATAAAGACGTTAGTTCATAAATTTAAATGTATTCAATTTTCCAACAAATATTTAGCTCATATATGCATATATTCATAATCCTCTATATTCATCACACCAAAAATCGATTCCTCCTAAATTTCAATAATTTTTTGTTTTCTAGTGAATTTCTCCCAGCTGATTTAAGTGATTTTTCTTAACCCTTTTTTGATCATGCGTGGAAATTTAATAGCTTAATCGAGGCACACACACGCCCAGTAAGCCACCCAAGTAAGTCACACACTCACACACGCACACACACACACACAGCAACTCTCTTGTACAGGCATTATTAACAATTACGTCACGAGCGTGGCTCACTTTTAACCCTAGAGATAATTTAATCAGCGCTACTTCAAGTAGGTAATGCTGTCCACAATAATACTACAATAAGAAAGGGAGCAAGAGATGAGGATGTGAATATGAATGGGCATGAGAGAATGCGAATGAGAATGAGGACGAGCAGGCAGACACAGTCAGGTCAGGCAGCAGGCAGTCAGCTCATGTGTGAGATTTACGCGTTCGCCTTTCACTCGAAACAACTGAAATCAAAGCGTAACAAATTGCGGGCACAGGCAACAGCAACAGCAGGAGCAGCCGTAGCAGCAACAGCAGCAGCAGCCGCAGGAGAGGGCCAAACAACTTTCACTGCACGGATTAGCAGGCACGTGACTTTTTTCCAATGCGAAACGCTCGGCACCGAAGAAGCCTTTGTTTGTCCGCTTCGACTATTGAAATCCGATTATATAGACGAGTATTTACACTTCATTATGAGCATTATGATGATGTTGCCAAAGGACAATGGTCAACTGGTCAGCTGGTCAGCTGGTCTGGCTACTTAATTATGTCACTTTGAGCGAATTTATTAATTTTTTTTTTTTTTGTTGAGGCTGTGCAAATCGATTTGTCGTTATAGCCATATCTATTAATATGCATTGGGCCGCCTTATTGACATGTGAGGGGTGTGGCCAATTTGCATGCTACTGACACGCGTCCGACTCGGCGCTGATCAAAGCGACATCCGGCAGAGGCGGGGGATGAGCGAAAAAAGTACGGCCGACTATGCAAATCGAAGTCAGCCTGTCAATAAATGTGCTTGGACAGAGGTCAATGAGTGCTACTTAATCAATGTCAAGAGCGCAAAGCCTGGGAAGATCTAACTAAATGCCATGATGCATGGCTGTCAGAAAGGCAATGAGCGAGCGGGACTAAAGCGAATAAATATGTGAGAGAATCGAGAAATAAGTCAAGGGATAAGCGAGCAGATTTTGAATATATTGTAAGTAATAATAATGATAAATAAAAAGTAGAGCAAATAAATCAAAACTACAGAATAATAATAATAATAAAAATATAATAATAATAATAATAATAATAATAATAATAATAGTAGCATAATATACGAAATAATCAATATCATTTATCATAGTGCTGATAGAGTGCAGATATTATTTATGTATTTGATGGATAAATCATAATAATCTCAATAAAATAATAGATTCTCAATTATGAGGGCTCGAAGGGAATCAGAGTAGCAGTAAACATCAACCAATCCGGCTCACACAGCGTCAGCTCTGTTGGTGTCTAATGATTAGCCAACTACCAAAGTTGGCGGCATTGATATAATGCCAAAGCCGGCAGCTAGCAGCCGCAATCAACTAAACAGAGAGAGAGAGAGAGAAAGAGAATGAGAGACAGAAAGAGAGAGAGAGAGAGGGAGAGCGACTCAAACTGGAATCTACTCAAACGCAACTCAACTCTTTGTCAAGCATTTTCAATTTCGTTAATGACCCAAAAGTGCCGTAAAGCAATTTATACACGGCCAGAAGGAGGTGGAACCCAGAGCTGAGCCCAGCTCACTGACACAAGACAAATAATAGCGCAGCAGGACATTGACAACAACACCCGATGAAACGAGAGCTGCCTGCCCGAGGAAAACTCATGAAAATGGGCAAAAGAGAGGCAGAGACAGAGATAGAGACAGAGAGGACAGACGACAGACGGCGAGTCTATGGCAACTGGTCAGTAATTGACTGCCGTTGCAGTTGATGGTCGATGGCCCGGCTTCGGCTTTGGCTTTGGCTCTGGCTCTGGTCGCTGGCCAAACGCCGATAATGAAGCGCAATTGTTGAACGTGGCAACAAATTTTTGGGAAGCAGCATACAAAGTGCAACTGCAGCGAGAGGGGCGGCAATTAATCATATTCCGGGGCCGGTCTACCAATGACTTCTTTTATGGCCACTCATAAACCATTGACCGTATAGCCTGGGTTATTTTCAACTAATTTAAGGTGTTGCCCCCAATGCCAGACGTAAATAAATCATTAATTTTCCTTGGCCAAACACTTGGAGACTTTTTACAAATGCATTTTGTGGCAAACGCATATGTAAGTTCCTTTTTTTTTCTATTTCTATTACATATTTTGTTTTTGGTTTTTTTTTTAGATTTTGCTTTGGGGACCGCCTGCGGTTTTGTGGGTGTTGACACACGTTTAAGCGCTGGGAAACTAGTCTCTGGAAACTGGGCAATGAAACACAAGATTAATGAAACGATAGGGCTTGAGCACTAAATGTCAATCTAGCTATCTGAAGAAGCCTTCACTCACTCTGAATCTCTCACCCTCCCTAGCTCTCTTTAAGCACCACAAACAATTAACTCGGCTCCACCTATTGAGAACCCCAACTCCCAGTACCATTTGCCCAGCTAAGTTTTCTTCGCCTTTGATATTTGATTTGCCTTTTCCGACTTGCGTATGTGCCGTATCCATATAGAGAGCTTCGTTTGTGGTCATATTGCGTTTCACTTTTGCTCCACTTTCAGTTTTTGCGTCAATTTGCGTTGGGGGCGTTGTTTGCTAAAGCCAAGAAACTGGGTCACTGCTGTGGCTCGGGGGCGTACAAGTGCCTGGGTTACTGTACTTTCCCGACAACAACAGCAAAAACACCAACTACAACAACAGTAACAACAACAACAACAACAACAACAAATCTAGAAAATAAAAATCAATAGACCCTCCGCTTGTAATTAGCTTTTGCCTCAAACTGCATGCGAAGTTCCGCTTCAACTTAGCCGCAGTCAAGTCAAGTGACTCATTTGGCCATACGAGAAACCCATTATTATAATACCTATTGTTTTGGCTTAGACGTGGGGCAATGTATTTATTCGCTTTGGCTTAGGCGAATACAAAACACACTTTAAAAGGTGCATTCGAACAGGTATTGACTGGGTCTTTGGAAATTTTAGAGTTATGATTGATATAAATACAATAATAATAATAATACTTGAGCATTAGTTAGACCAATGCCAATGCAGAATATCCTTAAAGAAAGATTTGTTAATATTATTAACTATAACAATACAATTTAATATATTAACAATACAATTGATAAAGAGAAATAGAACAAATCTCTTTAATATATGGAAGAGGACTTGATTTTTTAAGAGGTTCATTGGAATAGATAGGCACTTAATGCCTCCTTATATATTCTAGGGCAGGCTAAGGCTGTGCCAGAGATCTCAACTTAATTCGGAGCGCATCATTTAAAGTCAAATTATTTTTGTTGTTCTAAATAAATGAATAAATTAAAAGATAAATAAATGTAAAAATAAATAAATGTATAAATAAATAAATACATAAATAAATGAATAAATAAATAAAAAAGTAAATAAATAAATGAATGAATAAATAAATGTATAAATAAATGAATACATACATGAATACATAAATAAATATATGTAAAAATAAATAAACGTATCAATAAATAAATACATATATAAATGAATAAATAAATAAATTAATTAAATAAGTAAATAAATGAATTAAATAAGTAAATAAATTAATTAATAAGTAAATAAATAAAAGAGTAAATAAATATAAATATATTTTACATTATTTTATTTATTTAAAATATATAAATATACATACATATTTATTCTATCCATTCAACTCCCTATAATTGTTTGATTTATTATATACAAAATGAAATTTAAAACATGCATTTCTCAATTAACTGCAAATATTTTATCATTAATTGACTCTCGAATTCCGAGCATAATTGGCTGCCTGCCGGCCTCTCTGCTGGCAGGCAATCCCTGTGCACGGGCAGGACACGCGACTAAAAGTGCTAGCATTTGCATACCCTACAATTTCCGAGTCGCTTATCGTTGCCAAAAATCAAGCCACACGCGAAAACCAAACAAAAAACTGAACACTTAACCCTATGAATGTGGAATGGGCCCAGCCAGTTAGCCAGCCAGGCTGGGTCAGCCGCCGAAGGACCCTAATTTCCAGGTCGCTTGTTGTCATGTCACGACAATTAAATATGTTCAATGCGCTTTTGCGCGATTTAAATTAAGATAATGCGGCAAATTAGCGACCCGAAATGTTTGCATAATTATCAACTACAAACATTTTCGACTGTCCGAGTTATCAGCGAGCGTCGATCATTTGTCACAGATGTTGCATTTCGGGTCACAATTATGCTCTAGGGGCGACAGCCCGATGACTTGAGCATTTCCCCAGTTGACTTTGTTTTTTCCTTTCACAATTTTCATGTGCAAGTGTGAGTGAGAACTGCGGTGGCTTATAAGCAGCGTAACCTTTTAATTTAACCCTTGCCGCAACTTGTGGCATGACACCACAGAAATATGCCATGCCAAAAACTGTTTTCCCTGCAAGGTGACATATTGGTTTTGCGATAAGCATCGGTAAATGCATGTGGGCGAAAGGGTTGCGCCCGGCTAACGAAAGGGTTAACAGCCCGCCCAGGACAGACAGATAGCAGACAGTGGCAGCTGGCAAACAAAGGTGAGATTTGTTTTATTTAATAAAGAAATGCGGAGGTCTCTTTAAGGCAGATCAGCAAGGGTTTGAGCTAGTCTTTAATGGCA
Organism: Drosophila arizonae; assembly: GCF_054131065.1. Taxonomy (NCBI): domain Eukaryota; kingdom Metazoa; phylum Arthropoda; class Insecta; order Diptera; family Drosophilidae; genus Drosophila; species Drosophila arizonae. Next base: position 18,647,054 of record NC_142924.1, read on the forward strand.
GATCAAAGATCTCAGTCAAGCGTGACTCGTAATATTCAATTGTAATGCTTGTCAGTGAAGCTCTTCTTCTTCTTCTATTCAACTTTTGGCGAAAAATATTATAAATACTCTGAAAAAAGTCTAGTCAAAGCACACCTAGGTAAATAACTCTTAACTGAAAAGATTTCCTATTATTAAACTCTTCCACCATTTGTAGCATAATCTAACAAGCCACGGGATGGAGTCTAGTTTGAAAACAGAATACCTCAGCTCTCCAATGTTTTCCAACATACAAGACGGTGTGGAGGATAATACCAATGCTTCTGAATATACAGAACACTTTCCAGCATCAGCTGTACAAACAGATATATGTGTGGAAGGGTAGGTATAAAATAATATGATTCTATATATTTTATTCTAATAAATATTATTTATTTCCACTCTTAATAGTAACGAAGGTTCACATTTCGGTGGCAATGTGTGTAAGTGAAGAGCTGGGAACAATTTATATTTAATTTCTTCACTAATTCCCACTTCTTAAAGTTTCAACGCCAGACCCGAGTAAGAAACTGAATTACGAAGACGCATTCGGCTACTGTAGCTATGCTCCATCCCAAGCTTTTAATGAAAATTGTGGTTCTCCTAATTTGCATGGCTGCTATTCCAATGAAAACAACTGCCTGATAACCAGCAATGAGGCAGCCAATCAAAATTATGCAGTTGATGCCAACGCTTGGGCGCAACTAAACCAAACCGAGTTTCAATACTCAAATCTAGGCAGTACAGTAAACTACACCAACATGGATCGTAATACTGCTGGATTGGATGGATATGATCCACAAGAGAGTCAAGATGGTGTTTCATACATGAATCAAGCCGCGTATCAATACTCCGATCTAGGTAATGTAGGAAACTACACCAATATGGATCGTAATACTGCTGGATTGGATGCCTATGATCCACAAGAGAGTCAAGATGGTGTCTCAAACATGGAGCAGCATGCATATGAGAACTGGTATCAGAGTATGAATGTCAATGCAGATCAATGGCATATAAGTCCCCAACAATTAAATGAAGATTATTATCAAAATACGAATTCGATGCAAAATCAAACAGATTTTATCTCCAATTATCAGTATTCGTACGGCAAGGGAAATTATTTTAATCATTTCCCAAATGGAACGCCTATGGATGCATTTTTGCCTGGAGGCACGAACGAAGCGTTTTCGTATTACAATGAGAATTCATTATGTCCAACCGATTATTATGAAGGTGAGGAACTATTACCGGGGCAAGAGAGCTACACATACATGAGTATAAACTCTCAACCTGTGTCGGACTGCACAAAATGCCAAATGAAATAGTTTCAGATGAACAGATAATTGTTGAGCTTGATTATTTGTGAAAGCTGAAAATTTATCATTTACTAAGCTTTATTCCAGACATTTCAGAGCGTATGTAAATTTCAAATGAGTCCAACAAATAAATAGGAATAATCCTCTAAAAATTTGTATTTAATTTTATCCACATAAAGATATGAATAGTGCAATGTATTTCTATTTCTATTTTAAAATAAACAAGTAAGAACGTTGCAGTCGGGCGTTACCGACTGCGGAATACTCATTCACATCCCATCAACTATAGTTAAGTTTCACTCTAATACTGTATAATATAGAGGCTTTTCCAATTTGCCACGCCCCTACTGGGCGTAGACACCTAATTTTTGGTTAGTTTCTAGAACGAGATAACAGTACCCTAACTGCAAAGTTTGAATGCTTACTCTCAAAAAAGTGAAAATTACAGGGTATTTTTCGATATGCCACGCCCCTAAAGAGACGTAAAAATTATTTTTTGAAGAATCGATAGAGGAGGCTACCAGTAACTCAACTATCCAAATTTGAAGCTTCTAGCTATTATGCTTTAGGAGATATAAATTTTTGCGGTTTGCCACGCCCCCTATGGGCGGACATATATCTACCATAGCTCGTTGGACTTGGGCGATCAACCCGCGTATATATACCAAATTTCAGATCTCTAGCATCAATAGTGCCTAAAATATACCAGAATTCGAAAAATCACAATATCTTCAGGTCCGATTTGCCACGCCCCTAGTGGGCGTAGATATATAATTTTTTACCCATCTTCATAGAATCAAAACATCAGCTTACGTGCAAAATTTCAGCATTCTAGGTTTATAACTTTAGGAGATACAGTTTTATCCGATTTGCCACGCCCCTAATGGGCGGAGATATATCCGCCATAGCTTGTGATCTTGGATGGTCGGCGCGGACCTACATACCAAATTTCAGTTTTCTAGCTCTTTAACTAACATGATTTCTGGTATATCGGAAAATGCATTTTCCGATTTGCCACGCCCCTAGTGGGCGGATCGGGAAAATTTTAACACTTTATAAATCGGAGATATACACGAGTATGTGCTCCAAATTTCAAGTCTCTAGCTTCGATAGCGCCGAAATAGATTGCGTTCATACGGACAGACGGACAGACGGACAGACGGACGGACAGCAAGACGGACATTGCACAAAACCAATATACTGATTCACTTTCGTGAATGAGTATAAATATTCCCCGATTTCCTACTTTTAATTGATTGTGCGCATAATTATTATTCAACTAAATAAATTTATTTAAGAAATATGAATAACAAAGCAATTAAATTAACCATAATAATAAATAAAATCTTTTTTTTTTTTCAAAGATATATTTACGAATATTTTTGTAAAATAAATACTGGCAGACAAGCTTTATTTTCCCGCACTAAATTTTGTAGACACAAAAACCAAATTGTGATACTTCCAAAAGCCGTCGGAAATATAAAAATGGTAGTTGCCTAATAATTTAGTTTATTTTTGCATATGCGAAATTTTTTAAGCAGGGCAAAAATAGTTAAAGGATCGAATGAGAGCATAATTAATTCCACTTCAAAAAGCTGCCAACAATTAATTAATTAATTAAGTCATGAGTACCAAAATAACGCCTAAAAAAAAAGAAAATATTTTAATTCACGATGCTGCTTTATCAGCAGTAAATCTGAAAAAAAAAATCCATATATAAATTAAATATGTATATTTACTTTTTCGGCAACAAATTTCTATGGCACAAAAAATAAATAAAATTTTCCTAGCAATTTCCATACTTAATCCCAAAACCCAATTATTTATAAATAAATTATGAAAACAGTTTCATTTTATGATAATATTGTTTTTGTATAAAATTGTATTTATTTTCAAATGTCTTATAAAAATGTTGTAATTGGCTTGCATTATTTCATGTAAGCATTGGATTAATTTATAATAATTTTCTTCTTTTTTTTTTTTTTTTTTTTTTTGCTGCGTACACAAAATGTCCGAAAGAAAAACAAAAATATTTGTAATTTTGCTAAAGTCAATAATAATCATAAAATATGCTTAAAATTTTTATATTTATATATTTTGTTCTTTTAGTTGTTGTAAGTGTATCAAAACTGCTTAAAGTATGAAATTTGTATTTTAAATTTATTTTAATTCTTTTGTGTTTTTATTTTTACTTTTTGGTTCGGCGGTTTTACTGTAGTGTTTTTTGTTTAAATATTTTTTTATTGACACACATTAAATGTTTATGTTTTGTATATATAAAATTGTCTGCTTATGAACTATTTTGTACAATGTAGTTGTTGTCTTTGTTGTATTTCATTTGTTACATTTGTTGGTTCGGTAAGAATATCATAATTTGTAGTTTTGGTTGGGGGACTGGAATACATTTGTATTTTTTTACTCTAGTAGAAATGCTAAAATTTGACATTTAGTTGTATATATACTTAGTATGTAGTATGTGTGTATGTGGCATATGTATATGTATGATAGTGTGTGCTTAGTGTTTTGACGACTGTTTAGTTGTAGACACAGATTCTAATTAGTTGAATGATATACATATATAATATATATATTTTTTATTCGTTCCTTTAAATGAAAATATTGAAATGAATATGTTTTGCAGCTGCTACGCCTATTTGAACCAACTATTACAACCCGAAACCTTTACGACATTTTGAAACTTAGGCATACAAAATGCTCAACCTTTCGTACCCACTCGCTCCTACACTACCCAAACGAAATTTGGACACCAAAAAGTACCAATATTATATTATATCACTTTCAGCAAATTGATGACAAATTTCAAATTTTTGAATTTTGAATTTTCTTAAAAATCGTTTAAATACTAAAAATATATAAATTACATTTAGCACTTTCAACTTTACAAAAAGAATCAAAAATAAAACTCCATTCAAATCCATCCAACTCCTTCGTCTCCATCCTCGGAAAAATCACAATGCGCTTTGATTGAGCTGCCACCAAAAAATTAACTGTACAATAATAGTCAGTTTGTGTTTAGTCTTTGTGTCTCTTGGCCACATCTACTCCTGCTTCGCATCTGTCACATCTCCGGCCGCATCGGCTGCACCTCCATCCGCATTCGCCTCGCTTGCACCGCTGCTGCTAATCTCGAACGAGATCTGTATGACTGTCGGCCGGCGCTGTGCTGGATTGTAGCTGTACAGCCGCAAGGCGTAGCAGAAGATCTGGGCCAACAGCTCCCAGCAGCCAAACTCCGACATGGACATGGCGCCCTGTTCGCGGCCCAGCGGCACTGAAATGTTGGCGCGAAACTGTGAGCTGCCGCTGCGTTGTTGTTGTTGTTGCCTTTGTTGTTGTTGTTGTTGTTGTTGTGATTGCTGCTGTTGTTGTCGGGTCTCGTTTTGCCTGGCATTCGTTGGACTGGAGCCGACGCCGCCTCCTGCTTGTTGCGCACTTGCCTGTTGTTGCCTGCTTCTGGCCAACAGTTGCGCCTGATCGGGTATAAAGTAAGCGATTGCCATTGCTCAAATTGCTTTTTGTATAAATGTTTTTTTCTTATAGTTTAATAATTTAAATAAATGTCACTTATTGCACTTATTCACTCGAGTTTGTCACTTTTTTATGCGCCCAAGAACTTGTCTTTATTTGGCGCCAAAACGGAAACTTTGCGTTTTCAGTATTTGGGTTTTTACGTGAAATAATATTTCCGCTTGCGAGAGAGAGAGAGAGTGCTGCTCTAGCGTCTGTTGCTGCCTTTTCAAAGGTTCTGCGTGGACTGACTGTAAATATCCTTGCCGCAGTCACTTTTATCAAATCGCTGCGCTGCCAGCGACAACGACGACGTCGTTCGTGCTTCCTAGGAAGCAACACGGCGCTCGCTCAACGAAATGTCACCCCCCTTGGCAAACACACACACACACACACATACACACAGTCATAGCGGCAGTGGTGGAGTGGATGGAGTGTGTGTGCTTTGTTTATGCCAACAACCAACCAATTGAACCACCAACCACAGCCACTCACACCACAAGCTGTGGACGGTAAGCAGCGGGCGCAGTTCCCATTTGCCACCCCAGAAAAAAAAGTCACAGTCACGGCTGGGCTTTGGCTTTGTTACCTTGCCGCGAGAGCGTTAACTGCACTGAGCAAGAAAGACAGAGAGAGCGAGCGAGAGGGAGAGCAAGAGCGCGAACAAACGACCGAGGGCGCACACTGAGCGAACGAGCTCACACAGAAACCAGAGCGCGTTACGTTACGACGTAAAGTAACGTAAGCAAGCGACTGAGAGGGTAGCTAATGCAACTTTCGAACTAGGGGTATTCCTTCATACAGTGCGTGCTCTATGGGTTTGTTTGTGAGGGCAACCACTGAAGCGAGGGGAATCTTTTCGAACTTCGAATTCAGTTCGAGCTCTTTGCTCGACTGGGAATCAACAATTGTTTGGTTGTAGCCAGCCAATTCCCCTCATTTGAGAAATTGAGAGTCAATTAGTGTGTTGTGGTGTTATTATAATAATATAATATATAATTAGACCTTTATATAAATATATTTTTGTACATATTTCACTACCATTCCTTCACAGTATTTTCATATCGTTTAACAGTTCATTCATTCTATTGATTCTGCTCATTTGAAGGTTAAAAAGCAAACAATCAGCCTTTGTAAACTTGGCATCCATTGTTAGACCTTATATGTAATGATAACAATAGATATAAGGATTATGCTATGAAACAAGTAGAAAAAAGTACAAATGATCTATATCATTATTAAAGGCGATAAACTGAGGACGCGAGAGAATATTGAAAAATATTTAGGAATTGCCTTTTACCAACTTAAATAAAGAGTTGAAACAATAACAACCTTGGCAGCCTTAAAAATAAAATCTCCTGCTTGTACTCTCTTATATAATCAAAATTTATAGTTATATAAAACAAATTTATTTTCTTTAGACAACTGAGATTAAAGAGCATTTCCTTTTCTTATCAATGCTTAATAATTTTCTATTTTCAATTTAAGATGCTGTTTCCCAAACCTTCAACTTGTCCGGCACAACCAACTCAAACCAACGGGAGCACCAGCTTTAGCCTTGAAACAAACAGTTCCGGCTCCAGAGCAACAGCAAACATTCCCCAACTGCCTGACCTTGAAGTCCCCCATTATGCAACACAGCGAAAGAGCGAGAGCTAGCTCATCCATTATGATAAACCACTTCCTGCTAGTTTTTGCAGTCCACACACTTAAGTAAATGGCATTTCGACTTGCAACAATTTTGAGCAAATAAATGAAAATATTGACGAAGATTTAATACACTTTGTAAAAAAAAATTAAAACTATTATTTAGGAAAATTCTATAAGATGTAATAAATAATAATAAAATAAAAATATTAATAAATAAATATAATAAAAAAATAAAAATAATAACAAAATAAATATAAAAATAAAATAAATATAATAATAAAATACAAATTGTAATAATAATAAAATTGTATACAATACGCTATAAAATCTTGAAATGAATATAATTTTATTATAATACATATTTCCAGATAAATTATAAATTATAAAGTTCATATAAATATAGTGTAATACATACTTCTAAACTTTATAGAATATTTCCAATTATTAAAAAAAAAATTAACATTTTAAAAGGTTATTTGCAAGACGAACTTAATAAAATTTGTTTTCCCTGAAGAACTTAAAAACAATTTTCATAATTTTTAATCACAATCCTTTGCCTGAGAGACTTTTATTACTATAAACCAAGTTAAAACGAAATTCCATAACTCAAGCATTAACTGCATCTACTACTCCTGCTGTTCTCCATTATCCACATACCCAAACTTCACAACTAAATCAGAGTTGCCGCACTAAAAGTTAGTATATATTTAAAATGCCAACCGAGCTTTTTTTTCTTGCCGCTTGTCGCTTGTTGCTAGGGGCGCTCCATGTTTCAATGTCGGTGCCAAGGCCAAGTAGCTGCCATTTGCCACACACAAACACACACTCACACACACACACCCACACAAATTTGCTTCCTCCAAAGCTGTGCTGAATTGGGCTTCAAGGACACGCCGGCCGGCTGTAAGCGTCGCTGCCTTCCCATTCTGTGCGTGTGACCTTGACAATGAAAATCGTTTAGGGAGCGCTCCCTATTGCCTTTGTGCGTGGGCGGCAAGCTCTAAGCATTTGACACAGTTGACAGCACGTGCTTTTTATGCGGATATTATGAGAAGCTTTCAAGGTCGCTGGATATCGATTGCAGACAATTGTGCGTGGGAAATGGCAACAACAACAAAAAGAAACTAAGGAAAAGTTTCAGCTTGCAGTTGAGAGTATTTAAGAACTTTAGGTAAATGTCAATTTATATAGTGTGTGCAGATGAGATGTTAGCTGAAAGGGGTTTGAGAAAGTATGGTGGATAGAGGGAAGTAGAAAGTGAAAGAGAGGGAGAATGGGTCTATAAAAATATATGCCCTATAATAATATTTTGTATATAAACAGAAATTTTACTAGAACTTTAGAAATTTAAATGATAGAAGATTCTACAGAAATATGATTTACGATTTAAGCAGAAATCTTTATATATGAGAAGATGTCTGAAGGGATTAAAGAATATATTTTAACATGATTTGAATTTCAACTAAAAATTTAAAAGATATTTAAATGAGAAGATGTTTTAAACTTAGCAAAAAAGTTTATTGTATAGACATAATGGATATCATTCAGATTAATCAGACATATTATTAAAGAACAAGCATCTTGAACATCTTGAATTACCTAAGGATTAACAAACGAATTCAAGGAACTTTAAAAAATAATTTCATTTAGATATTATTATTATCCTTATTAGTTATAGATCGATATATCTAGACATCTGAGAGCAGCTCAGAGACTTCTTCGACTTAAAACAAATATCTTGTCTACTTAAAGAACACATTCCTATGTATACATACATACATATACAATACACCTACAGCTTCATCTCGTCGCTCAACTCTCATCCCATCGACATCGTGCAACCAAGAACTTGGCTCAGCTTGGCTCTGGCCATGCTTATCAGCAATAAGCAGCTGCCGCAGCTGCACAACTGCACTTGAAGCTCATTAAAAATTTGCAGCAGCCAAGTTGGCAGGTTGCATTAAAAGCGCCGCACGGCATATCAAAAGCTGATGCACACACACACGCACACTCAGTCGACGGCAATGAAATTCAAAAGTGCACTTTACACATTTGTGCGTAATGATTTTCCATTAACGTAAATTTGAATTAACAGCGGAGTGAAGAGTATAAACGTAATTACAAGAATGCCAATGTTTAAAACAACACGCGCCACACCAAACCACTCAATCCACCCAAACCACCCAGCCACCCACTCAGGCACTCCTATCGCACCAGCTCGGCTCAGGCATTTGATAAATGCCAATGGCATTGCCTGCCCCGCAGCTGCGAATGCTTCAATACTTTTCGGCCCCCAATCAGGGGGCGTGGCTCGAGCCTGATTGTCACACAAAATGTTGCGGCTGCTGACATGAACTCCATGCCAACTGCTGCTAGAGGGATTCTTTACTCAAAAGCCCTCTGTCTCTCCCCCTCTCACTCACTCGCTCTCTCTTTCTCTCTCTCTCTCTCTGTCTCTTTTCATATGCTGACTGCTGTTAATGGTAATTATTTATTTTGGACAGCCGTTGTATAGACTTTTCATCATTGCCATAAACATAAAATTTTATGTTAATGATCCTGTCTTCTGCTGCTGCTCCTGCTGCTGCTGCTGTTTGTTGCTCCTGCTCCGACTCCTGCTTCTGGTGTTGCTTTTGTTATTGCTCTGTCTGTTTCATATTGCATTTGTTGCTTTTAATGTGCTTTGCCAGCGTGCGCAGGTGTGGGAGTGAGCGAGCTCTTCCTTGATAAGGTGAGAAGTGGAAACTTTGACACTTTCCAAAAATTTGCAAGAGTTTTAAAGACAGTTGAAATTGAAGTTGAAGTAAAGATTAAGGGCTGAAGATTAAATGGGATTGAGAGAGGAAATGAATTTAAGAGACTGTTTCTATACCAAACTTCTGAAATACTCATACAATTTAATATGATTTTTGGTATAGTATATCTAAGAGAATAGTGCACTAGACTTATATCAAAAACTTCTACAACAATAACTTCCCATAATGATTCACACAATCTAGAAGCAATCATATATCATTTCATATTGCTCTATCTATTGGGTTGCCTAGCAATTTGAATTTGAGACAGATGTCTATTAGCTTATTCTCATCGGGGCTTTTAATTTATTGTTCCGCAATATTGTTGCATGCTTTATAATTTCAGTTATTAAGAAATTTCCTTCAGTTACACCGTTAGCTCTCGGTCTGGCAGGGCAATAATATCCCTTACTCCACACATATGCTACAGGCAGCACTTGAGCCCCTCGGCTCGAGACCTAAAGAGTCCCAATTGTGCCGCTGTGTGTAACTACTTAAGCCTCATCATCCGCGTTTTAATGCCCATCAGCTAGCAGTCAGCAACAACAACAAGTTCATTGTGTGCCCAGCTCTTGCTCTATAAGGACCACAACTTTCCACAACAGATACACACACACACACACATACACACTCTCACAGTGCTGTGCAATTATTTCATGCATTGTTCAAGGATTGTTCGACTGCTTTTTGCAAAAATTTTCTTTGTATAACGTGGAAGGCAAAGTGTTGTCAGGGGATTTACGCGCTCACAATGAAGAGGCCAACGCAACAGGAGAAGTAGAAAGGGAAAGAGAATGGGAATGAGAGAGAGAGAGAGAGAGAGAAGCAGAACCTGGCCGAGAGCCAAACGGATATGGCAACAATGCGCGCCAGCCTGTCCGAATGGAAAACAATTGACCAGGAGGTTGAGTCGAGGATTACGCATCAGTTTACAAGATGCGCTCGGCACTTAATGATTTCCACTTATGCACATTGCAGACATCATGACCATGCCCACGCCCATGCCCATGCCCACGCCCATTCCGATTTCGATTGCGACTCGACTCTCATATTCGATGATGGTTAGCCATTTGCCAAAGTGCATCCAGGACGGCCCATCAAGTGTCTCCCGTTCCACTCGAGCCATGCTATCCTTTTGCTAATCTATATGTAAATTTTGCCCAGCACAGAGCAAGATACTTAGGGGCCAGATAACAAGTGTAAACCAACAGTCGAAGGCAGAAGCCTGTCAACAGATCGCATCGTTAATACCCTGTAACAGCTCAACAGCAGGTTGCTAGGAGATTGGAGTCTAGAATTTCGGCTGACCAAGGAGGCAAATGAACTCGTATGACATATCCTCATCCATATCCTTATTAAGGACACACTTAGCAACAGTCGCAGGCGTCGCAGCCTTCGCCTGCAGATGACGTCATGCAAAGTGTTTGACAAATGGCTTAAAAGGGCTAAGACAAAAAAAGCTGACAACATACTAAAAACTTGACAAAGTGTTGGCAAGTGTCATGCCCAGGACGAAGAGGACCAGACCAAGAGGCACGTTTGCATATGTGCATATGTGTGTGTGTGAGTGTGTCGACCGTTGTCTAAGTGTGCGTAAAAGATAAATAATCATGTGATATCATCAGCATGACGAGGCGTTGGAGCGACTCCAAGCCAAGCGCGCCAAAAAATTAATTTCATACATTTTAAAATTTCAATTTATTTTGCTGCGCACGAATGCGCGACGTCTTCAAGCAGACAACGCACACCCACACACCCACACACACACACAGACAACCTCTCCCAGGCAGCAAAAGCAAGCCCAGCTACCCAAACAAACCCAAACCCAAACCCAATCCAGGCACAGCTGTCTCTCATATGAGAGTGTGTGTCCTGACTTGGCTTTTGTTTTTCTTTCTCGCCTGGCCGTGTGCCGTTCTGCTTCTGCTTCTTCTTCTTCTGCTTGTGCTCGTCCTTTTTTCACACTTGTCACTTGCATTTTTGACATTTCTGTTAGTTAAAGGGCAACACGAGAAGTGAGGCGCATGGGTTGGGTTTATTTGGATATGGGATCTGGCTGGTAGCGCTGTCAGCCGTTAATTAATTATGTGGATGCAGTCGGACTGACAGTCTGGCTAAGTGCACGGAGCTTCTTTTGCCAAAGGGCCAACCACTGATTCTCAGTTACAGCAGATGCATTCATATATTGTATATATACATATATAGATAGACGTCCATTTGGAATGCATACAGAGTGTAATTAACAAAGAGCAATATGAGATTGAGGCAACTTACTCAGAGATTCCTGATGAGCACGTAAATAAATGTCCAGCTGTAATCCTTTTAGCGTTGCACTGTTAGTTATTCCTTTTATGACTGAAGCTGCGTTAAGACTTGATCAAACTTATTTATTTATTTCTATCTTACTCAGATATTCCCGATATTTTTCAGCATATAAATAGATGATGGAAAACATTTATTAGTCGTTTTAAAGATGCAATGTTAGTTATTTCTTTTCTAATTGGAGCTGTGTAAAGGAAAAGAAAAACTTAATTATTGAAGTATTTATATAAGGATTTATCAACATGTCCGTTTGGAATGCAGTCGAAATAATTAAAATAATAAGATATTCAGGAAACTTACTTGGATAATTCAGATATTAATCAGCACATATATATGTAGATGATGCAATATATTAAATCCTTTCAAGGACGCACTTGCAGTTACTCCTTTTATAATTGAAGCTATGTGAAGAGAAATGTTTATTATTTATTAATATTAATATTAATGAGCTAAATTTTATATTCTCCGTTTGAAATGCAACAAGAATAAATAAAAACTGATTAAAAATATATTCAAACAATTTTATTAAAATAAAACCATTAATGAATGGAATTTAAAATTAAAATAAAAAAATAAAATAAATAAATCAATAAAAATAAAAATTACTCTGATATTCCTGATATTCTCCAGCATATAAATCGATAATTCATAATATTTAATACTTTTAACGATGCACTGGTAGCCAATCCCTCTCTAGTCGGAGCTGCGTAAAGAAAAAACTTGCATTAGTACAAGAAAATCCTATCAAATTAAACGAAATAAATTTATTATAATTCTAAACCCATAGTCCGTTTTCAAGTCAAGTTTCAGCTCAGCTCGGTAAACACATTCCCGTCTATAATAATAACGAGCTGAGTAAGTACAGGCTACCATAGTAAATCCCCTAGAGTTCTGTTCGCTGCCAGCCACTAAAACAAGTATTCGGGAAAACACAAGTTTTTTTATAGCTTTTTGATTAGTTCGGAGCGCTTTAAGCGCCCGCTGGGAGTCCGAGCGAAGTCAATTTAAATTAAAAGAAACACGCGCTGCTGCATATTGAAATGTTTTCCAATGTCGAGAGAGAGAGGGAGAGAGAGAGAGAGAAAGAAAGATAAAGTGGGAGAGAAGGTGTTGGACAAAAGTTAAATTGCAGGTATTTAAGCATTTTATATAAAATTCATCATCATCAGGCGTCCGCCAGAGTTAATGAAGAAGTGCCACACGCTGCCGCAGTCCTAAAAACCCCTTGGCTCTTGGCCCCTGGCCATAGCCCGGGGCACTCTGCTCTGCATTATTTAGCACGTCAAAAAGTTCATAACTGGCGCTGCGCTCGTGAATTGTAATTTTTCTTTCGCCAACGCGCGCACACTTTCATTACTTCATCACTCCAGGACAAGAGCGGGCTGAGAGCTGAGAGTGGGGAAGAGTGCAGGAGGCGGGGGACAGGGGCACAACTTCTGCATCGGTAGTGCGCGCCATTTATTATGCTATGAAATTTGAGTCTGAGTTTTGTTTATGTATAAAAGACGACGACGACGGCGACGAAGAAGCCGTGGCGAGAGTTTTTCATTTACTCCTTTTTATGATTTTCAAGTTAATGTTCATTTATGGTGGTTACACGTCGACTTTTCGAGTTTGTTTAATTAGATGGTGTGGATTTTATTTCAAAGGAGTTGAGCCAGCAAATAAAAGAGCCAGAGAAATTTTGCAGCTGGGAGTGAGCAAAAGTTGTTTATGTTTAATCGCGAAACTGCTACGTAAATTTGCTGAAGATTAAGCAGGAAGTGGAAGATAATAAATGTAGCTATAGAAATATATATGTATGTATGTATATAAGGCTAGAAATATTACAGTTATGTAACCAATTTATTCTATTAAATTCCCATGTAGCTCAATGACGGCCAAGAAGGGTAATTAACATAACTAAAGAAACATATAAACATATATAAGGCTAGAAATATTACAGTTCTCCTTTTGTATATTCAAGAAAGCAGGTAAAAGAGAAACCTTTACATATAAATTTCCTGAAGATAATGAATATAACTAAAGAAACATAAAAACATATATAAGGCTAGAAATATTACAGTTCCCCTTTCGTATAATCAAGAAAGCAGGTAAAAGAGAAACCTTTACATGTAAATTTCCTAAAGATAATCAATATATCTAAAGAAACATATATCCATATATACGGCTAGATATATTACAGTTCTCTTATTTGGTATATGCCATTAAATTCTTATATAGCTCAAGAAAGCAAGAAAAAGAGAAACCATGTAAATTATCTGAAGATAATGAAAATTGCTTTAAAAAAATATATATTGGGTAGTCTAAAAAGTTTTTTCGTATTTTGCCAATAGATGTCGTTGGCGTCATATATCTCCAGTGCTACAAATCACATGATGTGCACATTATGGTGTTCGATTGGTAGCACTTTAAGCTTCGATTGCCAAAAAAAAAAAAATGTAATTCAAAGAATTTGAAAAAAGTTACAGCTGTTCAAAAATGAGTAAAAATAATGATGAAATTCGCTATATTTTGAAATTTTTGTATAAAAAAGGGAAGAATGCCACGCAAGCCACTAATGAAATTTATGATGTTTACGGTGACGATGCTCTATCAGTTCGTGTAGCACAACAATGGTTCGCTCGCTTCCGTTCTGAAAATTTCGATGTGAAAGATGCACCTCGCTCCAATCTTTGAAAAAGTCGATGAAATTATGGAAAGGATTGACCAGGACCGTCACATAAGCAGCCATGACATCGCAAATGAACTAAACAATCGTCATCAAACGGTTCTGAACCATTTAGAAAAAGCTGGCTACAAAAAGAAGCTCGATGTATGGATACCACATGAATTGTCTGTGAAAAATTTATTGGACAGAATTAACATTTGCGATTCTTTGCTGAAACGAAATGAAATCGAACCATTTCTGAAGAGAATGGTAACAGGGGACGAAAAATGGATCAAATACGACAATAATGTGCGAAAAAGATCATGGTGCAAGAGTGGTGAAGCTCAACAAATGGTCGCAAAGTCAGGATTGACGGCTCGAAAGGTAATGCTGTGTGTTTGGTGGGATTGGAAAGGAATAATCCACTATGAGCTGCTTCAGCCTGGTCAAACGATTGATTCGACACTTTACTGTGAACAACTGGTGAGATTGAAGCAAGCAATCGAAAAAAAACGGCCAGAACTGATCAAAAGAAAGGGCATCGTATTCCATCAGGACAACGCCTGACCGTACACATCTTTGATGACCTGGCAAAAACTGAGAGAGCTTGGCTGGGAAGTTTTGATGTATCCACCATATAGCCCTGACCTTGCACCTTCGGACTACCATTTATTTCGGTCAATGCAGAACTCCCTTAATGGAGTAAAGTTGGCTTCAAGAGAAGCCTGTGAAAATTACTTGGAGCAGTTTTTCAAAGAGAAACCACGAATGTTTTACACGAATGGAATTATGTCTCTAGTGGAAAAATGGCAAAAGGTGGCCGACCAAAATGGTGCATATTTGATTTAATAAAGTTTATTATAAATATTAAAAAATATGATTTGAAGTTTCACTACAAATACGAAAAGACTTTTTAGACTACCCAATATATACATATAGAAATATTACAGTTCTCCTTTCGTATATTCAAGAATGCAGGTAAAAGAGAAACCTTTACATATAAATTTCCTGAAGATAATGAATATAACTAAAGAAACATATAAACATATATAAGGCTAGAAATATTACAGTTCTCTTATTTGGTATATTCCATTAAATTCTCATATAGCTCAAGGAAGCAAGAAAAAGAGAAACCATGTAAATTATCTGAAGATAATGAATATTGCTAAAAATATATATATATATATATATATATATATATATATATATATATATATGTATATACATATAGAAATATTACATTTCTCTTCTCGTATATTCCATTAAATTCTAATGTAGCTCAATTACAGCCAAGAAAAGAAGAAGCAGCGAAACCTTTCCAAGAAACTCTTTAGTCTGCGAGCCAAAATGCTAAACTTATAAAATTTTACAACACGCAGCGTTTCCGTCAAGTCTTAAAGGTTTTACAGCTAAGCTGCTGGGAATTGGCATTCGCAGAGTACAGTATATACGAAGCTATATCTACTTGTTTGCCTTGCAGCAACAGCAGCAGCAGCAGGAGGAGTAACAGGAGCAGGAGCAGCAGCAGCACCTGACTAAAACCGAAACAGAAACTGCCACTGAAATTGAGTCTCGACTTGGCTTGGCTTGGCTTGGCTTGGTCTTTGCGCTGGCTGTTCATGTGGCTTATGCCATTTAATATGCATTTTGTGTTATATTTAATATGCAGCTAGAAAAGCCAACTGCATGCGGCAAGCAGAAGCCAAGTCAAATTGCAGCTGTTTGCCAGTCGACTTAATGTGCCGCTGTTGCATTCGGGAATACCCAAGACGATGAAGACGTTCGCTGCCCGTTGATGACGTCTGGCAATGAGCAGACGTCGTCCTCATCGTCGTCGTCTTTGGCTTGTGCCAATCATTTGGCCTCGGTATTTCACTTTGGGGCATTGTTACGTGGGAAATTCGTTATGATAGCGGGGACTTACTGCTAGTAATACCGGGTCTCATTAGGGCGTCCAGGTTGGCACGTCAAATTGCCTGAAAATTGCTCGGAAATTGGCATCGGCATTGGCTATCGCTACAGTCAGGCCAAAGTCGTCCTCGCACTCGTCGTCGTCGTCTTCTTTAATGAAGCACAATACTTAGCAATGAAGGCAATCGAAATGGGCCACAGAAGCGCGAACGCACAAAGGGGCCTTGTGTCGTAATAACCCTTCTTTAAGAAGCAAACGCCCTTAATCAGCGCAGCGGGCAGCTGTGTAACTACCCCAAGCATAAATCTATTGTCCTAGGTCATTCAACCTCAGCTAACAAAACCTCAACCTTAAAAACGCATGCGAAATGCCATTTGCGCTTTTATTTCATACATATACATATATATTCGCGAAGCTGCTGCACAAGGAAGCCAAATGCATTACAACAGAAATGCTTAAGATAAGCAAATGGAAGACTGTGAAAATATCCTAGAAGCAGAGAGGTCAAAGAAGTTTAAGAAGAGATTTGTAGGGATATATAAAGAAGGAATGTATAGCTGAAGGTATATGGCTATATGTATAAGATTAGATATATGTCAATATAGAATCTATACACTAACAATCGAGGTCAAATTACCTCATATATAAATAGTCGAGGAAAGTTTTCTCTATATAGTATAGAAATTTTAGATTTACAATAAACACTCTTAACTATTTCATATGTATATTATACATATTTAACTAAATCAAATATATATCCTGAATATAAAGAGCTAAATATTCTTTAACATTTCAGGAAATATATAATTTGACAGAGTCATATATGATATGTATCACAATAGATAGATTATATTGTAGATAATAAGAATCGCGGCAATACATTAAACATTATACACATAAATCATGTTAAAGAAAATATTATCTATGTACTATGGAAAGTTTAGCTTGAAAGTCTGAGAAATAAATATTTACTCTCTTAACCTAAATGCCAGCTATATGAATAGTTATACCTATATAGCATAAAATTATATCCTATATATCAATCCCAACTTCAGTTAATGTATATAGCTTAGCCACTTGACCATTTTATTCCCCATTCTGATTATCAAACGACCCCATTCCACCCACAACATCTCCACAGGGTAGAGGTAAATGCATGCACATGAAGAGAACTAAGTTCTGCCATAGATGCAAGCATAAAATATTTTTTTATGTCACGTTTTTAATGACATTTGTTGCATTCGCACTTGGCATTGTGTTTCCGAAAGGGGGCCGACGCCACATAAAAGTGGGGGCAGAAATTAGAGCTGCTACTGAGATGCTATATGATTGACTATATACACATGTATACACATACATATATACACCACACTGATTTGATCAAGATGTCCGCATAGTTCGATTGCTGAGAAGTGCAAAAATCCAAGCGGCAGACGTGCAAGCCACGTTGAGCAACAGGCAGGCCGTCAGCCTGACAGGAGCTACTCCTGCCGGCTGAACGTGAAGTGCCACTGACAGCTGTCATTTGCACAGGCGAAAGGCAAACGAAAGAGAAAAGAAACCAGAAAACAGAAAAAACAGACACACGAAGGTTTGACAGCAGAAGGTGCCGTGGCTGGCTGAGTAACTTGTTAATAGGCTTCCAGACGACTGCCAGCTTGGCCGAAAGGGTTGCCTTAAAGCCTTTAAAGCCACGTGTTGGCCGAGCTCACGATTCATGAATAATTTGCACAGCAAATTGCAGTAACTACACACGAGAGTGTGCAAATTATCGTTGTCATCGCTGTAATTATCACAGTTATTACGCAAACTGTACAGCGAAACGATAATATTGGCCATGGTTGACAAATTGTCAATGGCATTCGGACTCAATGCTAATTAGCAGCGATTGAAAAATCAAATTGCCAGCCGTCGTCGTACACTGTAGAGCTCCTTGCGCATACAACTATGGTGTGTAAGTGTGTGTGTGTGTGTGTTCGTCCTGTCTTGGTCGACGCCTACGAAATGACTTTACGCCTCAGCGATTTTCTTATGGACTGTGTCCTGTCCTGTGGCCACTTGAGTTGTGCTTTCTGCTCTATTGGCTACCCATTCGTGGCACGCCCCATTGCATTTCAGTTGCGACCGCAAGCTTGGCTCTCCACCTCAAACTCACACTGGATGACTCCGGCGATTCTGAGATTGTCATTCGACAATGGAAGCAACGGGCATTGATACAACTCCTCGTCGTCGTAACGTAATTAGGTTTGAAAATTTTGCCAATTGTTGAATTTTGTCAGCAAGTGCAATTATATGCATCAATTGTCAGTTGTTTACTGCTCGTTAACTTATTTGATTACAGGCTAATTTGCCTGAGCTGGCTATCTATATGGCATCAGGCTGCAATTCAAGCGATTTTGGCTCTCTCAAATCGAATTACTTGATAAATTGTAAAATATAATGTTATGAATTCTCGGCCGGCTTATTTATGCATCAGAGTCAAATTCAATTTTAAAGCGTGTCCCATGAATTGTGACTAAATATGCAAAGTCATTTAACTTATCTCACTTCAGCTGTAAGCCACCAAAGAGTTGGCACACAAAAGACGTCTTATCGACGCAGCACAGCAGAGCAGTGAGCCCCAGAGTCGTCTAGTTTGATGAAGTGCATGGCATATTGACAAAAATTGCCAAAGCATACCAAACTATGCAAATAAGCACATGGACACGGGCCACACATATGCCAACTCACTCTCTGAGTGTGTGCTCAAATCTACATAGCAATATATATATATTTATATATATATATATATATATATAAATTTTGGCTCGTTTGCCGCCTGTGGTGTGGTCCTCCCTCCACTTTCTGCTCTGCCCTTCATTTATCTTGGCTTATTAAATTGAAAATATTGCTTAAAATATTTTGCATGCATGGCCAGGCGATGGCCCTGATGGCTGTGATGGCGGCTACGTCAGCATCATTGTTGGTCCGCTCCGTTGCTGCTCTTGCTGCTGTCCTTTTAAATGCAAATTAGCTTTTTGACTTTTTGATGCGCCCATGCAAGCGACTGCCAACTCTCCCAGACTCTATTTAGATTTATGCGGCTTGATAAATTGTGGCTACACTTAATGTGCGCATACGGTGTGACATGTCCTTTTCATGTCACTCCAGCCAGAGCCAAAAAGTTAGACCTTGTCTACGGCTCCGTGTGCTGGCGTCTCCATTTCTATTTCAGTTGACATGTCGAGTGGTTTTGTTGGTTTCCACCAGTTCTTGTTGTAGCTGCCGCCTGCTTTTTATGCAGCGTTTACTCCTGCGCTGTTGATTGCGGCTGCTGGTTTCAGCTTTTCGGTTGTGCCAAAATCATTTTGGGTAAATTCTTGCTTTGTGGTTCAGCTTTGTAATTAGTTTTGCTGGGCGAATCACTGAGTGGAGGGTATAGCTTCTATATACAGTTCAGCTTGTTCCATTGATCATCTAGAAGTATGAATATTTTATTAAAGAGATGTCAAGCAAGAGAAATATTATTTATACTTATTGTTTGATGACTGGAAATGAATATCCTACACACATTCGCTATATAGTTCCCATCCTATCACTAATCTGTATGATGAAAAAAGATGTTATTAAAGCTATCTACAGAGAGAAATAATGTATACTTACTTTTTGCCTGTTCGATCTCCATATCTCAGACCCACTGCCTTTCTTTGCGATTCTCATAAGCTATGTTAATCATATATCTCCTTCCTCTCAGGTCATGAGAAACACATTAATCACAGAGACAACGAGTTTTAATCTCTTATTAATTATCCGTCACGAGTTTTCAGGTCAACACACCAGCGATATAGTCAAATTAAATCTAAGCCTCAACATACCCTTCACTCACTCAGAGTATAAAAATCAATTACAATGACTGAACGAATCATTTGAATTATAACACTTTCCCATGAAATGCTTTCGTAGCGCCGCCACTCCATCAAATATCCAGTTGAAAAGCGAAAGGCATGGACATTTAACATGCATTTTAAACATACCAAATACCAGAGACCCGTGTCCCCTCCACCTCCTCCTTCTCATTCTCCTTCTCCTGCACAGCCACTGAGATTTTTCAACATTTTTTAGATTGATGATGTCGCCGTGTGAGTCGCTGCATTTGTGCTAGTTGTGGCAGGCATAGCCAAAGGCGCAACGCGCACCCACACCCACAGCACGCCACCTCCCCCATTGGGCAATGCGTCAGTTGAGTTGTCAAAAAAGACGAAAGGAAAAAAAAACCAGAGCAGAGCAGAGCTGAGCGCGGCACCCGCTAGCGCAGCGAGTAGAAAAACGTGTACAAGACCAGCCGGAGAACCAGAGAGAGAGTGAGAGAGAGAGAGAGAGAGAGAGAGAGATTCGAGCTGAGTGTGTTGCACGCGTCCCGGCCGTCGCTGGTTTCCGCACAAGTTGCTGTCGATCAGAGGCGGTTACCGAGTTGTGCATTTCAACATGTTTCGTCACGCCTTGAAATTATTTGCTGCTTACATCTCGATTTGATTTGAGCATTTTTTAAGTAGCGCCTAAGTTCCGGAGTTAAGTGAATTGCTTTGTGTTTGTTTTGTTTTGATGGCGGGTGGATGGATTTCTTTGATAATCTAAATTTTCAGCTAGGGGTTGCATTTTAAATAGATTTTAAATGGCTGTCAAAACGTGTAAACGTCAAAGAGCATAACGCACCGAAACAGTTGCAATTTCAGCAAATTTTTAAGTTCAATTTCCTGGGAATCGCAGAAAACTTGTGAGCTACGTTACAATTATATATGTAATTTTAAAAATGTTTACAATATTATATTTTTTAAATTTACAATTTTAGCTATGTTCTAAATGCACTTAATATTACTTACACAATTTAACATTTTTATAAAATTTGTTTGTGAAATTTTATGGAACTCTTGGCAAAACTTACGAGCTCCTCGCCAATAATATAATTTAAAGTAATTTACAACTATTGAATATCTAAGAAATTTCATGTCCAGTCAAATCCAACAAGTAGCGTAACTAATGTGCACTTTTCGGCTTTCGAGTTAGTTGTCAAATTGATTTCAAAATTCATAAATCAACTAAAAGTGAAGCGCAAGCAACACCGACGCAAGTCAAGTACAAAATTAAATTAGAGCCAGCAGGAATAACAGGGGCGGCACAACCACAACCGAAAAATGTACAAAATGTTAAACATAGCATCAAATTGTATCGGACAGTTCCAAAGAGAGAGAGAGAGAGAGAGAGGGGGGGAGCCACAAAAGTTGAGCGTGGAGTGTCGAGCAGAAGCATGTATGTTTGCTTTCATAATACATTTTTTTTTCTTTTTACAAATAGTCGTCGGCATCTCGGCTAGCTTAGTCCAGGCCCTCGCCCAGGCCCAGACCGAGGGCTGGCATGTGGTGCGTGTATATTTTGATGCAATTATAAATTGTTGGATAACAAATTACATGGCTGCGCGCAGGACAGACGGACGGACAGCCAGACAGTTAGACATACAGATGGACGAACGTACATTAGTTTAACGCCCCAGCTCCTCCTCCTCATCCCCCTCCTAATGCTCACGCACATATGTTGGGCTGCTGGGCTGGAATATTTGGGCTGACATTGATACAGGTACTCGCTGACAAGACATTGCGTTATTCAGGTGGCACAGCTGTACCGGGGAGGTTGGCTAGGGATCTATATTGATGATATATGAAAATATTGTCCCATTTGCTGGAACGACATGCGGGCAGCAGCATCGTCCGCTCGCTCGCTTATTCGAGGGTGGCCAATTGCATTTGTAGTGACAATTGTCGTTATTTAGCATTAATACTAATAATCAAATAAATAAACGTTGCATTTTAATTGCGACAGTTGCTTTTGTTGCATGTGTGCGGCACATCAATTGGAGTAAATGCATGGCCATTGTTTTGTTTCGGCCAGCGGGTTTATTGAACTAGCGCTTAAAGTCTTAAAGCTGTTCAGCTCTATACGCAAATGCCATCCAGTCAGCCAGTCAGCTTCTATTGTCAGCGCCTTGTGCAGCTCCAATTCCATTTGCCACCCATTTGGTTGTGGCCCTTTGTTGTTTTAGCCAAATGCGAAAAGGGTTCATAACCGCACTTAGCTTCATTGGCTTCTGGCTTTATCGTGCGGCCCAGACGTAGCATTTTAGTAGCTGTTTAGCTGATGTTCCCGAGCTCTCGACGTTGCCCACTTCAAATTCAATTCAATTCGGCTTCGAAATTGCACGCAGGTTGCGCAAACATTAAAATTAATGAACAACAATAAAAGGGCTCTCAGCTCTGGAGCTGCACTTGACGTGTTTTGTTGCCGACTTTTGACAACTGCCAAATCCGCTTCATATCTCCGATAACTCTGCATCCCTACATCAACGAAATTATTGGAGTTAGCATAGGTAATACTATATAGCATAATCAAATGATATACATACCGAAAAGATATATAAGTTTTACTGCCTTTTAAGACATGAATATAACTATTTTTGTGCATAATTAAAATCCCTATAAAATGCACATAAATGCTGGAAATTGAGGCCAACAATTTTAATGATATTAGAGATAACAAGTAAGAGTGGTTTAGAGAGAAATGCTCGACCAGCAGATACCCTGAGTACTTAGTTTTTATTTTATTTTATATCTATATATATAAAAGAAAGTTGTGTAAAAGTGAAGACTGCTTATAACTTGATTTGGGCTGAACCAATTTTCATGGTTTTTGATTTGTTGGATTTGTCTCCGCAACGAGTTTAGTATAGGGTCTTAAAAATACTGAAAAAATTTGCCGAATACTTGAAAAACGCGGTTTTTTCCCCAAATGTTCAAATTTTTTTTATACCCAGTAGGCTTGGTAACAGTGACAGTTTTGACAATAGTGTAGAAGTAAATAAACAAATGTAGTCAGTCAGTCTACGGTCTCCTGACCTCGAGCAGACCTGACTATTCAAAAAAAAAAAAAAAAAAAAAAAAAAAAAAAAAAAAAAAAAAATTTCAAATCAAAAGGAAAAATATTTCAAATCAAAAATCTGCAAAAAAATCAAAAGATTAAAACCTGACTGTTCAAAAAATAAATAAAAAATTAAAAATTCGAAATTAAAAAAAAAAAAGGTAATTATTAAAAAGTGTATTTTTGGCTTTTTATATTTTCGGACTTTTAAACTTTATAAATATTTCAAATCAAAAATCTGCAAAAATTAAAAAAAAAATCAAAAGATTAAAACCTAACAATCAAAAATAAATAAAAAATTCAAAATTCAAAATTCGAAATTAAAAAAAAAAAAGTTAATTATTAAAAATTGTATTTTTGGACTTTTACAAAAGCTAAATATCTCGAAAGTTCAGGTATTTGTTTGTCTCAAACATAAATTTGTGTAAATTATTTATATTTATATTTCTCGATTGTTTTATATGGTTTTGTGCGAGGGCAGTATTACTATTAATAAAAATGCCGCGTCCTAGAAGATCTAATCTTTCCCGGCGGACCCATAATGCAATTAGGCAACGGAATAGCGCGAGTCAATTATCTGACGAAGAGCGAGAAATCGCCCGAGAAAGGCTCCGCGTTAGTACCCAGGGAAGAAGGGCCTTAATTCGTGCTTCTCAAAGAGAGGCAGCCCGTGAAATGGCAATAAGAAATGGTTCAAGGATTGATTTGAATCGAGCAGCGTTTCGATATGATTGCACCATTGATTACAGCTTGAATCGTTTAGTTTGCATTGGTCCAATGGACGTTGTTTGCTAGCATTGTGGCGCATTGAAGTTTGCTGGTGAAACGCCCGGTTTGTGCTGCCTTAGTGGTAAAGTGACATTGCCATTAGCGGTCACCATAGCCATTGCGTTCCCTGCTTTATGGCGAAACACTAGAATCACGACATTTTCTAGCGAACACTCAAAAATACAATGCCTGTTTCCAAATGACATAATTTGGGGCGGAAAATATTGGAGACGGATATTTAAGGTAATTTACGTTAAAAATTTTATTTTCTATGACTGCCAAAAAAAAATTTTGAATAATGTAGTTTGTTAGATTTCTGTAAATAGTGTTTGTAAATATAACTATAACTATGGCTTTGAATTTAAAGATTCAAGGCCAGATTTGCCATCGCATTGGATCATTGCAACCTATTGAAGATGCACAGCAAAAATTCTTGCAAATATACTTCATGGGCAATATGGAAGAACAACTTGACCGGCGTCAAGAAATGAACACAGCTATGAAAAGAGCAATTCTCCATGATTTGCATGCTTAGAAATTTAAACCAACCAAAACTGTGCAATGGAACGCGTTTGGTGATAAGAAAACTGATGAGCAATGTGATTCACGCGTTGATACTCAAAGGAAAATTTAAAGATGAGGAAGTTCTTATTCCTAGGATTCCGATGAGCTCAACAGATATGCCCTTTGAATTTAAACGAATTCAATTCCCGCTTCGTCTTGCCTTCGCCATGACGATCAACAAGTCACAGGGCCAATCTTTGACTATTTGTGGCCTCAATCTAGAAAATGCGTGTTTTTCTCATGGTCAATTGTACGTGGCATGCTCACGTGTTGGCAAACGATCCGCATTATTTGTTCTTGCACCCGACCAAAAAACGAAGAATGTCGTTTACAACAAGGTGCTTGAATGAAAATCCGATTAATAAATTTATCAGTGTATCCCAGCCTGAACAACATAGCTTTCAACAATTTTTTACCTAGAAATAATATAGAGGGCAATGCAACGTTTGCCAGGCCAGCTAGTTATTTTATAAAAACATTATATTTTTATATGAAACTCAGATCAACAGTCGGATTTATATAAATTTAATCTATTCTTGATCAAGCATATATCATAATTATATTTAGCTAAAGACATAATACTCCCATTTTCATTACATTCGAGGGTATGAAAAGGGGGAACTCATTAGTTTTGAGCGCTCGTAAATTAATTTCAATTTCTACATGTTGAGCCCTAAAAGCCCATTAAAATTGAGCCATGATGCCAATTTGGCATGGCAATAGATGTGCGTATGGAGCGAAGAAATGCATGCATATGCAAATTAATTATAAATTTATGATTTCATTTTGGCAAAGCGATGCCAATGACGATTGCCACATGCGAGAATTGGGCGGAAAGCGGCGACTTAGGCGCTGTCTGCATGGATCATAAACTAGCAGGAGCAGGAGGAGGAGGCGAGTTGGAGGGCTACAGCAGCAATATGGCTCATGTGTAAAGCCGTAAAATGTGGCACGAAAAGCCCAGTGCATTCGATATTGAAGGCAACCTTTTATGGCTCTATCAGTGACGCCGGCGACGACGTCTTGTCTGTCTGTCTGTCTCTCTGTGTGTGGCTGTCACGCACATAATTCTCGAACATTAATTGCGCAATTGTTCACAGATAGAAATGTGCACAGCCTGAGCAATGGGAGGGGCAGTAGCCGGAGCAGGAGCTAAAGCCAGAGGGCCAACTTTAACTTTTTAGTGGCCCAACAAATGACGTACGATTTGTTCTGCACGAATAAGCCAAATCATTTGTAGACACAACACAGCACTTTGTTTTATGACTTGACAGCAACTACCGCTCTACGCATTTTTTACCACCTACCCGGACGGAAACTACTTGTCTATGGGGGACGACAACGCCCCCCTGCTCCCACCCACTCGCTGCCTCCTGCGCCCATCTGTCTGCTGTCCTGCAATCATTGCGTACCCACCTGATGCCTGCATGCGGGCTAATTTATGGCCTGCTGGCAATATCTGCGCCTGTGTGTGTGTGTGTTTGTATAGCGGCGTGTCCTGTTGTCAACATACGTATAATTTTTCATTTACTGCTAAGTGTTTTTCCCTGCTATTTCATAATTCTCGTAATGACATATGTATTTCTCTTGACGCTCGAGCAGTTCTGTTTGTTTTCTTAATGTCAAGCGTTCGGTATGTTTGGATGGCAGAGTACAAATGCATAAAGACTCACGTGCATTGGCATGGATGGGCACGGCAAATGATTGCGTAATATGCGTTTTGTATTAATGTACACATTCACTTTCTTAAAGCACATTTCACAAAAGCAGCTTTGCATTTTTCACTTTAATTTTATAATACGCAATAAGTCTTATTGACGCGAGTCGACGTTTTGTGGCGAATGTCAAAAAGTATTCGCATATATGCGAATGTCGAATCGACAGCGATCAAGCTTATCGATATATGTATATATTTACCAAAACTATCGTATAATATAAAGTACCAAATTAATACAAAAATTAATATAGCTGTAGATTTTTATAATATGCACATTTGTTTTAATGTGGGATATTTTAAAATTGGAGCATGATATTCAAAATTCAAATTTGTTAATTAAGCAAACTTAACGAAAGTTCGTTGTGAATGGCAACAATCAAGCTTATCGGCATTTAAATATCGCATAGCTGACATCGATAGATAGGTTTAATTAAAGCTTAAAACTTTCAAATGCAATTTTCTTGCTAGAAGCCATTAAAATTTGTTTTTAGCTACAGGACCTGTGCATATGTAATACGGCATGTAAATTATAAACCGAGTATAAAATACGCGTTACGCTTCGTTTGATTTATTGTGTCGCTGTGCGTGTGTGCATGTGTGTATTTTGGCCGCCTACACTTGTTATCGCTTGGAAGGCATCTCGTTTAATGTGTTTATTTTAATTTTCAATGTCTGTCCGCCGGCGTTTTATTGCTTTCAATTTTTGCGCATGTTTTACGAGCGCATTAACAATAAGACAAACCAGCCGATGCGAAGCCCAACAAAAATGTATAAACTCAATTAGATAAAAGACGACGGAGTTGTAAAATTCACTTGGCTACACACGCAAAGCGAGCGACGCACCCACCAAGCAACTCCTCCAATTCTCTACTACAATTTTTCTTCTATTTCTATTTTTTTGGTAGCGTGTTAATTTGTTTTTAATTCCCAAACTGGGCGGACTCAAGCAGAAGGCCTAAAGACAGAGAAAGTTGAGCAGTTTTTGGCTATAAATTAACGTTTAGTTACGCTACATAAAAACCTGTCCGAAACAAGGGGAATGAGTCGGTGTAAGTGTGGGTGTGTATGTATGTGTGTGTGTGTGGGTAAATTTTACTTGCACGCTGTAAACTCAAGGAGTAGCATACATAACCTTACTTATTGTACAATTCTATTGAATGTATGCGCTCTATATCTGTACTTTTTAGATATATAGGATATATAGCCTTAAATTAATGAGTATTTATAATTATTTAATCTGACTAATTTAAGTATTAATATTTAAGCCCAAAGTCTATGTATATATTTAGCTAAAATTAAATATATCGCTTTAATTTAATAATCATATCTTTATCCCCCCTATTAGCCCCATATACACCCTCACTTTCTAATTGTAAATCAGCCATAGCCTCAATTTCTAACAAATCTCATCAAGTTTATAACATTACACATAACCTCACTCTCAATATAATCTAATTTTTATACCATACAGAATAACCATTCTTTCTACCAATCTAATAATTTAGTTAATGAAAGCTACTTTCATGATTTGACTGCTAAAGATCTTGTAATGCCCAATGTGATAAGAAAGCATAACCTTAGCTGCTCACAAGCTGACTTAGATCATTAGGCCCCATTGCACTCTGTCAGTGGCATCATTAGTTTTATTTAATTATGGCTGCGATATTGATTGCTTTGTTAAAACATATTATATGAACCCCTTCTCAAACAACGAGAAGTTCAATTTAATGAAATACGATTATAGGAATATCTAAGCGAAGACCTCGACTCGGCTCGGCTCGCCACAGATCTCGTAATTTATTTGATAATGAATAATGATGTTGATTTGACACTCTCTCGCCACGGCTGAACATCAAATGGATTTCGTCACGCTTCTAAGCAGCCCAAGCAAATGATAGAGCTCTATTCTCTATTCTAGACACATCATTTGGCTGCGTAGGCAGCTCTTCGTGCTACTTGGGTAGAGAGCTCCATGTGAAGTTTCTTTTGTTTTCTAATTTAATTAGACTCCAACTGATTCTCAATAGCTATTGAAATTGTACTTGATCTTTTAATGGAGCATGAAATCTAGAACGTTTGATTCAACCAAAAAAATAGAAAACCGACCGCTAATGATGCCTCTAATTGGTTACTATAAGCTGTGTGGTCCTAACAACCGTGACAAAGGTCGGAGTCCTGTGAAATCAATCGTATTCATAATGAAAGTAAAAATATGTCTATACCCTGGAAGTCAGAAGAAATTCCTATTAAAGGTAGATAGTTTTTATGCAGGCAGAGGTGACTTGTCAAGTTCTATATATCTTTCATTTGGTTGATCAGCTAGTCCCACCCCTCTGTTTAGGTATATGAACTCAGCGATCTCGTAAACTAAGAAAGCTAGAGACCTCAAATTTTAAACGTATATTTATATAATGCTTATAACATATACAAGAAATATCTTTATTCGAAATCCCTCTTAGATCTGTTTATTATCGACATAAATCGAGGGGGATCACTATATGTATTATATATTTCTGTGTGCATGTTTCTGTAGAAGGTTTAGGGTATCTGCTAGTCGAGCACTCCCTAACATTGCACTCTTACTTGCTATAATTAGAGAATTCGTAATCAAAAAACTTGTCTGTCTGTCTCTCTTAGATGCACACACACACACACATCTATCTCGTATTTCATGCACCCTCTTAACTGCTTTGGCATAATTTATAAACTTGTCTGTTTCGTGTCGACATTCATCAAAAATTTGCAGCTCTTCTTCTTCTTCAGGTTCTGGTTCTGGTTCTTGTGCAACTTCATTAAAATTAGCTCATAAAATTTGCAGCAAAATCTTGTTTAGTTTTCATTTATGGCTCAATGCATGCAACCTACACGCATCCGCATCCGCCAGCACATCCGCATCCGCATCCTTGACAGACGCATTTCGAGCATAATTTGCTGTGACAGCATTTGCCTGGGCGTCCGTAATTCCACTTTACCAAATGACATTTAATATGCAAAGTTTTCGGCAGCCCCCGAAATGCGCGCTTTATCTTTTGGCTTGACTTTTGTTGATTTTAGCACCAACAGCGACAGCCGCACACAGACACACACACACATAAGATCTATAGATCTACGATGCACTTGTCTGGGCCTCTAAACAGCATAACATATCAGAGTCAATGACTGACTAACCAGATACCCTGTTGTGCGCAACGCCTTTGGGTCTATTGGAGGAAATCGGATTACTCATTATTTGCTTCTACTGCAGATCAGTTTAGCTCAATAAACTTGTGGAATATTCTCTAAGTAAGTAAAGCTTAATCTGGCATGTTCATAAATTGATCGAATTTTTAATTTATTTCTCAGAAAATAAGCTGAAGCGTGGTATGAAAGAGATAGAAACAGACAGAGAGCCGGACAAACGGAATATTAATCCTATGGATAGATAGATAGAGAGCGGAAGTAAGCAGAACTTCAAATAGAAATAGAATAAATAATAATATATACGATAAATAATAATATTATAATAAATATATGTAGTAGTTGAACTGAAAAGTCTATCTGGCTTTACACTCCTTCATCTGAATCCAAAAACTACTAATTCTATACATAGCCTTGTTACATATAAAGTCTACCACGCCTACTGCTGCCCTTCCCATACATATGCACAAAAACTTGAAGCACTAAACACCCTAGTTCGTCGCCTTATACAGGGTATTAAAACAATAACGGGCATTTCAAAGTGCATGCTCTCGAAATACCCTTTATTACAAAATAGCTGAGCATGCTTTACGGCTCGCACACACATACACAAACACAAATACACATTCACACACACAGAGAGAGCGAGAGAATCGTAAAGTTTAATGACGCCATTTTCGAGTCGCGCAAAGTTGCCTTTTGAAATATGAATAGACCCTCAGGTTGGGCATAGACACAAGGAGCTCGCCATCTAATGCTAAGGAGATTAGTTCAATGGCATCGTCAGCGACGTCGTACTCGACGTTGTCGGCTTTTTCGGTAGCTCCACCAATAAAATTGGTTTATGCGATCTGCCAACACAACAAAAACAACGACAACAACAACAACTTTTTGCCAGCCCACTTTTCAATCGGGCTGTAATTGACATTGTTTTCGTAGCTCCTGTTGTCCAGGACAACAGCCGTCCTTAAGCCCGGCACGAACACACACAAATTAAGCTCGTAAAATTTAATATTTTTGCGCAAAACTTTGCCGAGGAGGTGAGTATTAGTAATTTATTAGTGGCTTAGAGAGCGCTGTGGAGTTTACGCCCTGGACTTTGCTATGCATAATTTGTCCTTAGTTCTTGGTCCTTGGGATACTTGAGATACTTTAGAAAAGAATAACATAAAATTTAACTACTGTTCGAAGTTTTTTTTTCTTTTTTACTTTTTTTTTCTTTTGCAACAAAACTCTATTTACATAATTTAATAAATTGTAAATTTAAAAATTTTGTACAATTTTTTTTTGGTATATTTAAACATGTAATTTGGTATTCTGGTTTTGAAAAATGGGGAAATATATAAAGTATATTTTATTAACAGTAAATATATTTCTAGGAGTCGTTAAAGTGTATATCGTGATTTATCTTTATCAAACTGAATCGATAATGATCTATATTCCAAAAACTATATTTCTATGTGTATCAAAACATTCTATAATAATAGAATGAACTAACTATCTAAATATATGCCAAAAATCGAATATTTCGGTCATGCTCTACATACATACACTAAGCAGATACATATCTATAAATATTTTATTAGCCAAGTCAATTTAACTTTGGATATTCCTCTGTCTATAACAAACAAATCTCCAGTCCTCACAAATCCCGCTTATGTTATCACAGTTTCAGAGCAGGAGACTTTCTGAGTTCAATCGATACGCTCTTCTCTAATATCTCGACCCACATTACAGGGTATCGTCCAGCTGAAGCACTCTTCAAAAATGTTCTTTAAAGCCTACGCAAGCATTGCGTGTCTTGTGGAGTTTACCGCTACGCTGATTAGACTTTCCCATAACCAACATCTCGCTTTGTATTCTCACCCCTTTTCGGATCTGCTAAGTGCCAATCAAAATAAGAATTTTGACAATAGGAAAAAGTTTCCCAAGGCAAATTGCGTGTGCGGTGGTCTACCAGCATAAAATTGCTGACGGATTTTCCCCAGGGTCGAGGCCTCAGGTACGACCGAGCTCCGGGTCGACCCAAAGACTTAAACAATCCATCAAAGAAAACGCTGCGCTTTTCATAAGAATGCATCAATAAAGCAATAAAATGTCTACAAATCAAACGATAAGGTTAACAGCGACTCCGAAGCTTGCCAAAGATATAGGCATACATATCGTATGTGGATAAGTCTTTGGAAAGGGTTACGAAAAAGTCACGTACAGCACGCACCGCTAACCGGCAATAGACTATTAATATTAATGGATAGGTTTAACACATTGGGCGTTGCAGCTCGTTGCCAAGAGCGCATGGGCCTGTCAAGAAGAAAGTTGTCTTCCTCGCCCAATGCCCCCCCAATCCACAGATTGACATGTGAGTGTGTGACACCCGATCAGGCAAAGGGTGCAAACCAGAACCAGCCTGGCATGACGAACGTATATATCTCTGGCCTTGGTTCCGCAAATCTCGTTTGTATACGCCACGAATTTGATTGATTGGCATTCAGATGTCGATGAATGTCTCGATAATCAAATCGTTTTTGGTAACTTAATGTGGTTTTGCTTGGTTATTAGGAGTGTTCGTTAAGGATAGGCTGGACAGCGAACTGTTACATTATTAACGGATGTATATATTGCTCTATTTCAGTATATCTTGAATGGCATACACACATACAGTTTAACTGAATAGCTTTCTAATGTTTGTGTATGCTATAAATATTATCGTTTATAGATCCTTTATTATTTTTATTTGAGTGACATTTCAAATTTAAATATTATTACATTTCCTCTATACATTATCTATTGACATTTTACTTGTTTAAATTATATTTAAAATTTTTAATTAAAAGGTTATAGAGGCCACAATTATTTATTTCAGTTCCCATAGGTCTTTTTTGAAAAAAATGTAGTCTAAGAGTTATTCGATAATTTGTTTCTGTTTTTTTGTGAATATTTCTTGGTTTTAAAGCAAAATATTATAATAATTATAACAAAGTAAATCCTAGTTTAAGCTTCAAGCTCAGCTTCTCAATTTCAATAACTTGTTTATCATATTTTGCGAGACTTTTTTCTAAATGTTAGAATTGTCAAAACCTAACAAGCAATTTGCTATCTAAAAGTTAATACATTATTAAATAATGTAATGATTAGTGTTTCTGATATATATTATTAATATGTGTTTAATAATATTGTACATATAAAATCCATTTTTTGATCTTTGATTAAATTATAATTTTAAAGTAATATTTGTTTGCATCTTCAAAGAAAACAAAAATTCAATTTATATTCTTTTCTGATAAAAAAAATCAACAATTTTATCGTTTTTAAAACAATAATTCGCAGTCAATAGTTTGACTGAGTAATTACTCACTAGATACGAGATCTATAGACGTTACTTGTTAATATTAATAAAAAATTTAACAAAATTTTCAATGTAAATCAACTACTTCATCTGCCTTAAGCTTTTATAGTATAATAATTCTAGGCTTTTCAAATCGACTTATTCTGCATGTTTAAATTTGCATTATAATGGTCTCCCCTTATAGCTGGACATCTATTTGGAGTATTAATGTGACATTTCAAGTTCCATTTGGTGGTGAAGGTTTTGTTGCAAGCCTCGCACTGGAACGAGCGTGGACTCATATGATTGCGTACATGTCTGCAGAGGTGAAAGTACTTCTTAAAGGTGAATCGGCAGTAGGGACAGACGAATGGGCGCTCCTCGCTGTGGGCCAGAGTGTGTTCGTCCAGGTCCGTCTTGTACTTGAAGGCTCGGGAGCACTGGCCACACATGTACCGATGCTCGTTGCTATGGCTCTTGATGTGTTTCTGCAGCCTCGACTGTTTCCGATAGACTTTCGGGCAATGGAGACATTTGTAGATGCGTTTTCCGACATGAGACTTTTGGTGTTTCAAGAAGTTATCAATTGTGGTAAACGAAATTGAGCACCGCTCGCACTTGAACATACGCAGATTGCTGCGCAGTGCGGTGGGACTGCTGATGTTTTCACAATAGTTGAGGTTTAATATCCGTGTGGATCGGCGCAGGGGATATCGATGAGTCGTGCCTGAGTCCGCGTCTGCAATATCTAATGTTGTGGAGTCTGGTCGATCGCAGTCATTGAATATGTTTTCCATGATCAACCTCTCGCAGCTGGTCATTTTTCTCTTATATGGCTGCCTTTTTTCCAAATGCCATTTGGATTCAGCTTCATTGTCCTTCACTTCGTCATCCGAGTCTGTGTCCAGCACAGTGACTTCCTCTGGATATTCCATGCTTACTTTCATGCAGAGCAGCTGATGGCTCTGCTGGAGTCTGCGCTTGAATCGAAATGCGATTTGAGCATTTAAGCCACAGGAGACGCAAATCTTCTGAGGCAGCTTGTCGTCACGAGCGATCTTAAAGTCCACCAGCTCGTTGAGCATCTCCGCCACACTGTATTCATAATCAGCCAATGGCCGATCGCAAAATATATCCACCAAGGTATGAGACTCGCTCATACAAGCACGGCAAATTTCCATTTTCATTTAATTTTAGTTGCCCGATTTTTAGTTATTTACATAAATATTTTGACTGATCGCTCACGTGTGATATCAAGTTTGAATGCCAAGTGACAATAAGTATCGATAGTGTTACTGAGACCACGATTTATGATCACTGAGAATGAACACTAGTGGAATGAATAAAATGAACTTAGGTATCGATAGTAATATAATTAACGAAAGTATATAATAACGATAATAGCGCAATCAGAATTTGGAAAACTTGACGCTTTGGTTAAAAATTTCGTTTCATTTAAATCAGAAAAATTTCAATTCAATTTGCTGCAATTCTTATAAAATTAAAAAAAGGCAGGTTGAGAAATTATACGATTTTAAACTTTCATGTTCGCTGTTCGCAGACTTTTCACTTCGTGAGAGCCGAATTCTAATACGAATATACATAAATATCGATCGTAATTTACATCAAGACTAATCGCTGACATTTAACCCTTCCAATAAGAAACTATAGCTACCATCGATATTTTTGTATGAAAGTGCCATCGCAAATCAAACTGCTCCAATTGAGTGAGTTGCTGCGCTTACGACAATTTGAAAACATTAAAGTCAAAGCAAAACTAAAGCACTTGTGACGCAATAGCCGAATTGTTGTATCGCCCTCGTAGACAGTCGTAACTCCTAGGGCAACACGGCTTTTCGACATCCAATTTGAGGCAGTGTCCACCCACAATTACGTTGCGACTGCGCCACATTTCCGTTTTGACCAAATTTCAGAGCTGGTGATTGACTTGCGCTACGCTTTTATGTTCGACTGGGACAAGTGAAAATGAATTTTCATTCCGGAATACGCAAAAAAAAGAAAAGGAGAAAAGGCCCACAGATCGAAAGTCAACGAAAAATGTCTTGTGTTATAAAAACTAATGATTGGCAATTGGTTTTTACTGTTATTGCCGCGCCCTGTTTCCTTGTTGGGCGCAGAGGCGTGGCAACGTGGAACTGAAATTGGAATTGTATCGAGGCCGAGAGTTCTACGCATTGTCTTGCAATACGCATAATTTCCAGCCGCGTGCACTTGCAGGAAAATCGTAAAATTTGATTATTATAACTTCCTTTCGTCGCTTGCTTTGCATTGTATTAATATATGTATTTATATTGCAGATCTTGCTACATCTTAATTGCTGGCGCTTCCGTTCGAGATGCTACATTAATTTCGAAGTAAATCCCATGGTCTCCTCTCACCAGAGAAGAATAGCTGTATCCATATAAAGCGAGCCAGGTAAATTGAGTCAGGCAGCGAATTTAAGCAAACAATACAATTCCACATTGTTGCAGGCCTTCAACAAATTCTAATTTATTGCAATTATGTGACGCATGTCACACTCACTGCTGACCATTGACCAGGACGCCGACACGTGACCAATCTGCTTGCCCCGGGGCCACTGATTGGAAAACACTAAACAGATAGGCTAGTCGAGCGGGCGGCCAGACAGCAGCTGTCCGACCATTCTATAGAGATTTATTTTACGCTGATAACACGCTTAAGTAAATGCAGCGCACACACAGACACACACACGCCGTCGTCGTGGACGTCACCCGGCTCCCAGTTCAAGTTCGTACAATTTAAATGGCGATTAAATCTGTTGGCATTGATGGATGTGTCCAAGGCGGCTGCGTGGCTAGCGGGCTGACTGGCTGCCGGGCTGACTGGGTTGGCAGCCTGTTCTGTGGTCAGTCTGCAGGATGCGGCGCCGTGTTAACACTTTTGTACAATTGCCAATTTTTCGCCAGCGCCTGCTGATGAGCTATCCTCAACAGCCGAGCAGCCCGCCTGGCCTGACTGTGTGTGGGTGGTTGGTGGGTTTGCCTGGTTGCTGGCCAGCGGTGGCTTTTGTGGTGTTGTCCTCGGCTGAAAGCCTGTTGTTGCCGTGAGTGGGTGGACATTGAGTTGGGCTGGCATGCGGCTACACTTCAATATTCATTTGAACGCATAATTGATATTGACGAACAATGTTGCCGTGTCGCTACAATGTTTCAAGTGCACTGGGAGAATGCGCTAAGCCTGCATTAAGATACTTATAAATATGTGTATGTATTTAATTAATTTGTATATTACATATTTAATTTTGATTTTTTTAAATATATGTAATTATTATATACTATATAATTAATTTATATGTATATTTATTTATATATTAACTATTTAATAATTGATTTTATAAATATAATTATATCGTATTTGATTAATTTTTAATATAAATTTGTTAGAATCTTTTGCAAATAAATATATGTATGTATTTAAATAATTTTATTTATTATTTAATTTGATTTGTATTTATTATATCGTATTTAATTAATTTATATATTAACTATTTAATTTTATAAATATGTGTATGTATTATATCGTATTTAATTAATTTATATATATTTTTTTTTTTAATCTTGTCTTGCAAATAGTTAAAATTCTGCTTAGCTGCCATGTTATCTTAAACATATTTAAATACATAATTACTATTTAATTAATTTAAATGTGAATAACTAACTAAATATATTATGGAAGCTTTAAAAAAAAATGCTAGTTTGAAATAAATAGAAATACATAGAGTTATTCACAATTCAAATAAGGAATTTTACTATTCATGTTTTTTTTTCTATGTATTATATTATTATATAATTTATTAAAGTCAGCCAGCTCTGATAAAAGAGGAAAATAATTTTAAAAATTAAAAAATTTTTTTTTTAGAGACAAGAAATTATTGATCTATAAAATATATTTTTCATATTTAAATCTTTGTTCACAGTATATAAAATGTGCTTTACTTTACTTTAGTTTTTTCTCTCAGTGCACAGCCTCTTCATTGGCCATCCCTTATAAACTGTACTCGCCGTATACTTGGCAGTTAATTTTTATAAATTTCCATGTCATGAATGTGTTTTCCGTAGCATTTTCCGCATGCAACATGTTTGCCGTTTTCATTTGCCTCCCGAGTATCTCGGATTTCATTTTCGTCAACTGGCCAACAGTAGGGGCGGTAGGCGGGGGCGTAACTTTTTGTACTGCTGCTGCCGCTGCTGCTGCTGTTGGTTCTTCGTTTCATTTTCATTTTCTATCTGTCAGTGTCATGTCACGTTCAGCAAAATGCATTCAATATGTGCAATTGTTGTTCGCTTGCGAAGCTGCAGGAGTGTAAATTTAATTTAGTTAATTGAAACAATTTGTTGCATGCGACAACAGCAACAACAACAACAACAGCAACAGCAACAATTCGTCGCGCCGTGAGTTCATTGAAAAGGCAGCAACAGCAGCCGCCTCCTCACATGCCACGCCCATTATGCAGTACACGTTTTAACTGATTTTCGTTTGAGAATTTTCTTTTTACATGCGAAATTATATAGAATCTGTTCGGCGCCTCGAAACATGTCAATTTTATGTGCGTCTGGCAGAGCGCAGCGGGCGGTTCACTCTTTCTCTCTCTTTCACTCTCTCTCTGTTCAATTTGATTGAAAATCCATTCAATACACTTTGTATATTGATATATTAATTTATTTATTTTTATTTATTTTTTTAAATGCTTTGGTCAATTTGCGTGCAAATTGAGACAAAGCCGGGACAGTTCCGGCCCGGCCGCAGCCAATATACCATGCCGTATTTAAATTTAATTAAAATCCTTTATTTCTCCTAGCATATGCATTCAGCTTTAAGTTTTACTCTAGAGAAAATTGTCAACAATGCAATTCGCATTCCTCACATCTAATTACAAACACTTTGCCTGAATAAACTAAGCAATTAAATAAATACGTGAGCTATTTAAATGGCGAGCTTTGCGTGGTGTGAGCAGGCGTGGACAGGTGTGCAGAGAGAACGACTTCATGATACCCTATAGAATTTTCAATAAAGTATTCAAGTATTCATTGTAGATATTGTTGGACTTAATTATAATAATCCTCAATTTTAATATATATAAATAATCCTCCTCATTTCAATTTATGAATAAAATAAAATAAAAAAAAAAAATTTAAAAAATTTTTAAAATAAAGCATAAGAACTAAATTAGTGGCCTGCAACTATTTATTATTATGTATTAAAAAATTATTATAATAATCTATTTAAAGATATTTTCTTATGGAAACTTTATTCGTAACTCTTATATCAAAAAATTAAATAAAATATTTGGTGAAATGTTACAAAGTTCAGTTTTATTTTATTTTAAGTAGAATAAAAGAGAGTCGAATTAGAAACATGATTTATGAATATGGCCAAAATAATGTAGAAAAGATCCTGATGACGCTAATATAAAATATTACTATTTAAGATATAGTTATTTAATCTATCTATATATCTACTTATATATGAAAGAAATATTGAGTATATCAATATTTATATAAATATAACATTTTAGCTGAAAATCTTGACAATTACAATGAAATATTTTAAACTTATTTTTAAAGATTTTTTTTTTTTTTAATTATTTATTATTATTTTTATTTATTTCACATTTTATTTTATTTTTACATTTTTAAAAGTATTTTTAGTGTATAATATTTGTGTTTCATTACATAGAATATTTAAATTTAAATTTATTAATTAAAAAAATTATTTAAAAAATTTTTTTGTTAGTTATTATTATTTTTATTTATTTTACATTTTATTTTATTTTTACATTAAAAAAAAAAGTAGTTTTAGTGTATAATATTTGTGTTTCATTACATAGAATATTTAAATTTCAATTTATTAATTAATCAAAATATTTGGTAATTTTTTATTTTTAGTTAGTTATCATTTTTATTTATTTTAGATTTTATTTTATTTTTAGATAAAAAAAAAGGATTTTTAGCGTATATTTGTGTTTCATTAAATAGAATATTTAAATTTCAATTTTTTTGATAATATTAATGATTTGCCCAAGCTATTCTCCTCCCTCTTCTCTCGTCCTTAAGGACCAAAATATCAGCTCTGGTCACACACTAATACTACTACAACTACAACTATTGTAAATGCCATGATTAATTCACGTGCATTACGCAAAAAACGCATTTGAGCGTTAAAATGCAAATTACAATAAATTCCAATTGCACAGGCGGCCGTGCCCAGTGGAGCCGAACCACAGCCCCGCCCTATAGCCCTATAGCGAGCGCTGGGTAAACACTTGGTAAATTTGCGTAAAATATCTCGTATTTACCTTGCACTTGACGCTAAGCAAACTACAAGATACAATATACAATTATGTAAACACACACACCCATGCAGAGGGTCTTCGTGCGTGGCTGAATAAACATGGAAATTTTGTGAAAATAGACTTTCGAGTGTCGATTGAACGCAGGACACGTTGAGCGTTGCACATTTTGTGGCCTATCAGGTGGCTAGAGCCGAGGTTCCTGTCACTTTGAATGACAGCCCAAGTCAAGTGCTCGGCCATTGTTGTTATAGCTGCTGCACCGTCTCCCTCTCGCAGGACTCGTGTCCTTATGGGAATTGCATAAAAGGCGACACAATGTGTGGCTGGTGCTGGGCCAACGGCTAGTGCTAAAGTTTTATCACGGCTTTGGCCGGCTTTTTCGTTTAATTTAAATGCAAACTTTGCAAACTGAGGCGCAAATTGTCTTTGCCAGCCCCCCGCCTACGACCACACCCACTTTACGCACTCTGGCTGCAATTTCGAGACGCATTACGCATGCATGGCTGGCCAAATAATGTTGATTTAACATTATCACGAGGGCAGCAGGAGCAGCAGCAGCAGCAGCAGCAGCAGCAGGAGCAGGAGCAGCAGCAGGAGAGCCTACATAGTCAACATTGTGTTGCAGCAGCTCTTGAAATGCCTGCGAGTCGGAAACATTCGACGAATTCCTTTTGTTCTCCATCGTCATTAACTCGTGCCGAATTGCTAATTAAGGCTGATGTCAGTTAACTGTAAAGAGAAGGTATATCTTCAGCTTTATTACATCATTGTGTCTATAGTAGTCCGAGTGGATTATATTGGAGCTGCAGTTTAAGTAGTGAGCGAACTTTATTTCAAAATATAATTCATTTCGTACAGCTATAGTTTATAGCTGGGTAATGTGAATAAGATTTAGTAATGTCTGAAAAAAATCTTATTATAGTTGTGTATTGTGAATAGGAAAAAATGAAAAAATGTTGATTGTGGAGTGATAGAAAATGTATTTAAATTTCCTTTCTCTTTACACCTTTACGTTCAAGCCGTATGCTTCTGTGATAAAAAAAAACTCTTCTTTGTCCTATATTATTAGTAATCCGCATTTAGCTGCTAGATGATGTTAGTTCCAGCTGCTTATAGACATAGGAGCTCTATAATTACCTTACTCGTAGCTATATTTTATCACGTAATAATAATAATAAAAATAATAATAATAATATAATAAAAATACAATAAATAATATTTTATCATTATACAAATTAAAATCTCGTAATAATAATAATAAAATATATTGTAATATAAAAATATATATTATAAAATATATTAAGTATTTTTTTATTTATTGTATATGAAAATACTTAATTATTGCTAAAATAAATTTTTAAAAATTAAAAAAAAAAAAAAATATATATATATATATATATATTAATAAAATACTTAAAATAAAACTACTTGAAATTCTACAAATATACACCAATACTCTTATATATACATATACAAATATACTCGTATATACCTATATACAGATATACATCTATTTGACATAGAGTTGCT
Organism: Drosophila arizonae; assembly: GCF_054131065.1. Classification (NCBI taxonomy): domain Eukaryota; kingdom Metazoa; phylum Arthropoda; class Insecta; order Diptera; family Drosophilidae; genus Drosophila; species Drosophila arizonae. The sequence continues at coordinate 18,687,605 of NC_142924.1, forward strand.
TTGAACGCTCTGCTGCCTTTGAAAGGAATCACATTTTTCTTAGCCTTCTCAGCATCCCGCTAAAGAATCAATAGACATAGCAGATATATTTTTCCACAATCAATGCCCATTCTCAGCACACTTCAGATGACAACAAATAAGTCTACTTCAGAGTGATTAAGCGACAAACATCAAATAAACTGCAATAACAAGTAGCCCGACATCAGCTCAATACAAATCAAAATCGAAATCCTCCCTCTCCCTTGGACAAACCCAACCCCATCCTCTCTCTCTCTCTCCCTCTCATGCTCTAATTGAGTGTGGGTGCGGAATGCTGCTTAGCCGCTAGGCCGAAAACAATATGAGCATAATTATTAATTGCAAATAATTTTTCTTAAGTCTCATTAAGTGTGGCCGGCAAACAGGCGTCGTACTTGATGAGAATGCCACGCCCCGTCTCCGTCTCCAGCATCCAGCGTCCGCAATGACAAAAGAATTGACAGCACATAAATTAGAAAGTAGCCCATCTATATGGAAGACCGCCCGTCCGTCCGTCCGTCCGTCCGTCGAGGGTGACACTCATCCAAGCAGCGACCATGTTTAAATGTGTTAAGCCGACGGAAGTGACATTTCTCTTACGCACATTTCTCTAGAGAAGTTGTTGTTGTTGTTGTAGCTGATGTTGTTGGTCACGTGTCCACGCGCCTGGCGGCGTGTTTTCCGATTTGTAGTCGTCATTGTCAAGGCGTAGATCTGTTGATCTATTGTTCAGCACCGCAAGGACATACAATTGCAGAGGTGTGCCCCGGGCAATTGTCGCAAGTGGAAGCAAATGGATTTGAGTTTGAGATACAATTTGATATTTCTTTATACCCATATATATATGGGGTAGCATGATTATGAATATTTTGATGCTACTCAAACTGTATCATAGCAGAATGTTTAACTCTGGAAGCATTGACATTGACTTGCTCAAATTTGATTTATTTACTAGATAGTAGATTTTATACTAAATTGAAAATTAAGCACTGATAACTGGAAGCCTTAGGCTAAAATAAGTTAGTGCTTTACTTTTAATACAAGTATGTAATAATCGGAGAAAATTAGAAATGTTACTTTCCGGAGTCCGGACTCAAACGAGAAGAACCGACATAATCGGCTGCTCTCTGAGTTTTTTCTCGGATTGTCAGTAAAAGAAACTTATTTGCAGATATCGACAAAGGGTCAACAGTTATTGTCGAGCTATGGTATATATAAAAAATAAATGAAATATATGCATACATATAAAACAAAATAAATCCCATAATTATATGTATTATTAATAAAATTATGCAAATATACATATTATATGAATATAGATTGTATTAATATTATAAATATAAATATTTTATTTAATATATTTTCATAATTTAATATAATAATAAAAATAATAATATCAATATCATTTAATTAATAATATTTAATTAATAAATATAAATAAAAATAATATTTAAATTATTAAATAAGTATTTACATATATGTATATTTATTTTCTTCATATTCTTCTTACTTATATTCTAGCTTAGGATATTTATCTGAGGAGATCAGGATATTTCATCTTATCAATCAAGCAGATATCCTTAAATTTTGGTATGCCTTAAGTAGTAGTCAGCTAGAAGTGATCATAAAAGTCTTATTCTCAACGTTCATAAAATACTTTTCCTGTTGAACAAAATAATAAGTGACTGTTGTATGTAGAAGATCGAAAAATATTTAACTATAACTCTTTTGTCTGGACTCCAGAGTGACTGACATGAAGTTTATGATTATACAAATGCCATTTTGAGTACAACGTAATCTGCATATAATGTAGTATTTCCTTACGATTCTAAAATATCCATAAATGAATATTGGATTTTTCAGAACTTTTACAAACTTAAAGTCTATTAAGTTGTAGCTCAAGAGTTTGGGCTACTAAAACAGTTCACATATTGCTTCCGCTCGTAAAACTTTATATTTTTTACAACCAATTTGACAATAATTATATAAAATGTTGGTCATAAATTAGAACACCTATAGGTTGTTTTATAGCTATCCCTATGCCACAGCAACAACAACAAAAACAACAGCAGCAGCAGCAGCATATAAATGAACTAATTAAATCAACAGTCAGTCGTCTGTCGTAATCCTCTGGGCCAAATGCACCTGTACTTATACACCTTGACACACTATGCGACAACTCGTAAAAATCGCGCCAAGGAGCCAACTATTAAAAAATCGTAAACCTTTAAAATTTTTACAACTGGCGAACGTTTCATTTTCCGACACCAAAATTGAAAGTTGTACAAAATGCAAATTGAGCTGTTTGCTGTGTCGGAGTGTCGGAGTTTACGCCTATTTATGCGCCCGAAACTTTTCAGTTCCGGCCAGTGATGCAGCCTAAACACTTAATTACGCCCGGAACGCAGCTCGACACATGGCTGACCATAAAAAACCCTAAACGGGGAGTAGAACAACTGAGCCATTCAAATTAGCATACTAACTGGGCCCTAGCCTGGCTGGCACCTGACTTGAGCCAGGGTGCGAAGCAAATTAAAAATTATCAGCGATCAGTTGCATAAATTTTCAAGAATATTTAGATGTATTTATGCTGACGAAGGACCATGTGAAGGCGTTGAACTGCAAAATGCGCTGAGGTGAGCTGACGTGAAAAAGTTATTTGTTTCTGTTTATTTCTTTTGATACTTGCTTTTAGAGTGAAGAGAGTATATTGGTTTTGTTTGGATGTGTGTTTTGTTTTGTGTGTATTATGGATGGGATATAGCTGCAGTTGAGACTAGACTCATGATTCATATTAGATTCTGTGTTTGTCTAAAAAAAAAGGTCTTTGTTATTTGTTTAGTACTATGATTAGTACGCTTTCAAGATAATTAAAAAAAAAATAAAAATAAAAATAAAATAAAACAAAAAATTAAATAATAATAATAATAAAAACCCAAGGGGTTCGCATGTTATACAAGCAGACTTTTCTTTAAATAATATATAATAATAATTATCATTTATGTGTAAATAGCTGCATATATAAATGCAATATGTTTCAGGTGATATTCAATCAGTTTAGCCAATATATATTCAACAACTGAAAAATATCAACATTCTATATTTAGTTGCCTTATGCATTCACCCATAAATTTTAGGCATGTAAAAATGCCAAAGATCAATTATTAAGCTTAGCTATGTGTATGTCATGAACAGGTATTAAGCAGTCAGTTACACCCCATAAATTGTGCTCACTTGTTCATTTTTTGGCTGTTACAAAATGCACAAAAGTGCGCACATTAATGTCAGCGAGTTTGACTAATTGCCTTGCCTTATGCAGGCCAGTGTCCGAGCGAGGGAGGGAGAGGAAGAGTGAGGCATTTCCCTCAAGGAAGCGCGCCTCGATAAGATCACCCAGCGACGGTAACAAGTGGCAGACCCTCCAATCGCTGGCCAACCGCTGTTTTCTTTGATAAATTGTGTGCTAATGGAATGTCATGTCAGCGTTTGTTTGGGCCGACTTTTCCACCAACGGCGACCACAATGCACAAAAAACGCCCCGAAAATTGGCGTGGGCGTGGCGCGCACACACACACAGATATAGATAAAGAGAGAGAGAGACAGGTGCAGCGACGCGTGAGTAAAAAAGGATTCATTCCTGACACAATGATGTATTTCATACGAGCCAAACTAATGTGCGCTTCCGCTACCCCAGCAGCAATCCTTTTGCCTGATCCTTATCGCGCCGCTGGGCAGGAAATATTAGCGCAAAGTGCCGGCGTTCATTTACTAGTTCCTTGTTCCATAGGCTCTTTCCGTCGCTCTGCTTATTAATTGACCAACATTAGCGCCTATTGTTAGCCTCGGCGTTCGCCTGGCGCTGGGGCTAAAAGTATGTGCTAATGGCGCCTAACATTTGATCGCCAGACCATTGATAAGACAATGGAACAGCTTTGGCAACTGCTCTGGCCGTGGGAGTTTAAGCCAGCTGGAAGAGTGTTTTGTTTGTGTAGATTTATATTATTTAGAGTATAAGAGTTTTCGTTCTTAATAGTGAAAGTTATAGTAACTTTGCCTATTCAGATTTTGCTTATTGCTCACATGTAGCTATTTGGCGATTAGAAATTAATATTGAATTAATCGAGTGTCACATCATTCAGCTTTTGTCATGCAGTCTCAGATCATTTTGCTTCTGCCACAAATTCTCTAGAAGATCTAAACTAAGAGTATTTATATTTCTGTGAATCATGAATATATTTTCTATTTCATGAGCAATGAATTCGAATTCATATTATTCAGTCTTTGGCATTGATGTACCTTACATCGAGTCTTGTAGCATTCAGCTTTTGTCATGCAGCTGCCCTAATTCAAATTTCAAGTTTTGTTTTCGTCACATTCACTAAAAGAGTTGTACACAGTTTCTTAATCATTCGTAAGGCTATGCCTTTTATTTAGCGAGCAAATTCCGATCAATATTTCCCCAAGTTTCATAGATGTACTATCCATCGAGTGTCATATCATTGAGCTTTTGTCATGCAGTCTCAGAGCATTTTGCTCCTGCCATAAATTCTTAATTCTTATTTCTTCTAATTTAGTCTTCGGCCAAACTAAGAGTATTTATATTTCTGTGAATCATGAATATGTTTTCTATTTCATGCGCAATCAATTCATATTATTCAGTCTTTGGCATTGATATTATGCAGTCTGTGGCATTGATCGAGTCTTGTAGCATTCAGCTTTTGTCATGCAGCTGCTGTCATGCAGTCTCAAAGTATTTAGCTTCTGCCATAAATTCGCTAGAAGATCTAAACAAGAGTATTTATATTTCTGTGAATCATGAATAGGTTTTTTTTTTTCATGAGCAATGATTCATATTGTTCAATCTTTGGCATCGAGTCTTGTAGCATTCAGCTTTTGTCATGCAGCTGCCCTAACTCAAGTTTCAACCTTTGTCTTTGTAAAATTCACTAGAAGAGTTGAGCACAGTTTCTTAATCATTCTTAAGGTTATGCCTCTTATTTAGCGAGCAAATTCCGATCAATATTTCCACAAGCTTCATAGATGTACCATCCATTGAGTGTCATATCATTTAGCTTTTGTCATGCAGTCTCAGAGCATTTTGCTTCTGCCAAAAATTCTTAATTCTTAATTCTTCTAATTCAGTCTTCGGCTAAACTAAGAGTTTTATATTTTGTGAATCATGAATATGTTTTCTATTTCATGCGCAATCAATTCATATTATTCAGTCTTTGGCATTGATAATATTCAGTCTACAGCATTGATCGAGTTTTATATCATTCAGCTTTTGTCATGCAGCTGCCCTAACGCAAGTATCATGTTTTGTCTTTGTCACATTCACCACAAAAGTTATTAGATATATTTAAATACAATATGTATATACTATATAATATATATAATATTATACACATTTTAATAATCCTAAATAACAAAATAAATACATTACCTGCTGAAACTTTTCTGAATATACTCCACGCTTCAGACAACTGTAAATAAGCTTATATGCATTATTCCAAATATTATTATTAATGACCTCCGACATACAATAGACTCGCACTACATGCAGCTCGCTGATCTGTTTGGAAAAACCTAATCACACTATTTATTGCCATGATACAACATTATTTTGTACTCGAAGCTAGGCACGCAGAGGCCAAGCACAGCCCTTGATGATTAGCATCCCTCATGTTAACATCTGTTACATTTAAGCATAGCTAGTCATAAAAAAAATGAGAACCCACCCAAAGTGTCGAAATTTCCGTGAGGCTTAAAGACCTAAAACTAACCCCGACTAGTCCAGCCAGTTGTTGACTATTTTCATAAAATTAACTAAAAATGCCAAGTCAGAAGGTTTTCCTTTTGCCTTTTGCTTTTCTCTCTTCTTTTTTATACCCTGAACCCATTGAAAATGGGAAATCAGGGTATAATGGTTTTGTGAAAAAGTATGTAACGGGCAGAAGGAGGCGTGGCAGACCCCACAAAGTATATATATTCTCGATCAGCGTGACGAGCTGAGTCGATATAGCCCTGTCCGTCTGTCCGTCCGTCCGTCCGTCTGTCCGTCCGTCCGTCCGTCCGTCCGTCCGTCCGTCCGTCCGTCCGTCCGTATGAGTGCGTCGATCTCATAAGTTATAAGAGCTAGAAAGCTGAAATTTGGCATGCATACTCGTGTGTACCATACGCAGTACGAGTTTGCTTTATTTTTTCGATAAATCGTCCGATAACTTTTTTATCGAGAATAATCGAAAATTTGATTTTGTTTTTTTAGCCTAGTTTGAACATTTTTAGACCTGGAGTCTTCAAATTTGTGTTGTATATAAAGTTAATCGATACAAAGATTTTGTAATTTACAGATTTTGGATACCACGCCCCATTCGCCCCCAATTTGTAAAAAACGCATTTCAAATACTAGAGACTTGTGCTTTGGAATGTACATACATTTCAACATTATGATTACGTTCTGAAAGTTTCATTAAGATTGTAGGTCTACAAAAGAAATTATTCAACAAATAAATTCTCATAACATTGCCCACATTGCAACGCAGCCCAAGCGCAGTCGCTGCTTACTGCGCAGTTAGCAGAGCGCAGCCTTATGCGTGCGTGTGGATGCATGTGTATGTATGTGTGCATAAAAGAAGTGCGGAATTATGAGAATATCAGCTTGGAGGGTTCAGGGTATCTCCTAGTCGAGCAGTCTCGACTGGAGCCTTCTTACTTGTTTTTTTTTTTTTTTTTTTTTTTTGGGTACACAGCACGTGCAATTTTTTTAGCCCGCAATAAGCGCATTAGGTTTTGTTTTCACTTCGTGTTTCTTCTTTTTTTTCCAACTTTATTTAAGGGCTGTCTGGGGGTTGTTGGCCTCTTTGGCTTATTGTTTGCATATGTGTAACAATTAAACATTTTACTCGCTGCAGACATTTTTTATAGGTATGCCAGCCAGCCAGTCCGCCGCACTATCATTAACACCGCACCCGGTCTATAAGCGATATATGTATGTACGTACACCCCATTCCATGCTCAGTGCTGGCAAGTGCAAAATCTGTGAGTGTTATCGGCTTAATTATTATTATGGGTCCCAGGGCGACGGGTGTTCTCTTTGCCCAGATTCCACTTGACTCTGTACCCACTCACTCTGTTCCTCCCTCTCTCCCTTTCTCTCTTTGGTTTATTTGCATTGGCCATAAAGTCGGATTTGAATATGTTGGTGTTTAAATATTGCGACGTCATAGCTCTCTGAAATATATACATATATATTATAATATGTATGTATACGTGTCTGTCGCTCTACCAATTTTGAATATATCACGCTTTCGGGGGTATTGGTTTATTTATAAGCCGCTTAGCTGCACATGTTAATAAAATGATTATCAGGGTCTAGCTTTTAGCTACCATAACGTTTAGGACATATAATATTTAGCCTCTGAGTGAGATCACTTGGCCATGCGGATTTCATTTGAAATGAAAATTAATTTAGTCTAAATATAAATTATTTGATATATTATTATAAATTATTAATTAAATCTAAAGTCTTAATATACAATACAAATATAAATAGTATACCTAACAATCTCAATAATTAATTTATATTCAAATAAGTAATTTATAATACATTTTTTATATATTTTGCTTACAAATGTTTTTTTTTTTTATTTGACTTAAAAATGTATTCATATATTTAATGGGATTTAATTTATTTTTTTTTTAAGATAAAATACTTATATATATATATATATATTAAAACTATATTATTTATATACATAAATTATTTTTTTTTTAATTTTCAATCTAAAAATATTTAATTTAATCGTAAGTTTAAAATATTTTGTTTGAAGCTGTCGAGCTTTTTCGACAACTCTGGCTCCAATCATTTACGAAGGCAAAAAATAAAACCAAAACGATATAATTTAGCTTATTATTTATTAATTTAATGCCGAGTCTGTGGACACTGTTTAGGCAAAGTTATTTCGATGCGAGGGTGACAAGTTTGTAGGTGTTGCGCGAATGAAGACTATTTTCGTACAGAGTTTAAAAGAATATAACTAAAGAGGAGTATGCAATTAACAGAGCGGATGAGATTTACATATGTATGTGTGTTATGCTTTGTTATGTGCAAGAGTGCGCTAACAGCGAATGAGAATGACAAAGGAAATAGATTAACTTAAGAGAAGCTTATTTAACTATTAAGAGCAATTATTAGCTGCTGCGCCGAACATCCTCCCCACCGTTAAAAGACCATGACTTTTAACAGGATCATCAACCGGAAGGACGCACAGCTTATTGACAGCTCGACGTGTAGTTCCAGTGGGTGTACGCAGAACAGCGACTCTCACGGCTCCATCGGCTCCAGCGATGATTTCAACGACCCGGGCTAATGGCCACTTCAAAGGTGGCAGGTTTTCGTCTTTTACACAGACGACATCGTTGACCTTGATAGAAGGCCGTGGGGTCCGCCATTTTACACGCTGTTGCAGAATTGTGAGGTATTCCTCACTCCATCGCTTCCAAAACAACTGCTGTATGTATGTCATACGCTGCCAGCGATCGAGGCGATTGCAGTTAATCCGAGATAGATCTGGTTCGGGGAAGTCGATAAGTGGTCGACCAATCAGGAAATGTCCTGGAGTGAGAACTCCAAGATCGTCAGGGTTTTCTGAAATTGGAACAAGAGGACGAGAATTGATTATAGCCTGAATTTGGCACACCAATGTGCGCAGTTCATCGAAACCAAGAAGTGCCGATCCCATAGACCGATACAGGTGCCTTTTAGCTGTCTTCACTGCTGCCTCCCAAAGACCGCCAAAATGTGGCGAACGAGGAGGTATGAATTTCCAATCGAAGCTGTTGTTGATGCAGTAGTTGTGAACTTCAGTACGATGTTCCTGGCTCAAAAATAAACGTCTCAGATCCGCCAACTCGTTCCGTGCACCCACAAAGTTGGTTGCGTTGTCTGACCAGATGCATGTTGGAATGCCGCGCGTACTGACGAAACGCTTGAGGGCGCCCAAAAAGGCAGCTGTTGACAGATCCTTTGCAAGCTCCAGCCATACAGCCTTGGTTGTGAAACAAACGAACACGCAGACGTAGCATTTTACTGATGCTCTATTTCGTCCATCGGGCTTGTAATAAAAAGGTCCACAATAGTCAACTCCAGTGATTGTGAATGCCGGTGAGCACTGTGCACGCTCCTTAGGCAAGTCTGCCATTATATGCTCAACTAGGCGAGGCCGGGATCTGCAGCAAATTATGCATTTTCGCAATTCTCGGGCAACAGTTTTCATGCCGCCTATGGGCCAAAACTGCAATCGAATAGCTGCAAGCAAAGCCTGCGGTCCGGCGTGGTGATGCATTTGATGAAAATGGGATATTATAGCGAAGGTTAAGGGATGGTTTTTGGGTAAAATAATTGGGTGACGCGCATCGAAGCCGAGAGTAGAATGCCCCAAACGACCACCAACTCTTAGTAGCCCAAAATCATCCATAAACGGAAATAGCGAAAGAATGGCGCTTGACGAGTGTATATTCCTTCCATTCTGTAGGGCAGAGTATTCCGGTTGCAACTGAGCTCTTTGAGCAAGACGACATAATAGGAACGATCCTTGACGCAGATCATCCGATGATAACTCAGGTGATTTTATTTTCCGGATGAATTTATGAACATAACCAAAGATTCGCTTCATTATTCCGAATGAATTTATGTACTTGAATGACAAAGAGATGTCCACATGCTCTGCCGACAGCAAGACTCTTTGACGCATTTCAGGCAAGCATGCTTCAGGCAAGCAGTGCCTAGGCCAATAACATTTTTCCTCTTGCAAAAAAGAAGGTCCATGCATCCATAATTTCGAGTGCAAGAGCTCTAACGGTGCTGCTCCTTTAGATAACATATCTGCAGGGTTCATCTCAGTGGGCACGTAATGCCACTCCATGCCGATTGTGAGCTGCTGTATGGCACAAACCTTGTTAGCAACAAAAACATTGAATTTGGATGGCTCTTCCTTTAGCCAAGACAAGACCACCGCTGAATCTGACCAGCAATGCATCTCACATTCGAACAAGTTCAGTTTCTCTATCTCGCTTATCAAGTTCGCAAGCAGAAATGCAGCGCATAACTCAAGCTTAGGCACAGTGAGGGTCTTTAGTGGGGCGACTCTAGCCTTGGAACAGAGTAGATGCACTTTGACAGCATTATTCATCGATGACCGAACATAAACACAAGAGCCATAGGCCTGAAGGCTAGCATCGCAGAAGGCATGTAATTCAACTCTTGCTTTAAGTTGGAGTACATAACGAGGAAAGGTTGCATTGCTCACTTGATGAAAGTCCTTACAAAATTCGCTCCAAATCGTTTCCAATGATTGTGGTAGACTCTCATCCCATTGTAGCTTGTCTCTCCACATGCGTTGCAAGATGATTTTTGCCCTAGTTAATGTTGGTCCGATCAAACCTAACGGATCGTAGCATCGCGCAATGGTTGACAGAACTGAACGTTTTGTGTGTTTTCCAACACTAATTTTGGGCTCGAAAGTGAATACGAAGCTATCCTTTCGAGGCTCCCAGATGAGTCCAAGAGTTTTTGTCACATCGGTCCCATCGCCGAGTTTGAGAAAACTCTCCTGCTCGATTTCTGGAACTCCGCGAAGAATGTTGATTGAGTTTGAGCACCATTTTCTCAATTTGAAGTTGCCTCGCTCAAGAAGATTTTTAGTTTGTTCCATTATGTCGCGAACTTCTTCAACTGAATTGCCTCCTGAGATCAGATCGTCAACATAGAAATCTCGCAAAACAGTTTTAGCTCCTAGGGGGTATGATGACGACTCATCCATTGCTAATTGGCGCATTGCACGAATAGCCAAAAAAGAAGCGGGCTTGGTCCCATAAGTGACGGTATTCAATTTGAAGACTAGAATGTCGTCGTCTGAGGAGTTTCGCCATAAGATACATTGAAGCATTGCATCAGGCTCTGAAACCTTCACACACCTATACATTTTACTAATATCACCTGTAAGTGCAATGGAAAATGTGCGAAAACGAACGAGTGTGTGAAACAATGTAGCTTGTATGGTCGGTCCTGACATAAGAATATCATTTAATGAAAGCCCAGATGTGGTAACAGCCGAACCGTCGAATACCACTCTCAGCTTTGTTGTCGAACTTTCTTCCTTGTATACACAATGATGAGGCAAGAAGTATTTGCATTTAGAAATCTCTGCGCTGGGCACCGGTGACATATGGCCGAGATCAATATATTCTTTCATAAATGCAGAGTATTTTTCCTTCATAGCATGATTTCGAGCAAACTTACGCTCCAAATTTAAGAGCCGACGCTTGGCCTGCACATAAGAGTCGCCCAAAGATTCGAAGCCTTGCTTTTTTGGCAAGCAGACTAAGTATTCCCCTGAAGACAATCGACGATGAGTTGCGATGAAATGCTGCTGACAGTGGAGCTCCTCTGTTGTTACCTTGGCGATAGGCTCGAAAACGTGCTCCACTTCCCAAAATTGACGAACCAAATCATCAAGCCGAGTGCTGAGATTGGTATCATCGGAAGCTCTTTGAGTTACGATGAACGATGAGAGCTTGGGGGCCGATTGCCCGCCACCTGATATGATCCAGCCGAGTTGAGTTTTCTGCAAAACTGGCAACCCAGGTGCCAACATAATTTGCCCAATACACAACAGCTCAAAGAAAAGACCAGCTCCGATGAGAAGATCAATTCGCTGTGACTTATAAAATAAGGGATCAGCTAACTTTATGTTTGAGGGTATGTTCCAATTATTAGTAGACATTGAAATTCCAGGCTGATTATCAGTAATCGTCTTGGCGATGATTGCGCTGATGGTAGTTGAGTAATCTGAAATCCGCGATTTCAGAACGAGATCGACTGAGTATCCTTCAGTTGAGAAGCTAGCATCTCCAATGCCAGAAACTGCAGTAAGCGACTTTCTTTTTCGGAGCTGAAGCTGATTAGCGAATTGCGTGGTAACAAAGTGAAGTTGAGATCCTGAATCTAAGAGTACACGACACGGAACGAATGTTCCAGCTCGATTCTTAACAAGGATTATAGCAGTGGCTAGAAGCACAACATCAGACGAATGAGGCGACAGATGGGCTTGAGGCAAAGAAGGTGACATTGCAACCATAGCAGAGGAATGTATTGCATTTGTTTGTTGAACAGTGTTGGATGTATCTACTGAAGATTGATTGTAATGCAATAAGGTATGGTGCTTCGATTGACAAGTGCGGCAGGTACTAGATTTGCAATCTTTCAGCTGATGCCCCTTTCTTAGGCAATTTAGGCACAGAGCGAGTCTCTTGGCCTCCTTATGTCGTGCAATGGGTGGCAATTGCTCAAAACGCTTACATTGAAATATCATGTGGCTCGTGTCTTCGCAAAAGACACAACGACTGGGAGTTTTGGAAGCAACAAATGATTTTCTTAAATGTGTACTCACGATCTTCCCTGACTTGCCAACCTGACCATCCTGCAAAACTTGATCCACATTTTCAAGGATTCGACACCGCTCTTGCAAGAACGTTGACAACTTGGCCCACGACGGTAACTCATTTGCTGATGATCGTTCCTCCCATTTGGCCTGAGTGCATTTGTCCAATTTCTGCAACACTGTTTGCACGATGATACAATCAGCGACTTCTTCCCTCGATGCAAGAGAATCCATAGCACGAATGTGAGATGTAACCTTATCCGCCAACTGCCTCAGTCTGCCCACAGATGAATCTGCCTTCTCAAGCCCAAATATCGCTCTGATGTGTGCCTGTAAAATAAAACGTTTATTATCAAATCGACGTTGAAGAATATCCAGAGCGACGCTATAGTTAGCCCTATTTATTTCCAATGAGCCGATGGTATCCAGCGCAGCACCACTTAAGCAGGACCGAAGATGTTGGAGCTTCTCAATAGGGCTGAGATCAGAGTCAGCATCTATGATCGTTTTGAACATAGAGAAAAAGTTTTCCCACTCAGTATAGATTCCACTAAATTTTGGCAATTCCAACTGCGGCAAACGCGACCGATTTGACATAATGAGCACTGGATTAGCATTTGTAAAGCTTGTATTAAGTGTCGAAGAAAACTGTTGATTTGGCCGACTTCCCAGTTCACGTTGAAGCAGGGCCTTAAACTTCAGTAGAATTGATTCAAATTTCGCAGGTAAATCACTGGATATGGACTCAAAATCTGATTCTTCTAAGTTCGTGTGAACCGCATCGAAATTTGACTCTAATTTGGTGATTGAGTCCAAAAGTACACGTAAATCACACGAATCCATATGGCTTAATTTGTCCGCGTCTGATTCGGCATATAGACTTTCGAGTCTATCGAACAGCGCTTTCGTTTTACGCTTTAGATAAGTGACCTGAGATGCAGGAACTTGATCAGCACTCGATTCTAAATTATTCATTTTAGCCACAAATTTATTTGTCTTATGTTCACTTTTGAAAGAACACTTGCAATTGCAAAGTTAATGTACAAGCTAATAGCTCCACTTATGCACATATAATTTATCTGCACAGTTTATATGCAAGCCCACTGTACGTATATACATATGTATGTACGTGTGTGATCGAGACAACTATTTTCGGAATAGCTGTGCAGACGCTACATAAAAGGCGCTAAACGCGATGATCCACGGACGAAAGAACAAATGATAAAGATAATCAGAATGCAAAGCCACTGCATGCAGATTATCTGAGCTTTGATTTATGTATGTGTGTGTGTGTGTGTGTGTCTACGATTGACACAGCTTTTTAGGTTTGCGCGCTTTCTATGCAGATGCAGCTGAGAAAGCGCCAACCGCGACGAACGAAACGGCAATTAAAAGAGGATGCAAAAAACTCAAGACAATTGCGTACACATACATATAAGCAGTTCGAACGAAATGTTAAATGTTTTACAAGGTTGTGTCACAATGAAATTGATAATTTGAATGCACTATCTTGCACAAATGTTTTGTAAATTTCACTGATGAGCGACGCCAAGATGGTGTAATAACTTTTAACGCGCTAAGCGAGCACCACAGAGTGTATTAAATCACGTCGGGGTCACCAAAATGTTTGAAGCTGTCGAGCTTTTTCGACAACTCTGGCTCCAATCATTTACGAAGGCAAAAAATAAAACCAAAACGATATAATTTAGCTTATTATTTATTAATTTAATGCCGAGTCTGTGGACACTGTTTAGGCAAAGTTATTTCGATGCGAGGGTGACAAGTTTGTAGGTGTTGCGCGAATGAAGACTATTTTCGTACAGAGTTTAAAAGAATATAACTAAAGAGGAGTATGCAATTAACAGAGCGGATGAGATTTACATATGTATGTGTGTTATGCTTTGTTATGTGCAAGAGTGCGCTAACAGCGAATGAGAATGACAAAGGAAATAGATTAACTTAAGAGAAGCTTATTTAACTATTAAGAGCAATTATTAGCTGCTGCGCCGAACAATTTTATTTAAAAAAAATTGCATTAAATATATAAATAAGTTTAGAGTGCAGTAAATAAAATTAACTTTTGTATTTGAAATATAATTTAACATAAAATGAGAAACTTTTATTTAACTACTTTTATATTAAATCTATACCTAAATATAAAAAAAAAAAATTAAAAATTAAAATTGTATAGAAAATTAGGCGAAATCAAAGCAGAGATATTTCTTTAAAATGTTATTGAGGTATGGTATAAGCTTTATGAAAGTATTTGCACATCAATTAAACAAAATCAAAGCAAAAACTAAACAAAATATTGGCAAAAAGTTGCCACTCGATCTGGTTAAAATCCGAGAAATTTTAGTGTTTTAGAAACTAATTAAACTGCATTTATAACAGTTTCAACACGATCAAAACTCCCCGTGGTAAAATTGAAATAAAAAACTTTCCAACTGAGAGCTAATTGCGCCCCAAGGAGTTGAAAACCGAACGCAGTCATAAAACACGCTAATTACACACACACAAACACACACATACACTCACAATTGAATAGTTGTTTTGATATGAAAAACTAATCTAAAACTGAACCCAGCCACTTGACTTTGGGCAAGGCGAACGCAGTCAAACTGACCGCAGCTGTAAATTAAACGTAAATTGTCAAACTGACAGTTGCCAGGACCAAAAACTTTTACAAACCACACAGGTGCAGTGGGCGAGAGGGGAGAGGTGGGCGTGTCGCACAGGTGGGCTGTACATGGCAGCTGTGTTCATTATTATTATCAGCAGTATTGACAGGCGCAACTAACGGGACTATTAAGCGAGGCGTTGACAACGTCTCGCAGGACCTGCCTGGACGCAATCAGAGAGGTCATTAGACCCCGCAGGGGTCTATAGCAGCAGCAGCAGTAGCAGCACAGGTTCAAGGGTCAGTTGCTTTGGCTTACGAGTTAGTTGGTTAAATTAGTCGCAATATGAGTTACGCACTCTCATTAGGGTCGAAGCTAATTAAATTTCGTTCTTGTGGGCTCAATCAGACATTGAAAAACAGTTACCCTTAGACATGAGTGGCAACGGTAAAGGCAAAGGACAAGCGCAGCAAATTTCGTCGACAGCGCGAGGGGGTGGGGCGACATTTTTAAGGACCTTGCAACAGACAACAAACAAGCGGGCGTTGTCCGAACTCAAATGCAGGCGTTCGACTAGAGACAGAGACGGAGAGAGAGAGAGAGAGAGAGAGAGAGAGAGAGAGAGAGAGAGAGAGAGAGAGAGTGGAAGGGGGAGAGGGACAGGGAGTCGTTGGGTTCATGCGCTACAAATATGCAAATAGAAACAAAATTTTTAATTAGCAGCGATGCGCAAATTTCGAAAAGCAACGGCAAATGTCAGCAACAAAAGAGTCGCGCGTGCCCAATGCAGATGAGCGTGGAGAACTGGCGCCATGTGGCCAGTGGAGCCTGCTAAAAACATAAATACATACATAGCTATATATACTCTCTATATTCACACACATATTAACAACAAATTCATTAAAATGCGCACGGTAAAAAAAAAAAAAATAAATAACGTGAATATTGTTAACAAGAAGCAGACAGACGCAGCTGAAACATGAAACAAAATGCAAAGCAGCAGTTAAAAAAAAATAAATAAATAGAAAAAAAAAAATTACAGCTGCCTGCAAAAGCTAAAGGAAATGATTATTAAAAATCTAAAATAAATAAAAGATGAGAACTTGTTGTTGTTGTTGTTGTTGTATTTCGCCTCCAGCGTATGACAGCTGCTGTTCGTGTAGCGCTTCAGCTCATTCCAGCCTTTGTTCAATTCAAGATTTATGGCGAACGTTGCGCATACGCCGCGTGTTGCACGTCAAAAGGTTGTTGCTATCGTAGTTAGAGCGAAATTTCCTTTCTATGTCTACACACTCCCACACTTCCTTCTCTCACTCTCCCATCTCTTCCTCTTCCTCTCTCTCTCTCGCTCAGTGCATAAAAAATTGCTCACATTTCTGTGCATAATCATTTGAACTACGTACGCGGCCGCCGTCTGTTGCTGGGTAATACGCTGCCGGCATGTTACCAGCCAACCAAAACACACACACACACATACACACACTCAGTGAGGACAAAGAACACTTTGTATAGGTAGTCTAGGGGGCGGAGTGTGGGCGCTTTGGGTGTTTGGCTGGCAGTTGCCTTTTTGAACTTGTTTTGGCTGTTTATTCGCGCATAATTCACTCATTAATCATTGCATTTTGGCCAACACAGCAGAGCTACAACATTGAGTCAGCTATTATTAATGCCAGGCTAAACCAAAAAAAAAAAAAAAAAAAAAAGACATACAAATATAACATAGACAAATATTAGCAGGCAATTTATTTGCTAGTAGAGTTTACTAAGCAAGCAAATTAGCAAAAGGATTTGACAGAAATTCATTTGTTGAAAGACAAAAGTTGGTTTAGTTTCAGAATACAAATGTGGAAAAGAATTGAGTGGCGAGTTTTAGAAAGAGAGAGAAACGAAGAGAGAGAAAAGCTTTCAAGCAAGAGTGAGAGCGAAAAAGAGAGAGAAAGGCTTCGTAAATGAGAGAATGAGGCAGAGAAGGCTTAGCAAGCGAGGGAGTAGGAGCGAGAGAGAAAGCTTCGCAAGCAAGGGAGGGGGAGACAGAGAGAGAGAGAGAGAGAGAGAAAGGCTTACCAAGCGAGATAGATAGAGAGAAAGAGAGAGAGAGAGAGAGAGAAAGAGAAAGGCTTACCAAGCGAGATAGAGAGCGAGAAAGATAGAAAGAGAGAGAGAGTGTGAGAGAGAGAGAGAGTGAGAGAGATAGAAAGGCAATGTAAATTCAAACAGTAATCAATTCTTAGTGAAAACTAAGAGATTTACATAAAATGTATAAAAATTATTGTTTGTAGATTTTCAAAGGGATTTAATGACTTTCCTCTATCAATTTTTGATTTAAATATCGCACATCAAAAGTGTTTTATAAAGTTGATCTAGGGAATGTCTGTAGACAGACGCTTTGAGCACAGCCGTAGATTATGGTATATATATTTATGAATTATGTGCCATTTTATAGTAATTTTATTTAATATTATACATATGCGCATATCATCTCATGCAAGATTATCTAAAATTAATCAAATCTACATTACATATATGCGTATAAAAGTCTAAACTGGTACTATCTACTTAGCAATAACTCTCACTCATTTATAACTAGAACTACAAATATTTTTAAAGCAATATTTCCTTTAATAACAATTGCTGCCTGCTTGTCACTTGCAGTGAAATTCATATTGACTAAACCAAATTATATAACAACTTTCTACATTGATATTCCAGCTAAGAAGCTGTATATAAACTTGTCTGCCAAATGTTGCCAAAAACTTTGGGCACATAACAACACTGCTATCAATTTACATACATACACATATACATATATAAAATATGACATTTTTGTCAACTGACATGCTATATATATACAAATTTATATACATATATAAATACTATTCATTAGCGCCAACTGCGCACAACTGCGAGAAAAATCAGAAAAATATGCAAATTTGTTTTTGGCAAAGTCACGATCTGGGCAGACAATTTGCTGATTACGGCTGGCGAGGAAGTGGAAGTGGAAGTGGAAGAGGACGAGCAAGGACATGAAGGAATTGTTGCCATTGCCATTTTTGCCAGCGCATTGATAAAATGATTGATTGCACGCAGCCGTCAACTGTCGCTGCTCGTCCTGCGTCCTGCGTCCTGCGTCCCTCGTCCTGCGCCCTGACGCACCTCGCAGTTGCAAACATTTTCGCAATCAAATTAACTCTTTGAACGCTTAAGCTGACAAAGAGGGAGAGAGAGTGAGAGACAGAGCGAGAGTGAGAGGGAGACAGAGTTAAAAAAAAAAAGGAATTTATCAAAAATTGTAAATTGCCAAAGCCATTAAAATTATTAAAATCATGCTTGCCGCGAGGGTTACAAAAAAAAAAACGGGGCGTGTTCCGTGAAATTTATCAACCAGGATATACTTGTGTATGCAAAATCAATGCCGTGACAGGCAGACGCTACTGTTACAGTGAACCCTGGCACATGCGAAAACTAGCTATAAGCACATATACTTTGACAATTTCTTAGCAACAAAGTTGATCAAAATTTATGCTAAATTGATTTTAATGCTCAACAAAGCGAGCTCATTGTCTGCCCAGCTACAAAGTATGACAAATGAATTTTAATTACCAGCAGTAAAAACTTGAAATATGAAGAACCATCTGATCTCATGCCAAACAATTGAAATCAAGTTCATAAAAATCCGAGATGACCAACTGATTCCGAATGGCTTTTGCAGTCGGTTTTTTTTTGTTCAGTGCTTGGGCGGAAAGTTCTCTTTATAGTAATATTCATAATAGCGAACGATTGTACAATTTTTATGCTCATGCACGAGAGTGATGCGAGTATATTGGTTTCCGTCATGCTTTCTTTTCATCTGTCAGCTAGAGACTGGACTAAGCCGACTTTGGAATACCCTAGTATTATAAGGTTTTTTCGATGCGCCCTCTAAGGGATCAGCATAACGGAAACGCATTTTCCGGTATTTTAGAAATCATGCCAGTTGAACTGTTAGAGAGTTGAAATTTTTAAAGTATACACGGGCTGACAGCATAAAGTCAATAACATATAACGCATATATCTATCTGGCAAGTCGGGAAAAAGTGTACTTTAGAAAGCTAAAAACTTAAAATTGAAGAACTAACTCACTGTTCAGTTCCCTTATTGATATTCAAAAAAATCATATACATATCAAGTGGAGGCGTGGCGAATGGGAAAATAGTTCTGGCAGCATGTATACTGCAGTCGGTAATGCCCGTCTGCAATGCTCTCTCTTGATTTCCTTTGTCTTTTTGTTGTTTTCCTTTCAAGGGGTTTATCTTTTGACAGTTGGTCATAATTTTTTGGATCGTTTTTGGCTGATTTGATTTCTTTCATTGCCTCTCTACTCAGAGTTCTCTTCTTTCTTTTTATGGCTACTTCGCTGCTCGATATAAAATTTTCGACAATGTTGCCTAATAAATTTGCTTTGATTGATTTTAATGGTTAAGCGCTTCATTGAGCTTTGGAGTGGTGTCGTTGTGTCTGTGCATGTGTGAGTGTGGTGCGTGTGCGGTTCGCCTGGGCAGGGCTTTAAGCCAAAAACATTTTAATTTTAATGCCTGGCCTCGTCGCTGCCGTCGATTGTTAGCGAAATTAATTTCCGAACGAACGCTAGGCGAAAAAGGTCTTAAACATTTTTTATATGGATTATATATTCTATGCATTGGACATAAAAGCATTTCTTACGATTGTTTGCCTTGCAGTTAAATGCCCCAAAAATTACGTAGAGCCAGCGCTACTAAACGAAGCTGAGCTCTACGCGAAGCTTTTCAAATGAATTGAAAAGATGTCGCATTTGGCGTTTTTAATAGCCGCCAAATGAATGGGGGGTCGCACAGTGGGGCAAAAGAGAGAGACAACCTGTTTAATGTATGAAAGGTAATTTGGTAAGTGAATTTCAGCAAGTGTATGGAAGAGAAAAAAAGAGAGAGAGAGAGAGAGAGAGAGAAGAAGAAGAAAGAGTTGAGTTTAACCGAATGTTAGTTTTTGTATAGTGGAACAAAGGGCAAGAATTTATCACCAAACATTAAGTTGCATATTAAATAAACTTTTTTTAACTTTTAATATTTTTTCCTATTTAAAGAAATAATTTATTTTTAAATAATAATATTCAGCTAATATTTTATTTTACAAATCAAATAACAGATTCTGTTAATTATTAAAGAGTATTTATTAATTTATAGAATTAATTAATTCTATTTTTAGCTTTGAAGCAATATATGAATATTACTTAAAAAAAATTTCTCATCTGGTTAAAAAAAATTATTTTTAGCTCTGGGCAATACAGTGGGACAAAGATAAATTCTAATTGATTAATTAAACTATAATTATTAATAAATATAGCAGAAAATATTTGAGTTATTCTTAACATAATTCAGTAATTACGTATTTGCTTATACTAAGTAATTTTCGACCCTGCGCACCACTGTGCCTGGTTTGATTTCCCACAGCTTTCGAAACAAGTTTCATTACAGTTGTCATGTTCAATTTCATTTTACTTGTCATCAGTTGTTTGGGCACCCCAAGAGCTTCTCCGTTTTTTTTTTACTCCGCGCTATTATAACTTGCGAAGAATACAATTCATAAATATCCACAGCGAAAGAGATAGAGTGGAATAGAGAGAGAGAGGGGGATTGAGGGAGAAGTAGGTATTCATAAAATTCAATTTTGTTGCATGTCGCCGTCATAAAAGTGCGCGATTCCTTTTGTTAGCAAGCGCATGGAAATAAATACAAAATCTGTGCATTGCTTTGCTGGTCACGTTGCTCGGTGAGGCCAGTCGCTGGCATTGGGCAGGTTTGCTGGCATCAGGCACCAAGTTGAACTGAACTGAGCTGGCCTGGGGCTGGCTGACTTACAATTTAACTGCAGTTCTTATCAAGTTATTGCCCAGAGGCTCAACTAGATTTTAAATATTATATGGAAGCTCTGTTTTATGATGCATATTAAGAATAATGCGTATTTACGAAATGTATTTATTAACTCAAAGCAGACGTTCATACCTCATGAAAACATATTTAATGTATACATATAGATATATCTCCTTAAGGTGAGCAGACTGTATAAAGAGTGGAGAAAGCAGATAAAAAGTGGAAGGAAATAAACATTTCACTGAGCTCCGACAAATTTTTGTAAATGTGTTTTATAAACACTTAATATATATATTATGTATATACAATAATTCATATAATATATAACTATTTATTATAAACGTAGGCTTAAATCAAAATAGATTTTTCTGTAATTACAGTCGAGTCTCGATAATTTGTACTTCACTAAATCGAAAATCGCGTTAAATAAAATAAAACAATCGTTCTCGATAATTATCGATAACTTGAGTCTCTGTATAAATCGGAAAAAAAATATTGGAGCTCAACTGTATATAATTTTCATTTTAAATATTGAATTAGTTTATTCTATACTCTTTTCTTAATCTTGATTGCAAATATTGACTGCTTCAGCTCACGTCAACTCAACCCAGTTTAACTCACCTAAGCCCAACATAAATTATAATAGATATTCCAATATACTACATGTTCTCATAAAGTCAGCTGTAATTCTAAATTTATGTTTCTCCATTTCATAATTCATATTATAGAAGAACTTCTATTTGAATATCTTTATAGATAGATAATAACTTCTTCAAATTTATACTCTTCCAAAGCATCCTCCCTCGCTGCGTTCGAATATTAACTGTTTTAGCTAGACTCTCTCGCCATTTCTCATCTGGATTTGCCAACTCTTAAACTCTCTACTGCCGTTTCTTATCTCAATCAGCACCATCAAGCGGTCCATTCGAGGTGTTCTGTAACGTTTCGTTTTACAGCTTCAGCTGCAGCCGCACATAAAGTTGCCCCTGCCACAGCCTCCTGCCGCCTTGCAGCTAAATGCCATAAGATAAGGCGCTGCCACATGAGCGCCCGGCTTAGTGTGTTGGCAATGCTGGCTGACTGGCTGGCTGGCACTCGTCATAAAAGTGTGCACAATTAAATGCAAGTTAATGGTCGGCCAGGCGAGTCGAGAGACGAGATGAGACGAGTCGATGCCATTTGCCCAAAAGTCACTTTAACGTTGGCCATTACGTGTAAATGCCGCTGATGAGGTGACGCTGATGTTGAGGGAACAATTAAAACGTTCGCGTCCTGCTACCGCTCCTGCTCCTGGCTCTGCCGTGCTCCAATCTAATCAGTCCAACATCAATGCCAAGCGCCTTAAATTATGCTACAGAAATCGAATTTATGACACCAGGACAGACGGGCAGGCGAACCCTCGCAGGCATTTGCCGCAATGAACTTAACCAGAGAAAAGGCCAAATAAAACCAAAGTCCAAAACCGAAAACAATAAAAGTTACATTTGCCGTGCAAATAAAATTAAACGAAATCAGTTGCTCAGCTGGAATTGGAGTTGGAGTAGGATTTGGCAGAGTTAATGCTAGCAGGAGTCGTAGCTGGATCATCCCACCCACCCACACACACACACACACCTCAAATTCAGAGTCAACGTGTTCTGGACAACATCCTTTGGCCAGGCTGAAACAGCTTTTAATGTCTATTTACAGACGACACACACGCGACTACATCGAGCTCCACTGGGAGCTGGGAGCCGGGATCTGGTTGCTTTGGCTGCTTGGGGTAGCATTTCGGTTGCTAAATGACGTCGCCTTTTAATTTTTATCTCAAACATTGCAAACGGTTTTTATTGTTGCTTTTAACTGCGCTGGCGTCTGTTTCTGTTGCCTGTTGTCTCTATTTCAGTCTGTTTCTCCTCAACGGCTGTTGCAACTTTTCTCAATTTTCGCCCAAAAAGGTCGAGCGTTTTTGCACGTCATCTGTTCACCGAGAGCTGTCCTGGTTGTTTGCTCTCTTAATTTGAATTCCAACTTATTTATGGTTTTTTATTTAAGTTCTGCCGGCAGTTGAACATTATTTCTATGTTTTTTTGTGGTTTTTCTTAGTTTGGATTCTAGTGCAAGTTTACAATTTAAACTTATTTAAACTATATATAATTATAATATACATATGTATATTATAAAAAATTTAAAGTGTATTTAAAATTTTAAAGTTGGAGTTGCTTATCTAAAATGAAGAAAATAACAAAAAAAAAAAAAAAAATCTAGATGTTTTCAAAATTTCAATGAAATAATTATACCAATAAATAATATTATTCTAAGTTATTTTGGTTTTTATTAAAAAATATATATCAGAATATTGATTGATATTCACTTCATAATGAGATAATAATTATAATTGCAAAATAAAATATTAATTAATATCTATATCGTTCTCCAAAATACATATATTTCTTACTAGTCAACAAAGACTGAAACTTTAATTACTATCATCACATATCTCTATAAGTCATCCTCCCATATTCGAAACTAGATTTGGCAATCAGAAATTGATATTAAAAAAAAAAAAATCCTTAGCTTATAGGTCAACAAATACTTTACGAGCTCAATTCCCAGTGAAATTCAGATTGTTTGCTAACCAGCATATTAAATGAAGAAATCGATGGTATCGATATCTATTGAAATTCACAGAGTATTAAATGCAATGAACTTGCAGTAAGAGCTTAACCGCTTTAACAATCACCCTTGACACGCCGGCAATGCCTTAATCTTCGGGGAGGCGATGACAAACCACAAGCGCGAAGGCAGAGGCTAATAAATCAATGGCCAACTGTCAGCATTGTGTGCGAGTAATAATAATGCAAGCAAACTGGTCAATAATAAAGCGAGCAGCAGCAGCGGCAGCAGCAGCAGTGGCGACTGCCAATGGCAAGCAGACAATGGAGCAACAAATGTCACGAAAGATCCGGAGCTGGTCAAGCGTAAGGAGCAGGACATTTGAATTGGTGATGATGCACGGGGTCGTTGCAAAGATTTATGTCCGTCTGCCAAAGGAATGCGTTGAAATAAAACGTATTAAGTCATAAAATGGCCAATACGAAAGCGGATTACCAAGTGTGAACGGAAAATATAGCAAATGCTGACCACCAAGACCACGACCACGACGGGGCATCAAATCTAATTATGCCATCCATATACAAGAAGACGCCGACGTAGAAGAAGACGTAGAGCATCTCAATAGTAAAACTTCACAGCGGGCGGTGATGGGTGGGGGAGGGGCAGCTGGACAAACGGTTTGCGCAAAAATGTATGCGGCTTTTGTTTTAATAAAAATTTTATCATTGCGCATAAATAGCGAGAAGCAAAAAGAGAAGCGTAGCATGTGCGCATAAATCTTAAGATGCGATGCGATGCCAAGCGAATGCCACAAGGAAGAACCGACGAACGAGAGCCAAAGCAATTATATGCAATTTATGCGGTGGTCACAGCCACACCACCACTAGAAACCACAACAGTACAACCACCCAACCGCCCACATAAAAACAAATTCCGAGTCCGTTGGCGTCGCCTCTGTTCCAAGCAACTTGTGAAAATTATTCGAATTGAATGTCTTGAACCGAGTTCCTGCCTGGCTCGCTTTCTTGGCCTCTTTATCAGCGGACGAAGCTGCTGCAAATTTATCAGCTGGCATAAAGTTTTCTTTCTTTTCCGACACTGCACTTTTGCCATTTCATTTCTGGGGGTGGGGCGGAGCTGAGGCCAGCTAGGAAAACCACAAGCCAGAGATACACAGATAAGTTTTCTTTTATTGCAGTTCTTGGCCCGAAAAGTTTTATTGCGCCCAGAGAAGGAAAAGGAAATGCTTTTCAAATGCTAACAAAATACACGAAAATTAAGAAGCTGCCAACTAAAGAGCTTGTCCTCCATTGAGGAAGCGTCTTTGACCAAAAAAACCTGCTCAACCAAATTAAAATAATAAACTATCTGCTGCCAGTGCAGCTGCTGTTCCTGCTCCTGCTGCGGCCACAGGAGACAAATCAGCTTGTCTTCATTCTCCTTTAGTATCGCATTCTTTTGTAGTCTTGTGCAAATTTATACAAACTATTTAGATATCGTTTGATAATAGAGATTGTCTCTGTATTTTTCTCCAGGAAGTTTATATATTTGCAGCAGTTCATTTGATTTTATCCGGCCAAGAGATTTGGCAGTGGAAAGAGTTTTGCTACATATGTTTGCTCGAGCTGCTTAGGTTTTTGTTTAATTTATTAGATTCCTCTTATTCGTTATTTATTCATTTGTGTGTTCAATTAAGATGGTATCATACGATATTATACTTACTTTTAAATATACATACTTTTTTAATAAATATTTATTTTATTTATTTTTTGAGGGAGCTGAGGTCTTTTTTTAATTCTAATTACATTGTCTGGTTCTCTAATAATCTTTTAGATTTTTTTCTTAATTCTTCTCAAACAGATCTTATAAAACGAGACAAATTTTTCTATAGTTGAAATCTATTTAAGAAATTTATTTTTCAATAATTTATTTTCTAGTCAGGTAGCTAAATTAGTTTTAATTTAAAGTTGATTAATATGTATGGATATTTTATGGCTTCAAGAACAGCTTTAAAAAGCCTTATCTAACTAATGAAACTAATGATACAGTAAAATATCTATATCAATATCGATTTAGTAAATAACTTCTATACAGATATAGATATATTTCTATTTATTCACATAGACAAAAATTAAGGGAGCAATTTACAAATTTAATCTTAAATTTGTATACATAAAATTTGTCAATGAAAGTTAAATATTCTTCATATCGAACTATAAATTGGTCATCTAAATTCTATAACCCATTGTACTTTTATAAATCATTGTATTTAAGATGAATATGACTTTGACTATCCATAGTCCGATTGAAAGTCTTCATTTTCAATTAAACTTTCAAATCAAAGTAGCAGACCAATACTTCTGATGTATACCTATTTCTTCTCCCCCTCTCTCCCTCTCTCTCTCTTTCTCTGTCCCTTCCCTACACAAAATGTTCAGTCAAATCAGCAGCAACTTTTGCCATTTTGCAAAGTGCAATAGCAATGGCAAGAGATACATCAAGTTGTCGTAGACGATAGACACTTCAGTGTGACCCACTCCATGGGCACTCGACACACACCCAGATGCAAAGCGCAACCACAGTTACAGCTACAGATAGAGCTCGAGGTTGGCAAACAGAAAGAAAGAATGAAGGAGAATAAAAACGTAAACGTGGCAGGAAATGCGGGCTTGCTCATTATTTGCGCTGAGTGCGGCTGAGTCGACGGCTGCGACAACGAGTACTTTGCATAAATTTCAAATCTTAAAAGGACCCAAATAGATGACAGAGCACACAAAAGGACATCGATAGCGATATAGCCACAGTCGCAGCTGAAGCTGAAGCCGAATCTGAATCTGTGGCTGCAAATGTAATGGAAATTGAAGGGCGGTCCAGGACCATCTCCTTCTGCACCTTCGCGCCGTGTCAAGTGCGGGGCTGAAATATATATAGAAAAATGCAATGATACGGAAAAATTAAAAACATTACGTCTACTGTGGCTGAGCGCTGAGAGGGTGTGGTGTTTGGGCACTCGGCTTGGCGAAAGGAAATCTCAAATAGGCGGGCATCAGTTCTAATGACACGACGACCGCAGTTCAAGTTGCTGAATTTATGGCTGCAATTATGCAGCGAACAGTTCTCAAATAATTTGCATAAAAAATTTTTTAAGTAGTAGCCAAAAAACGATGCGAACCCAACCACCCAACCACCCATAGAACACGCCACTGGCAAGTGTTACAAATTGTACGCATGCTCAACCACCCACCCATCCACATGGCTGTCCCTGATTTCGATTGACGTGTAATCCTGTCCTTGGCATTTCGCCGGGCGTGGCACCAAGGACAATGCAGGATAAAGCTGCATGAAAAAAAGCGAAATATATCCCTAGCAAGGGGTGGTCAAAGTCAAGGCGAAATGCTGCTTGCTCAGAAATGTCAGCGCGTGCTGGGATACCAAGGACAACTGCATAGCTCAGTGTGTGCGTCCAGGATATTGATTTACTTGTCGCATTGTTCACATTTAATTAGCGGATTGCAAGTGTTTAAACTGAAATTCGAGTTGGCTAAAGAAGGGAACTGGAAATGAATAAAAGAAAAAAGTTAGCTAATTATTGCTTGAAATGACCTAATGAAGACGGCGATTCGAATTAAGTGCAGTGAAAGGATTTTCCAATTGAAAAATCCTTTCGATATACTGTGTATACCGAATTTATATTTAAACTTGCTATTAACTGATAATATGGAGTCGATTTTATATTAGATATGACTTATTTAATTAATATTTTATTTTTTTTTTATGAAATAAACAATCATATTTTTTTGTTAGAGTATTAATTTAAAAGTGGGAAAAAATTCATGGCTTAGCATAAATCAAAATATTTCATAAGCATTTCAGCATAAGCCGTTCACAACACAGAAATAAATAAATTTTTTAGAGATCAGCAGCTTGAGATTGGCATTCTGAAAATGCTGCTTTATGAATATTTGGTTTAAAAATGTAGACATCAACAAAATTGATGTTTGGAAAACTTTTTTTTAATGCTTGGCCTTTCTGAATCAATGAATAATCCAATCATTGAAAATAATTTACTACTCTTTCAAATGGTAGACAATCAGCGCGTTCAACCAGCTCATATAGTTGGTATGTAAATTTTGGTATTTGATTTTGTTTATACATTTACTTAATTTAAATTCTTTTTCTAGATAAAATCTAGAATTATTATAGGAGTTAGGCTTATATTATTTTCAACTTGAATTTCAATTTAACCATCAGGTAAATGTAGTAGAAGTAGTGACCGAAGAGTTTAATATGGGTATTTATTTATTTATTTATTTATTAATTAATTAATTCATTAATTAATTAATTTATTTATATATTTATATATTAATTTATTTTATTTTATTTATTTATTTTATTTTTTTGACAATTGATTGCTATAATTTAAGCATCAGTAGTTTGTGTATGGAATGATCTAAACTCTTGATAAAGTCCGAAAAAATAAAATTAGAACTCGCATTAGTAAATTATTCAGTTAAAGCTCAGCATCTGTCATCATTTGTGTTTTCATTCAATTAGCTTTAAATCTATTTTATAATTTATCATAATCAGCAGCAAAAATCTGTTGTTTGTACCACACAAAGGCGCTCGCAATTTAACCCTATATAATTTAATTATGACTTTTCTTCCATTTCATTAAAGCGCGACCGCAAAAGTCAGTTGTCATCGTCGTCCTTGTCGCTGGCTCAAGACGCCATTTAACCTCCGGTTAGAGTTTGAAAGTTCAAACAGAAGACAAAACATTTACTCGGCATCTATCTGGAGTCTGGCGATGTCTTTGAGCAGCCAAAGAAACGCCAATCGCGCACAATTTGTTACAATATAAATGACTTATGTCCGCGACGGCCAGCAGCAGCAGCGGCAGCAGCAGCTGTTGCAACACAACCCTCTTAGATGCCCCCCAACTGCCAATCCCCCGCTTGCCTATGCTGCATAGCCATAAGCATAATAAATTTTTACGCTTGAGCGTGTAAAGTAAACTGGATGGCACCCAAACCCCAAGGCAAGCGCAGCCAAAAACCAAAGCAAACTATAAATTTATAATGCGCGAAAGTAATTTTATGACTTTGCGGTTTTAGCTTTGGTTGCTGGCAAACAGCAACAGAGATATGTTTGTATGTACATTTGTTAAGCATACGCCGTGGCAGCGGGCAGGAGTCGAAGTGTGAAGACGCTGCTTACAGCTGTAGTAAATCAAAGGCGCAAGTTGCAAGCTTGCTCGGCCATGTTATCGCAGCAGCCGCTGAGCCAAAATAATAAGCGCCCGGCGCCATATTTATTTGATTAACTGCTTCACACACACACACACACGCACACCCACTCCAGTGTGCACAATTATAGATACACATGATTACAAACAATAAATTGTTGTTTTGACACTTGTAATGGCTGCTGCTGCTGCTGCTACTACTTTTGCTGCTCCTGCTGCTCCTGCTACTCCTGCTTCTGCTGCTACAATGTTGCACAGGAAGCAATCTTTAAACTACAGCTGTAATGTGAAGCCCTCTAGCACACTGGACAATTGGCTGCACAATCATCGCTTATTGTGGCATACAAAATTGTTTTATTGTCGCCACATTTCCACAAAAAAAAAATAAACAAGTAAGAAAGCTCTAGTCGAGACTGCTCGACTACGAGATCCCCTGAACCCTTGGAGCAATAGATATTTCAATAATTTTTCGCGTCTTTCAGCTTACACAAGAAACACGCACACACACACACACACACAGGCATACATACACACACAAGCATACAGACACACATACACACACACACACGCATACATACACAAGCGCATACACACACACATACACATACACACACACATACACAAACACATACACACACATACACAAACACATACACACACCCACGCATAAACGCATGGGCTGCAGTGTGCGCTTACTATGAGAACTTAATTGTTTAATAACTTTTTTTATGGACGTACGATCTTCATGAAACTTTCAGATTATGATTATAACATGGATATGCATGTAATTGCCAAAGCACAAGTCTCTAGTATTTGAAATACGCTTTTTACAAAAGTGAGGGTGAGGGGGTGAATTTAAGGGTGGGGGGTAAATTTTAACAAAAACCGAAATTGTATAAATTGCATATAAGCATACATTAAAAATTTGGAGACTCTAGCAATAAAGGTGTAGAAGATATAATTTTATAACTGGTTTTCGATAAGGTTTTTTATCGATAAAAAAAGATCGGGATGAGTTATCGAATTTTAATGATAAACTTGATATGCGCGCTGTAATTACGGACATTTTAAAAAAAATTTGAAGTCTCTAGCTCTTATATCTTCTGAAATCGACGCGTTCATACATACGGACAGACGGACAGACGGACAGACGGACAGACGGACAGACGGACAGACGGACAGACAGACGGACAGGGCCAAATCAACTCAGCTCGTCACCCTGATCAAGAATATATATACTTTGTGGGGTCTGCCACGCCTCCTTCTCCCTGTTACATACATTTCAACAAAACCATTATACCCTGATTTCCCATTGAAAATGGGTTCAGGGTATAAAAATGAATATAGAGAAATAGAAAAATAGAATTTACTTTTTTATTGCAAATTTATTCAAATCGTTTGTAATCTCTGCCAACTCTCTGGCCGTCCCCCTCCTCCGTCATAGGCCATAAAAAAGCGTGTTCTTATTATTATGGCCATTGCTGTTGCAGTCACGGGCACTTGCTAAGTGGTCCACTGTGTGTACTTCTTCTATTAGGGGCTATTTCTGTGCACGGCCAATTGTGTGGGCGGGGCAAATTTGTTTTTTAATAGGTTTGTGTGTGTGTGTGCTACTTGGGTGGGTCAAGAGTGGGGTCAGAGCTTAATGTATATACGTTTCATGCTCGAGATGATAATCTTTGGTGGTCAGAGGGTGCTGAATAGAATGTATGAATGTAGATAGTATAATAAGAAATTTTTTTAATTACGCACAAAGTAAGTATTGTTGTATGTATGTATGTATGTATGTATGAAAAGAATGTGGAAGAGGATGTAAAAAGTTGAAACTATTAAAACTAAAACTCTAATAATTTCTAATACAAATCGAGGTGGGGTAAGTTTAGGCGGATGCTTTATTGATAACAAAATCATGCTTTTCATAATTATCTTTATAATAAGTCGTTGAAATTATTATCATTTATATTCATCTATATTACCATCTTTATATTTATTTATATTATGAGGATCAGGATTTTAATAATTACTACGAAAGTCATAATATTATAACGACATACTTTAGAATTTTCGTTAATTGTTTTATCCATTATTTTTATTTTATAAATAAATAATTTTACGTATTAATTTTTCTTAATTTTTATAGATTTAAGTTTAAATAATATAATTATAATTATAATTAATTAAATATAATATATATAAATATAATTAATTAAATATAATCATTTTTTGAAAGGTAATTTTTAAGTCTAATAAATATTTATATTCATATACAATTTTTTAAAATATTATAAATATTTTATATGTAAAAAGTTTATAACATATTAAATGACAAATATTTTTTCTTTAAATTATGCCATTTTTTAAATTATTGTAAAAATTTTAAGCAGCATACAATATTTGAGTGTCATAAATAATTCTTCTATAATTATGCTTACTTAAATGTAAATTATACAAATACAACAATACAAGTATTTAATAATATTTGTATATGTTATGAATATTTGTAAACTTTTTAATATTTACCAAATATTAAACTGGAGCAGTGAGCTGCTTCTGATCAGCAGGTGGCTTAGTAAGCGACTAAACACGAGCCGCACTAAGCTCGTCTTTTTATAGCTAAAATAAAACACTCAACGCAGAGCGAATCTCCGACTTAGTTTTCATGAGCGCTCAAGAAACCTAAAAGAGTATATTGGCTGCAGCCAATGAGCAATGGGCCTCGAGAGATTAAAGCATAGCTAGCAATCATCGAGAGATCAAATACATGCAAAGGAGAAGAAAGTTCGTTTGCTGCACTCATTCAGCATATACATATGAATATACGAAAATGATTTGGTTTATGCGAATATACTGAGCTCATATACGGTTCTGTATAGGAATTTAAGTGTGTTTTGTAGTAAATAAAAATCTCTCTCTACTTTGATATAAGTTTCAGCTTTCGGCTTTCAGTTTCAGCATCCTCTTCAACGCTGCCTTAAATATCTCCTGCTCAAAGAGCAGAAAAAGAACTCTACTTATGCAAATGGAATTGCATCGCTACTCCTGCTGCTGCTGTTGCTGCTGTTTCTACCGCTGCTGCAGTTATTTTCTCATGTTCTTCCACTAAATCAGATGAGGCTCGGGTGCACACGTTTAAAAATGCAACTGGCAAACTGAGAATGCTAAACAAAAGCAGTAACAACAACAACAACGACAATAATAGAAGAGCAAAAGATTTTTATATTTATTGCCCAAGTCCTTGGCGCAGTTGCCGTTGTGGGGCACCCAGCGTGGCAGTGCATTAACCCCTTTCTCACTCAAACCCAAAAGCAAGCAACGCAGCACAGCGCAACGCAACGCAGCGCAGCAAAATGACTCATCAAACGCAGACGAGTCGGGGAAGTACAACTTGGCATTTTATTATTATGATTATTTGTAGTATTTGCTGCTGCTGCTTCAAGTTGTGAAAAGAAAAGAAAACTGAAAAGTGCATAAAAATGCGGCTAGAGGGGTTGAGACAGCTCGCTTCTAGCTTCGACTTTCCTCGTCTAATGCTCAAATTGTATGCATGGACTTCAGCTGGACTTCTTCTTCTTCTTCTTCTGCTGTTGTTTCTGTTTACCAACTGCCGCGAGCGTAAAATGCACTTTGTGATTAGTCCGAGGGTGCCCAAGAACAGTTAGCCTGTGCCTGCTCCTGCTGCCTCTGCTGCTGCTGCTCCTGCTCCTGCTCCTCTACTCCTGCTCCTCTACTCCTACTCCTTCTTCTACTGTCAGCTGCAATCCAATCCATTCCCTCGATAGGTCCATTGTGCTCACAAGCAGCAACAGCACCGTCTTGGCAGAGCGAGCACTTCATCATGTTTTTAAAGTTCAATAGTCATCATCGAGCACATCAACGTGCCGATCGAGTCCTCGCCCAACCCTTAAATCAAGTGAGCGCTTAATGTTTAATAAATGTGTAATACATAAGCAAAGTTTTCAGCCCGAAGCGCTTTTCTCTAGCCCTAGCTTCGTTTCTACTGCTGCTCCTGCTGCTGGTGGTGCTTCGCCCTGGCCGTGACTCATAACTTCTTAGCTCTGCGGCACAGTGGTTAGACTTGGATAAAAGCAAGCCATACTCTTTAGACTAGAATTCAACATTTATAGCAGCTGCTTCAAGTACTAAACATTATTTAGTCAAAGAGTTGCTCTAATATTTAATTTATTATTTATATATTTAATATTTTATTATTATTATTTTTTTTTAGAATCTACTTGCTTCATATAATTTCAAGTTGCATTTTAGCTAAGTCATTTGAGTGAATTATCAACAAGATCAATGAGAGAATCATTTAGTATCATTTATAGTTGAGTGAATTGAGGACTGGAGCAAGCAAGGGCACTCATCATGCTAACTATATTTAAAGCATTAACCAGCCGCGATCGCTTGAGTTTTAGTATTGTCTCCAGAGAGAAGAGAAGCAAGTTGTTAATTTTTTACTTCAAGAAATAGGTTTGTATAGAAGAATGAAGAATAGAAGACAGACTTTTAGTTGAATTACTGTAAGCTTTTTTTTTTTTTTTTTGAAAATTAGTTTTATTTATTAATTTTATATATTGTTATTATTAATATAATTATTGTTCATTGTTATTATTTATTATTATTATTATTAAAGTCTATTTGTTTCATTTACTATCATTAATATTACTTATTATTTTATTTATTTATTATTATTATAATTTTTAATTTTTTTCTTTTATGTACTATTAATTATTGCTTATTTTTAAAATGCATTTATTATTATTAATTTATTTTATTTTAAAATAATAATGTTTTGTACTTTTATTTATCTTATATTCAATTTATTATTATTTTTTGTTTATATACAGTTATTTATTATTTATTATTATTATTTATTTACAGTAATTTTTTATTTTTTTTTAAATTTAATTTTTTTTGCATTTATTTACTATTATTTATTTATTTTTTTTTTTTAATTTTTATTATTTATTATCATTCACTTTTATTTCAATGCCTTTTTGGTCAGTAGCTTGCAAACATATCTACATATATCAATGATAATCTCAGTATTTAAACTAGGTAACCAGACAACAGGTTAAGTTAGTTAATAACAGCAGATATATAATAATATATATAAATCATCAAATATATCCGCCCGCTGCTCAAGTAGTTTCTCATTCAATAAAGATACATATAGATAATATAAATTCCATACCGACAATATAAATTGTCAACAGTTCCATTTAGCTCTTAATTTGCCTACCGTCTCTGCTCAAGCGGCACATGAAACGTAACAATATCTGATCGATCTCTTGCATACTCCATCCCATTCATTCCTTTACACTGCCCTCAATTCACATGGTATTAGCGCAGAGTTCCCACTGTGCGCTCGGTAACCCTCCAATCCGGTCGGTCGCTCACTTCACGTTGTTTATTGTGTTAAACTCCCTACAGCGCACTTGAGCATATTTGCATGACCCGCTTGTCGACGCTAAGTGTATTGGCATGCCAGAGACCCGAACTCGAGTCACCAGACCGAGTGCCGTGTTTTGGTTCAAGGATACCAAACAGTATCGAGCCCGGGCACACCTGCAAAACTTTGGAATATCCAACGAGAGAAACACTCACTTGAGGGCTTTACTCGGGGTGGCTGCTGTGGCTCAAGTGTGTTTAATACAAAAAATTTGTTTGGGTAAAGTGCGACGCAGTTTTGGGCGAGTTGTGATTGTAAAGAAGATCGAAAAGGTATCACAATTTTCCCATGACACACACACACACACACACACACGCACACCCAGACATATGCAATTTGAAATTGTTTCCCAATATGTTGCCTTTGTCAACGCATTTTGTGTCACATTTAATTGAAATCGCTACCCTCACCTGCTGCAAATGCATCAAAATCTGTTCGGCTCTTTGTTTGGAGCTGGCCTTTTGTTATTGTAAATGATTAAAATTGCAGCGGAATTTATGTGCTGCTGGGCTCCAAAGAAGAAACATCTCCCTCACTCTCACTCTCCCTTTAGAGGAAAGCAGCGCGCACCCTCGCAATATCTCAATATCTGTGCTGTGGGAACTTTCTAATGCTTTTGAGGCTATGTAAACTTTGTTCAATTACATCAAGTCTGAACGCCTAAGCACTGTGAGAACTGCTGGGTGACTCATTTGTTTATTGATGACTTAACCTCGTTACGAACACCTGGCCGAGAAGAGCTGGCACCTGTTTGCTCTTATAGTCGCGATGCTTCTCTCTCGTTCTGGCACGTTTAGGTGTGAAATTGGGTAAGCGGCGACGGCTTGTGATCGATCGATGGATCGTTGGATCGACGGATCGTTTGTTTACCTTGTAGGATAAAGCGGCAATTGCCTATTGTATAGCATTTACATTCAATGCGGGACTCTAATTGATAAATAATGCAATGTGATAGATCAGTCGCAGCTAGGCAAATTTTGCATATGAAATTAGAGAGCCGATTTAATGTCAACGAGGGAGAATGGAATTAGGTAAGGTAAGGTAAGGTGGGGTAAGGTAAGGTATATTCTCTTTATATATAATTACTAAATAATGCAATGTCATCATGATCAGTGGCAGCGAGGCAAATCCCAATATCTTGCATATGAAATTAGCGAGACGATTAAATGTCAGCGAAAGAGTATAGGAATTAAGGTGAGATATGGTAAGGCCTTACCCAGCTGTAGGTCCCCTTTTTAACTTGCAATTTTCTATATCCCCTTTATACATAATTGTCAAATTATTGATAATGATAGATCAGTAGAAGCGAAGAAAATTCCAGCAATCTTGAGTATGCATGTAAGGAATTGTTTAACTCGCAAAAATATTTTTATTGGAATTAAGGTAAGATCCTACCACCAGCCACAATTCCCCTTCTAACTTAGGAAAGTAATGTAATATAATAGATCAATGTAATCGAATCATAAATATTTTTCATATAAAATCAGAGAGCTGATCGAATTTTCATAAGGGAATATAACAAAGTAAGGCAAGGTATATCTTACCCCAATCTTAAAATATGTATATATAGAAACTGAGACAAGCTAAGCTCAGGTCTTACCCCAACTAAGCTGGGCCATGCTAAGATAACCCAACCTTAATTCCCTCTTTCAACTTGGCATTTTCTTTACTATCTTTATATACAAATATATATACCCCATGCCCAGTTTAGATAACCCAAATTTTCACACATATCTTGACAACATGCTCGTAGCAGGGTGTGAGCACGCGACTTTTATTAATTATGCCAACAAAATGTTATCTGTGTGAGCGTGCGCTGTGCGATTGTAAGGTGGCCTTTTTGCCCACCTTACATTTTTGGCATTATAGCGGTCGAGGTTACTGGAGGTTGTAGTGAGTAAGTTAGTAGTAAGTTATATTTGTAGTAAGTAAGTTGGTTAGTAGGTTATATTTCGTAGTATGTAAGATAGTGAATGGAAAAAGAAATGAATTGGATTATAGTCGTTAAGTTTATATTTGAATTATCGATTGTTTTGTTAGATAAGTAAGTAGATAAAGGTTTCATAGTCGTTAGCTTTAGATAGTAAGCAAAATTCAAATGAGTGGGCGGGCACGCGATCAGCAATGCAACCATGCAGCTCGAAAGCTCGCAGTGGTGAATTGCATTGCTGGTCGCGTGGTGAAATCTGCAGAGCGCAAGGAAAGGCTTGAAAGCTGCGCGCAGATTTTAATTAGTTTTGAGCACTCGACGCGAACGGTCGATGTTGAAGGAAATAACAAACGGATAGGCGAGGGGTAGGAAACACGAGGTAATATGGAATAAAAATGTTAAAGTATTTAGAAATGATTGTGTTCTCATTCGTAGTTGATTTGGTAATAATAACCCACTAATAATCTTAGCATTACTAACCGGTGGTTAGCACGAGGGCAATCCTGTGCGCCAGACGGCCAAAACTCTGGCACACAAAACCGCGTGGTCTGGAGTGAACGCCGGCGTCAACGCTGGGCGTTCCTCGATCTGCGGTCCACCATTTGTAGTAGAATAGCCCCACTAACATCCCACAATATGCCTTTGTAGCCCCGACCCCAGCAATCTGGAGTGCGTTTAGCCGCGCCACTCGATCGCTGCAGCCATCCCACGTGCAAACGTGTGGGGGCGTGGTCGGCGAGTTCGGGCTGCGTGGCCATTTAATACGTAATAACTCCCCCATCCTCTCCCATTTCTCTAACTCGTAGTCCCGTAGTAATTTACAAATGTCTTGTAAGTTGTGGCCCTGGGCAGACTGAAGCTCTGACCCCGGCTGGAAAATTCTAACTTTACAAGTGGCGCCCGAGCAGGGACCTGCGGGGCTAGAGAGAGTGCGGTATACGGGCGGCGTAAAATCCCGCCGGCATACCCAAATAGAGGTTATGGTAAAATTGTTGGTGGCGGTTAATGTGGACAGAGTAGTGGGCATGTGAAAGTGAATAAAAGGAGGGAAACTAAGAACATTCGCGAAAAGCGTGAAAATTTAAAGCGAATATGCCTTACGACGGCCACGGGGTCGGGGCAAAAATTTCGAGAAGTGTCAAGTGAAAAGAAGAAAAAGTACAGTGCGCGCGCAAATATTACGCAGAAGCGTAAATCGAATACGCATATGCATAAGCATATGCACGCGCGGGGGCAGCGTCGCGAACATTGCCGAAATCCAGCGAGAGAGAAGAGAGGCGGCCGAAGAGAGGTGGTAAGAGTGTAAAACGAGAGTAAGTGAAAGGGAAGTTAAATTGTGAAGGGTATTAGCGCACGCACATATAAGCGTGCACAGATATGTGTATGTATGTATGTGTATATATATATGTATATATGTACATATATATATATGTACATATATATATGTGCGCATTTGTCTATGCGCGCATTACAAGATATTCACCACTAATTTTTACATGCACATATATATATACATATACATGTGCGCTTTATTAAACGTCTTGCTATTCACTCTCTCTATGACAATTTTATATGCGTGTACGAATAGTGAAGGGTACTTGGCGAGAGAGTGAAGAATTTTGTGCATAGGCGAAAGGGTAAGCATGCATGTGTATATATGCATAGGTGCAAGCGAGAAGGCCAGTGCAAATGTATAAATATGTATGCGTGAATAGATCAAGAGAGTGAGAGAGCAATCGGTTGAGCGTAGGCGTGTGATTGTGCGCATATGACACTGAGTGAATTTTGACATAGATGAGCTTGCGCGTGAAAGAGAATGCATGTGTGATTAAGCGCATATGGCATGAGGCGATTTTGTCGATGCGCATGTGACACTAGGCGATTTTTGATGCGCATATGAGATGAGGCGATTTTGATCGTGAGAGTGGACAGTGGGCCGAGACCAGTGAAAAATAAAATAAAATAAAATAAAATAAAATAAAATAAAATAAAATAAAATAAAATAAAATAAAATAAAATAAATAAAGTAAAATAAAATAAAATAAAATAAAATAAAATAAAATAAAATAAAATAAAATAAAATAAAATAAAATAAAATAAAATAAAATAAAATAAAATAAAATAAAATAAAATAAAATAAAATAAAATAAAATAAAATAAAATAAAATAAAATAAAATAAAATAAAAACGCACTGGAACGGAGCGAAGCGGAACACAGCAAGGTTAAGAAGACAAAGCGAAGCCAAGTCAAGTGGAGATAAACTGAGGCGGTATGAGATAAAGTGAAGAGAAAATGCAGCAAGGAGACCTGAAGCGGAGTGAATCAGGACAAAAGCGGAGTAATAAAGATAAGAGTAAAGGGAGATAAAATAAGGCGGAATAAGTAGAGACAGGAAAGTCGAGTGAATTAACCAGAGTAAAGAGAAGAGGAGTAAGCCAAGTAAAACGGTAGTGAAAGCAAAGCAAGTTGAAGCGAACAAACTAGGATAAAGGGATAAAGTTGAGTGGGATGAGCGGACGGAAAGTGGGAAAAAAAAAAGGGAAGGGGAACAAGATCAATTGAGAAGTGAGATGAAGAGAGACGAAACCCAGTGGGGTCAAAGTAGGTCATGAAGTGAAATGAAACGAAGTCAGTTGAACTAGGCGTAAAGAGGAACAAGGTGAAGTAGATGAGAAAAGGTAGAACGAAATAAGCGGATAGGAAATAAAAGAAATCGGGAAAACGGAAAGCGAAAGATAAGAAAAAAAGGGGAATAAATGAATATAATTAAAACAAAAGTAAAGAAAACGAAATAAAACGAAGTATATGAAGAGAAATAAAGAGAAATAAAATAAAATAGATTAAGAGAAATAAAGAAGAATAAAATAAAATAGATTAAGAGAAATAAAGAAGAATAAAATAAAATAGATTAAGAGCAATAAAGAAAAGGAAAATAAAATGAAATAGATTAAGAGAAATAAAGAAAACGAAACAAAAAAAAAAAGAAATAAAGAAAAGCGAAATAAAGCAAGAGAGATTAAGAATAATAAAGAAAGCAAAATAAAGATAAAAGCGAACCGAGAAAGGCAAAGAAAGAGGAATACAGTAAATTGGGAAAAATAAAGAAAAGAAATAAAAGGAAGTACATTAAGAAGAAGAAGATAAGAGAGAGTAAAATAGATTAAGACGAATAAAGAAAAGTAAACCAAAACTAGAATAAATGTAACATAAAATAGATTAAGACAAACAGAATTGTATAACATAAGGAAATTTGAAAAAAAAAGAAAAAAAAATATATAAATAAATATATAATAATAAAGGTTAAAAAAAAAAAAAAAAAAAAAAAAAAAAAAAAAAAGGAGGAAGAGAAAAAAAAAGGAGAAAAGAAAAGGAAAAAAAAAAGAAAAGAAAGAAAAGAAAGAAGAGAATAAAGAAAGAAAAGAAAATTTTAGTAAATAATGGAAGGAGCAACACCCCACATTTCGGGATTAAGCGTCGGCTGGGTTTACCAGCGCTGCAAAGAGGAACTGATAGCGGTTGCACGAGATCTCGGCCTTGACGACGAGGGCCGCGTGGAAGATTTAAGAAAGAGATTGTCATCCTACATCCAGGGCGGTGGCTATTCGGCGGAAGTCAAAGGGCGACTGACTGAATGGGAAGCACGTTTCTCTTCGGGAGGCGCGATGTCGAGCATGGGCAGCCGCGCATACCAAAAGTCAGAGCCCGACCTACGAAAGATCCAGGAGAGCGGTTCCGCTTTGACGGCGCCGCTGAGGCTTAGCGTACCGACGGCGAGCAGCATGGCTGGGAGCCGGAGGGACGAAAAGTCGAAGGGATCTGGCAATGGAGGCGAGATGAGTGTTGAGCGTCGGACTCCAGTGTTCTCACCGCCACCAGAGAGGCACCCGCCGTGGAATATCGCCGAGCAAGTCAGGAAGTGGGGAATGAAGTATGACGGTCGATCGGATCCCCTCGGTTTCATCGAGATCCTGGAAGAGCGAGCCATAACTTATGGGATCGAGTTGGACAGGATGCCGAGGGCACTAAGCGAGGTGTTGGTAGACAAGGCGGCCAAGTGGTTCCTGACCAGTGGGCTAAGAGATGTGCCCTGGTTGGAATTTAAGAAGGAGTTCTTGGACTTCTTCTTACCTCCCCAATACCTCGAGCGTTTGGAGGACCAAATACGGGCGCGCCGGCAACGGGAGGGCGAACCTTTCAAGGACTACTTGATTGAGCTACGCCTCCTGATGCGACAGGCTAGATACAGCCCGGCCCAAGAGTTGAACAGGGCTTACGAGAACGCATCCCCGGAATACAGACTGTACGTACGGAGGCACGATTTCTCGTCTCTAACGCAGCTGACCCAGATGGCCGCGGAGTTCGAGAACGTGAGGAGTCAACAGAGAGAACAAGGAAGGAAGGCTACGGTGGAGACCGGCTGGCCCAAGCCAGTGGAGGCGCGGCAGAATAATCCGTTCCGCGCAAAGACATCTGTTCCCCGATCTGGAGGACAAGTTGGAGGGCGGACGGAGACGCCGGTGGCGACGCAGTCGGCGGAGGCAACTAGCCGGATGATGTCACAGGATGCTGGACCCAGGCCAAGTCGAGTTTGTTATCGATGCGCACAACCTGGACACTTCGCGCGAGA
Source organism: Drosophila arizonae (assembly GCF_054131065.1). Classification (NCBI taxonomy): domain Eukaryota; kingdom Metazoa; phylum Arthropoda; class Insecta; order Diptera; family Drosophilidae; genus Drosophila; species Drosophila arizonae. The sequence continues at coordinate 18,728,416 of NC_142924.1, forward strand.
ATGTCGTAACGCGCCAGTGTTGTTCTGCTGGCGTTGCGGGCAGCAAGGCCGGACTGCGAGGGAGTGCTGCGAACGAGACAGCTCGGGAAACGGCCAAGGGCGCCCTCCAAGGGAGCGGAGCGGCGCCAATTAAAAACGGAAGATGAGGAGAGGAACCCGCTCCGAGTAAAGGAGTGGAAGATCGTCGCGTCGGTAACGGTCGGGGGTCAAAGGATGACGGCCACGATCGACACTGGAGCTACACGCAGTTTTGTTAGTGAGGACTGCGTGCGCCGACGGACGATAGGAGGCGAGCGTTGCCAAGTTGAGTCGCGGATCAGATTGGCCGATGGATCAGCACTAAACGTCACGGAGATGGTGAGGACGGATGTGAGCCTGGCAGGCAAAACGGCGGAAGCAAACTTGCTAATAATGCCGACCATGCTAGACCATGTCATCCTCGGCATGGACTTCCTGTGCGCCATTGGTACTACGGTGCGTTGCGGCAACGCGGAGCTCGAGATGAGGATGATAGACGACGTGGGAGATGGCGCATCGCCACCAAATGGACAGCGAGTGGAGCAAGGCAACAGGCGTCTTGGAGAGCAACGCCAGTTCGTCGAAGGAGTGAAGGAGTCGGGCCCAGAGGTGTCGCGCGAGGCCGCGACGTCGAAGGAGGATCCGAGGTCGGCAATCACGGCGTCGACAGTCGGCGTTCAGGAATCGTCGAGCCAAGGCGCACCGCCCGACAAGAAAAGAGGAGAGAGGAAACAGGGGAAGAAAAGCAGAGACAAGAGGAAAAGAATGGAAAAGGGAACGCCGGAGGAGAGACTTAGAGGGAGTCTCCCAGCGACAAGGAGAGATAAAAAGGACAGAAGCGAGATAATGGAAGACAAAAGGGGAGCTGAGCCTCCCGCGAGAGTTGTAAAACAGAGCGAGGACTTGAGGAGCGGACCCGAGGAGTGGTCGCCGGAGTCCAAATCAGTCGAATTAGAGAAGGAAGGTGAGCCCGAGGGCGGCCCACCGACAGGAGAAGCAGCAGAGAGCGAATACGGAGGATATAAACGATCCGCGCCCAATAGTAAGGAGTGGCCGGGTGAATTAGAGACGAGAGAAGCAACGGAGAGCGAGTACGGAGGATATGAACGATCCGCGCCCAATAGTAAGGAGTGGCCGGATGATTTAGAGAAAGAACTGCAGGAGTTCCTCGAGGCAGAGTTGGCATTGTTCGAGGACCTCGAGGGCGTGACGCACATCGCTGAGCATAGCATCCGGATGAAGGACGACAAGCCTTTGAAGCAAAGGTACTACCCTAAAAATCCGGCTATGCAAAAGGTGATCAATGAACAGGTGGACGAGCTGCTTCAAGCTGGAGCGATTGAACCGTCGAAGAGCCCACACAGCGCACCCATAGTCTTAGTCAAGAAAAAGACTGGGGATTGGCGCATGTGCGTAGATTATCGACAGCTCAACGCTCACTCGGTCCCGGATGCGTACCCTGTTCCGCGGATTCTCCACATTTTGGAGAAGTTAAGACACGCACGATTCATATCCACGCTGGATCTAAAGAGCGGTTACTGGCAGATCCCAATGGCGGCGGATAGCAGGGAATACACGGCGTTCACCGTACCAGGCAGAGGATTGTTCCAATGGCGAGTGATGCCATTCGGTTTGCATTCGGCGGGGGCGACATTCCAGAGGGCATTGGACACAGTCATCGGACCCGACATGGAGCCTCACGCGTTTGCATATCTCGACGATATAGTAGTCATAGGAGCGACGAAGGAGCAACACGTGGCCAACCTGAAGGAAGTTTTCCGGCGGTTGCGAGCGGCCAATCTAAGACTCAACAGAAGGAAATGCAGTTTCTTTCGGGAGAAGTTGGCGTACCTTGGCCATGTGATAAGCGGGGAGGGGATTTGCACTGATCCCGCGAAGGTCGAGGCGATCCAGAGCCTCCCATCGCCTTCGAATCTCAAGGAGCTGCGGCAATGCCTAGGAATGGCATCATGGTATCGACGCTTTGTACCAAACTTCGCGTCACTGGTACAACCGATGACGAAGCTGCTGAAGAAGGGCCAGAAGTGGAGCGAGGAGCAGGAGGAAGCGTTGCAGAAGCTTAAGGAGAGTTTGACAACCGCACCATCAATTCGTCGGGGGGCGTCACGGTCACTCCGTCGAAGTAAGGGGGGGGTGTAAGGTGGCCTTTTTGCCCACCTTACATTTTTGGCATTATAGCGGTCGAGGTTACTGGAGGTTGTAGTGAGTAAGTTAGTAGTAAGTTATATTTGTAGTAAGTAAGTTGGTTAGTAGGTTATATTTCGTAGTATGTAAGATAGTGAATGGAAAAAGAAATGAATTGGATTATAGTCGTTAAGTTTATATTTGAATTATCGATTGTTTTGTTAGATAAGTAAGTAGATAAAGGTATCATAGTCGTTAGCTTTAGATAGTAAGCAAAATTCAAATGAGTGGGCGGGCACGCGATCAGCAATGCAACCATGCAGCTCGAAAGCTCGCAGTGGTGAATTGCATTGCTGGTCGCGTGGTGAAATCTGCAGAGCGCAAGGAAAGGCTTGAAAGCTGCGCGCAGATTTTAATTAGTTTTGAGCACTCGACGCGAACGGTCGATGTTGAAGGAAATAACAAACGGATAGGCGAGGGGTAGGAAACACGAGGTAATATGGAATAAAAATGTTAAAGTATTTAGAAATGATTGTGTTCTCATTCGTAGTTGATTTGGTAATAATAACCCACTAATAATCTTAGCATTACTAACCGGTGGTTAGCACGAGGGCAATCCTGTGCGCCAGACGGCCAAAACTCTGGCACACAAAACCGCGTGGTCTGGAGTGAACGCCGGCGTCAACGCTGGGCGTTCCTCGATCTGCGGTCCACCATTTGTAGTAGAATAGCCCCACTAACATCCCACAATATGCCTTTGTAGCCCCGACCCCAGCAATCTGGAGTGCGTTTAGCCGCGCCACTCGATCGCTGCAGCCATCCCACGTGCAAACGTGTGGGGGCGTGGTCGGCGAGTTCGGGCTGCGTGGCCATTTAATACGTAATAACTCCCCCATCCTCTCCCATTTCTCTAACTCGTAGTCCCGTAGTAATTTACAAATGTCTTGTAAGTTGTGGCCCTGGGCAGACTGAAGCTCTGACCCCGGCTGGAAAATTCTAACTTTACACGATATATATAAATGTATCTGAAATTTCATGAAAATTTCATGCGATTAATTAGAAAAATATGCAAATTATAATTTACAACTGCGGTCGCCTGGCTAAGGACACGTGTAATTGTTGCTGCTAGTCGACGTCGCTTGACAATATGTCAACTGACAACCCAAAAACAGCCCTCGAACGGGGCGTGAGGCGGTGGTGGGCAGGGCGTGTGTGGTACAGTCGCTGTCTCTAGCTCTCTGGCTGTCTCGGCTCACGTGTTGCACTCGAATGAGAGGTGAACACGAGAAACCACTTGGGAAAGTGCCGTAAAATAGTTGCTGGCGATAAGTTCATTTGATGTCAAGTTGGCGTCGGTGGTGGTGGTGCTGCTGGTGGTGGTGGTGGGTGCACATAGCCGCATCCTCTTTGTTTCACACGCCGACCCGAACCGAAAAGGCAAACCACGGCCAGCCAAAATAACAACAAACAAAATGCGGATAAGTTTGGCTCTTCGTGTGCGTGTTGCAACAATTAAAAAGGCAGCGCTCGGCTTTTAGCATGTAAATTGAACGCACCCTTTACACACACACACACAGAGACACACACAGACAGACACACTCACGCCGGTGAGTCAGAAGACGACCCGCATATGTCACCGTCACCATCTCGAAAGGACCCTAGACGAATGTCCAAAAGGCAGTCGCCTGCCGCGTTAATTACTCACTTCGCGCTCTCCACGTTCTCACGCCCCGCTCTATCTGTATCTCTGTGCCGCTGAGCCGTCGAGCCGCTGAGCCGCTGTATCTGTATCTCGATCTGTGATTGCTCTCATGTTTTGCCGCTTCAATGGTTTGTGCAATTCGACGGTGCTTGACGCTCGAAAATTTGTCACACTGCTCTCTCTCTCTCTCTCCCTCTCTCTCTCTCTCTCATTCTCACTCTCGCTGGCCAGGGGACTCGAGCGGCGTTTGTTTAATTGCGCGTGCGATGCAAACTCATCTCAATCTGGGCCGTTGGCCGCCCCTCGATCTTGATGAAATGTCACACAGCGCTAATGCAAGTTAAACTCCATTTACCAGCCATTTCGATACGCTTGCTAATTTCAGTGAATTTCGAGCGCAATTACACGATAGAGCGTGTTGAATTTCGCCAGCGAGTTCATGGGAATGACATTAGCACATGGACATTGACTAAGGACTAAAGGTTAAGCAGCCGAGATATAGCGAGAGAGTGAATGAGACAGAGAGAGAGAGAGAAAGAGAAATAGGATAGCGAAAGGTAGTGGGAGGGACAGAGAGTGAGTTGCTTCTTCAGAGAAAGAGAGAGAGAGAAAGACGAAACATACCAAAGTACTCCAATTATCTGTAATTTTTATACTATTTGAGTATATTATTTTTATAATTTATTATTATTACTATTTTTATTTATTGTTATTTTTTAAAATTATTATTATTACTTATAATTATTAATAGATTTATTTGTAATATTATATTTATAAAATTTTTATAATTATTACTATTATTATTTTTATCTAATCTCCATTCCTTACTCATTGTGTATCTTAGCCATATCTCTCTAATGCCAAAGGTTAAGCAGCCAAACCTCTCTTGCCTTCAATTATCTCTCACCTCAATTATCAGCATTTTAGCATCATTATCTAGCACGTGTTCAATATAAGGTTTTTTTTATATTTTAATGCTCCAATTATTACGCAGTGCTCATGCCATTCCATATACATATGCCTAACCTCAAAACATCATTCAGAAACTCAACAAAAATTTGCCATAATTGCCCTATATCTATATGGAACATAAACATTTTGGGCACTTGTCAGGAATCCCTTGTAACTGATATCATAAAGCATAAATCCAGTTGACCCACCCACACAGTCACCCGCACATTTTCGAAAGAACTTGCCCTCAAAATTGAAAAGCGCACGCAAGGAACGCATCGAAACGCTGAAAGGGACGTCGAGCTAAACAAATGTTACGATTGTCTCTGGCAATTACCAAATTATTGTTATGTATAACCGTTCGGGCACATATCTATGGCCATTATAATCTATCTCTGACCATATGCGTGTACAGTCCAGACAGGTTATGGCTTTCAGGTGTGTGCAAAGCGAAGGCAAGAAAAATCAACCCCTCAACTTTGGCTCAGCTCCCAGCCGGGTCATAATTCACAGACGCAACTGTACCTATACATATATATGTATGTATATGTATGTATGTCTAATCAACAGCTCAGCGGGACTGCCTTTTGATTTCTGTGGCCTCTGGCCGAGTGTCCATTCATTGCATCATTGTCATTAGCCAACCCTGGGTCAGGGGGCTGTTTGTTGTCGCCTTTAATTGCTGCACCATTTTTTTCTGGGTAGTTTTTCTATTTTTGGTTTTTTCTTTTTTTTTTTCATTTTTATGTAGATTTGCTCAGGGCATTGGTGAAATTACTGCTGATTGTTTTCATTAGTAATCGTAATGAAGTGAATTATGAGCTGTGCAGGACCTCAATTGTTGGCGCTGCTGCCATTGTTGCTTGGCCCACAATATTTGTTAATTAGCGTTAATTTGATAACAGTTGCGGCTGGGTGTGGGCTCTGACTTAGTTTTTATTATTATTTGATTGTGGGCGATTGTGTGTGGGGCTGTGTGTGTGTGTTTTGTGCAATATGTTGACAAAAATCATAGGATATGCAAACATAGGGAAAGGTAGGTAAAGAGTGACAGAGAATACCTCTGCAAAGAGTGGAAGAGAATGAAGGAAATGGACAGAAAGGGAGAGAGAGAGAGAGATAGAGATAAAGATATAGACAAAGAAATAGAGAGCGAGAGAGATAGATAGAGAGAAATGGAGATAGACAGAGGTAGAGAGGGAAAAGAAACACTGAGATAGATGAACCAAGGGAGATAGAAAAAGTTTAAAATAGAGACATTAAGAGGGAAAGAAAGAGAGAGAGAGACAAATTTATAGAGAGAGATGGAGAGAGAGAAAGCGAAAGAGAGAGGGGGAGACATAGATACATAAATGACGATAGGAAACTGAAAGGAGGAGAGATAGACAGAGATAGATGGACTAAGGGAGATGGAAATAGTGTAAAATAGACACATTAGATGCGAGAAATAAATGGAGTTAGACAGAGAAGAATACAGAAAGGCGACATAGACAGAGAGAGAGAGAGAGAGAGAGAGAGAGAGAGAGAGAGAGAGAGAGAGAGAGAGATAGAGAAACAGAGGAAGAGAGGAAGAGAGTAATGAATATAGAGGAGAATAAAGAAAGACAGAAAGTGTAGCTCTGATTAATGCAAATACGGATTTAGTAACCTTGATATCAGAGTGGAAGTCTTTAAATATTCCCGCAGGTATTTTAATTTTGTGATAAACAATTAGTCTTACATAATATGTATTTAAAATACTTTTATAAAATACAGTTTACAAAAATTTAAACAATGTTGATTGAAAAGATTGCGCAATAGGTTGCTGACTTGGTGGCATCAACCTTTGCTAAGGTATAATCATTAGATAAATCTAGGGTAACAGTTTTATCATATAGTGCAAAATCAAATGAACCCAAATATTTCATCAGCTTCTCATACGACCCTCTAGCTAAAGTCTATAATAAATAATTACAAGAATTGTCTTCAAGTAACTCCCTTGCCATTTAAAGTCTTTAAGCTTCGACTTGCTAAATATAACCCTTTTTTCTAGTTTCTTTCTCATTTGTAATTGCCATAAATTATAAATGTTATGTTCCTTAATATGCAATTGCCACTCACCACATTATTAAGATCTAGTTACGATAAGGCTATACTTATAGACAGCTACGCACACACACATACTGATGTGCCCCTGTATGTGCGTGTGTGTGTGCGTGAAGAGTGTTACAATTGAATGCCAAGAAATTAAGTGAAATTAGCAACATTTTAATTAAACACAAGTTGCAGTTGCAAAAGCATTTTAAATAAGTACCCACATGTTGCCACATTGCGGCATGCCCCAGCGCAGATACTGGTACCTCCTTGGGCACGCCTCCTACTGCCAACTGCCTCCTGTCTACTGCCTCCTGCTGCCATTTTTCTTGCTGACATAAACTACGCAATTTTAGCGCACTTTTAATGCCGAAGGGGCCAGCCGCCTGTCAAAATCTCATTGCGTGCACTCAATTTGCCCCAGAGCTGCAATTATACATATATACACATATGTGTAAATATATGTATATGTATATATTAGTTAAAGTGTGCGTGGCACGTTTTAATGTTTATGGGAGCGGCAGATGTTACCCATTGAATGTATTTACTACACACAATTTATATATATATAAATTCATACACATATAAATGCGTGTGCATTTAAGCTCTACGACTAGGCTAGGCCACAAATTTAAATGCCGAGTGAGTGGGAGTGAGAGGGAGAGGGAGAGAGAAAAAATGCAAATAGATGGCACGCAATGCAACATGATAATTTGTCGTGGCTGGAGGGTGGATGGGGGAAGGGGGGGGGGGGGGGGTTATGGGCGCAACTCCTTTTGTTTTTAACACTTTTGCCCAGCGTCAAACAGGGGTAGTTCCCCCTCAAGGAAATGGCAATAGCTACGCACATTTTAGCAGCTGTTGAGGTTGTTTTTTTTTTTTTTTTTTTGCAAGTAAGAAGAGCTGTCTCTCCCCCTCTCTAGTTGCGCTTTGCAGTTGACAACTGCAGCGGCAATTGCAACTGCAGCAAACAGACTCACGTTGAGGCTCCTCTCGGGCCTGTTGCATCCTTTGGCCGTTCGGTTCATTGACCGCATTATGCGCCGCTCTGCGAGTGAAATAAAAAGTAGAAACGCAAGCAAAACAAAAACCAAATGCCACCAAAGGAACTGCGTAAATATGCGTAGAAGAGCTGCGTGTGCCCCTTTCACTCAGCTGAGCTCAACTCAGTTCGACCTCCGCAGAGTCCTGGCGCTTTATTTGCATTCGCTAAAGTTGATTCTCTCTGCTCGTGGCTTTTTGATGTTCCCAGTTTATCCTTTTGCCTTTGTTTTTAATCGGCAAAGTGCAGCACCTAGCGCTGCTGCTTGCGGTTAGGCATTGTGGTAAAACATTGGGGATATTTCATATGTGGCACAGTCAGAGAAAGAGGCAGAGGCAGAGACTGAGCTGAGGGATTGTGCACCTGACATGTTCTTAAGAGAAACTCTTATACATATATTCTTGAACACTGTGTTGTCGTTTGCTTGTGATTTTGCTGTCAGCTAATCAATTTGCTTAAATAAATGACAACTATTTAATATTTATGTTAATATATGAGGGAAATAGAGTGATAAAAATGCATACAAATTGAGTTTGATATTCGATTGAGTAGGATTGATAACTATTATACTCTGAGCTGACTAAAAATGGGAATTCGGAGCATATTGATTTTGATAAGATGTACGTAACACTCAGAGTATTATAGACCTCTAAAGAATTTTTTTTATATTCCTGTTCAGCATCTACAGTCGACTCAATCAAATTCTCTCAGCCTCAATTATTGATTATTATAATTAAATAGTTCATTAATCGTATTTCTTGTTCCCATCAGTCGAATGTAACTTTGCAATATATATTACAAAATTATAAAATTGATATTGCATTTTATTTATAACTATTTTTATGGATTTATTTTTACAACTTATATTAAAAAATTATAAAATTGATATTGCATTTTATCTATAACTATTTTTATTGATTTATTTTTATAAGATTTCGCCCCCGTACTTATGTCAATTTCTAATAAATCAATTTCCATTGTATAAATGATTATGTTTATGTAGAAAAGAATAATATGTATGTCCTGTACTCTTAAATGAAAAAAATAAATAAATAAATAAAAAATTAAAATAGCACTTTTGTATACCGTAAATTAATTAATAATAAATAAATAAATAATGTAAATAAATAAAAATAAAATAAAACTATGGTTTAGTATCTTTGAAGAGGACTTTGATTGCATTAAGGGTTTGAGACTCTCTTGACTCATAGCTCTTCGACTCTTAAAGCTTTCTATATATTTATACCTCCTTTATACATAGCTCATTAATTAAAATCAACCCATTTCTTCCATTTTAAATTCTTAACTATACTCAACAATCAAATGTGATTTGTAAGGCTTTCTATGCCAGTTATTGCCTACTTGAGTAAACTAATAAAAATTAATTGCACTCTTCAATATTGCATTCAATTTATCACTCAAGCGAGTTAGAAGTCTCTGAATGGTCTGAGAATCTCTTGACTCTATGCTCTTTGACTCTTATAACTTTACCCATGTTTACATGTTGTTTGCCTGACTATCTTATTAATTAATCTGAACTCGACTACCCGCTCCATGGAAAAAAAGAACTTCTTGCACTCAATCTCAATCTCTGCAACCTGCCGACTTCATCTTGCACTTTGCATTGCATACCTTTGCAAATGAATTGCACTCTTGAAGTTTACAATTCTTTCTATTAAATACAATATCTTTTTATCAGCATTTATTCAGCACTTGATGCCGCTGCAGTCTCCAGCTACAACAGAATAATTGTAGAGAGAGACTCAACACTTGTGGGGCTCGGCTCCTTTTGATGTATGCCCGACACTTGAGGGTGGACACATTTCTAAATTAATTTCGTTTCGTGGTTCAATTTGCATAAATTCCACTAGGCGAGGCCAGTTGCCATTGACAAAACAGATTTCATCTCATCATTTCTTTTATTTATTTACCTTTTTTTTCTGCATCTTCCATTTCCTGCTGCGGTTAAGGGTTAACCAGGCCATACTCCTGTGGCTGCTTGACTCGCGAGTTGCATTGTCATGCCTGCCAGTTGTCATGCCTGTCAAGTTGTCCAAGAAGAGCCTGCCACGCCCACCTCTAAGCCGTCGACTCCCTCGAATGCTGCTGCTCCCTCGCCATCTTGCGAGCGGGGCCCATTAAACACATTTGTATTAATTGAAGCGTAAAAAGAAGGAAAATTTTTACGGGTGCCTGGGGCACCTTTTTCTCTGACAGCAGAGCTCTCACTCTGGCACTCTCTCTAACTCTCGCTCTCTCTCACTCTCTCTCTCTCTCTCTCGCACTGCCTCTTAATCCTTGTGGTTCTCGCTTGCCTTGCTGCAGTCAATAACCTTTTAATGAGATTTATAACTGTCAGGCCTCTGTGCGTGTCTGTGTGTGTGTGCCTCTGTCTCTCCCTCGAGAGCCGTGTGTGTGTGTGTGTGTGTGTGTGCCGGTGAGATTATTGAGGTATTACATTGTAGAAAGTATCTCTCAGGCGACTGCTGCTGCTGCTGCTTCAGCAACTGTTTGCGTAGCAGCTTATTGAAATTAACGCTTGGTTCGCCTTTGCCTAGTTCAGGCTTAAATAAATTTGCATATCAATTTTTTTACCTTGCCTTAGCTCACCTCTCCCCCTACTTCCTGGCATCATTTGTTTACGCTGTTTGCCAGGATTAGTGTCATGACTTGACTAGCCTAGCTCTGACACTTTGCTGCAGTCTGTCTTCAATCATCTTGACTGATCGATGGCGCGATGCAGGGATCTCATTTTCACACACTCTCAAAGGCAATTACAGACACACGCACACACACTCACTCACACACTATCATTAGCTGCCGAGACCCTTATGCAGTTGTCACCTGAACTGCACACAGTTAGAGCCGCCTGACCACAACGAGGAGTACCTAATGACGCGTGACTTCAGTCAAACAAACTAGAAATTAGTGAAATATATATGTGTATATAAATATATGTATATACATATATTCATAATGCTATTGACTTTTTCGCAGTCGGGCGTAATCATAGTGCTTGCATGCGACAGGAATCTATGGGCTATGGTCTATGGGCCTGGCTTCCTGTGGCCAATGGCTGTAATTGTCACTTTTGATTATGTCAAGATGACTTTATAATTACCGCAATGCCGCACACGTGTGACAGTTTAAGTGCCGGTTGCGACCGCATTGGGAACAGAATGCGGCGCGTTATTTGCAAACCGCTGGCCAAAAGTGCAAATTACCGTAATTTGGCATGTATATGTGCCAGAGTTGTTGTTCTTGTTGTTGTTGTTTGGCAGTGCTTGTTGGCAACATATTGTATGGATACGCCGGAAATGTCAGACAGCTTTGTTCTTTTTTTTTACAGTCGTACAGTCAGAAATCTGTTTGATGGGCGGAAGAGGGCGTGGCGCGTGATATTAACAAATTGAATGAGAAAACCGTGTGAAAAGTTTTGTGAACTGACATTTGCAGAAAGCAAAGGGGAAAAGTCCCATAAGGATTTCGCAAGGAATATTCTTTGATATCATCTCTTTATTCACTAATTGAAATCAGTGCATCAATGGAGAGCTAAAGGGGTATGTGTATTGTATGTATAGATAAATAGTTACACAGTATATACATAGTATGTTATAGAGATATTTGTAATACTCTCATTGTCAACATTTATATAAGTGCATTATTAAATATAAACCAAAAGAGTTTATTTGCCTTTGTCTCGGGGATTCCTTGAGTAAACTCGGCAGTTGCAAATTTATAATATTTTACAGCTTAAGGTAGGATATTGGGAATAGGCTTTCCAATTGTCTTTCGGTAGGCTAACCTTTCACTATTTATTGGTAATTTTTATAGTAACTAAAAGGTTTTTACAATAATTTTATTTAAAAGTTAAAATCCCATGTTATATTAATCACTTTCATCCCAAACACAATATAAATTATTTTATTTATTTATTTATATTTATTTATTTCATAAAATAAATATGCGAAAATAGCCTTTTTGAGTTCTAGCATTTTTACTAAGCGCTGTATATGCTAAAAATATATATAGAAAAAAAAAAAAAAAACAAAAAGCACAGACACAAAGGTATGCTGTATGTATATTTGTATTACAAAATAAATGAAGACCATGACGTATAAGTATATGAGACTTATTTATTTATTTATTAACAAGTTATAATTAATATAAAATTATTTTATTTTAAAAGTATATTATATATTATTATTAAAAAACTTATTTTATTAATTTGCTTACTGGTAGGATATATTTCTATACTATTTTTAATAGAAATATATTGATTGACTCTCGACAGCTCTTGGTAAATATTGAACATAGATTGATTGGTTTAAGCTGCCAAATGCTTTTCTCTCTCTCTCTGCTCTGAGTGTCATTAAATTAATAATATACAATTGTTTTCTTACAATTCATACTATATAATTTATATTTTATTTACTATATAAAAAATATTTCATTTTTATTATTTATAAAATAATTCTGTAATTACTCTTAAGGGTCATCTTGGTTTCATTGAATAACAGCTCAATTAATTGGACTATCAATGCCTGCTTGATCATATTACATTGCTATATAATCTCCACCTCTTCCTCAACTATATTCCCAGTTCTTGTTGCCATTTGATTGATAACATTGCAATTAAAGGTTTGAAGCTCTTGATGAGCCGACATTTATAAAAAGTTGCTGTGGCTGTTGTTTCGCTTTTGACGAACAATTTTTAATTATTTACATCAAACATTTTATTACATTTTTACTAATTTAATGCAGAGCGGTTTTTTTTCTTTTTTTCAATTTTTTCCCTATACTTTTTTTTTTTTATTAATTTGAGTTTTTTTTTGTTCGCATTCGTTTGTCACATTTAATTGAATTTATGTATTTTTATTGTCGCTCGCTTTTGCGTACAGCATTTTCGCATTAATTTTTATGTTTTTTAATGTGTGCGTCGAGGTCTATTTATTTATTTGTGTTTGTGTTTTCCACCGTCGAGCAGACTGTTTTGCGGCTTTTCATTTGGCCGCAATGACGAACGCTCAAATTATGCAAAATAATTTTCAGCTGTCACGCATATCAGACGCTCCGACGCCTGCCCTAACCAGTCGAGTTTTCTTTTTTTCCCATTTTTTTTTTTTCGTTTCTCGTCTTATCGCATGGCTAACAATCGTGAGCTGGCTTTAATTGATCCTAATTTGGTTACCCGAGCCTGTGCCACCTGTGCGTTTCTCAAGGCGTGCTGCTAATTGGCTCCGTGTGTGGCTCAATATGCCGGACTTTAGAAGCGGGGCGCGAAGTCTTCCCAAACAGATAACATAACTCGCTCTGGCACCCCCCACATGTCTGAGCTGACTGGACTGTTCACAGTGTTGGACTGTCAAAATATTATCGTTGCATTTTGGGTGTGTTCTCTGCTCTGTTGTTGTTTTTGTTTTTGTTTAGCTCTGTTTTGTTAGCAAAGTGCAGTCGAGGCTACAGGCAGCGCAGGATTAGTTTCGAATGCCGTTTGCCGTTTGCTGTTTGTTGTTATTGTCACAGTTTATGATGCGTACCGAGTTCCACTTTCAGCAGCTCATATTTTACGGTCTCGCCCGCTGACAGTTATGGTGGGAAGCGTTGCCAGCGGCTCAGTGGTTGGCCGGCCGGGGGGTCGAGGTAGATTTGGTCAGGTGCCTAATTAGTAATGGCACATTGGGCCAGGCCCAAATTATCTTAATGAGCTTATGCTAAGCGCTACTACAGCTCTTAGCTATTCGTAATACCCTTAACCAAAACTCCTAGTTCCACTCTACTCAACTGTACACACACACACAGCTGTCTCGTTTAACCCTCTCGCCAATTGGCAAAATCAATTTTTGCATTGAAAACATGACTCAACACTAAAAAATATCGTAAATAAAATATGATCCATAAGCAAATACAATGGCAAATGGAAAAAACTATGAATATTCATAAACCTATTGAACAACAATAGAAATTGATGATTTGTTGTCGTTTGATTGATGATAGTGGCATATTTTTCTTTTTTTTTGTTGGCCAAATTATTGCCGAGCCACAGCGAAAAGTGAAAAATATCCCATAAGAATATTAAAAATGAAGCGCAACTAAATCGAAAAATCCGTAGCACAGAGAGGACAACAGCCCAGAGTCCAGTCCAGTTGTCATACATCATCATTCAGCAATGGAACAGAGCATACACCCTCGACATGCAGTCGATATGTGACTACCCCTTTTTTGGGATTTTTTCTTCACGAAGAGGGGTCTTAATGTTGCCCACGCAAAAAATAGATAAATAGATAGACAGAAAGTGAAAAAGAAAAACAGTAGGACAAAGCAGTGTCACGGCGAGAGAGGGAGAGGGAGAGGGAGTAGCTCTCTGCTGGCAATCAAAGCAAGTCAGAGGAACCACATGAAATATGATCGATGGGCTGACTGACTGGCTGGCTACTGTGTCTGGTTCTGTGTGTGTGTGCGTGTGCGTGTGCGTGTGCGGGTCGGGGTAGGTCCTGCTGCGACTGTCCACAAAATGGCACAATTAACGTGGCATATCCTTTCAGCCAAATTGTTGCCCAACAAAAGGATGCCCGTCTACAATTGTTGAACACTGTAAATAAATGTCAATGCCCAAAAATACCCCAACCCGCCAGCCTCGATAACATAATGACGTTTCGTATCATTTTTCAAATTGTAAAAAATAATAAAAAGAAAAAAAAAAATTGGAAAAACGTTTTCCCTTTGCTGCAAAACCAAAAATTGGAAACTCTGTTGTGGCAGTTGGTGGCGTCCCTTCGCACAGCAGGATACCGGGCAACATATTCGAGTTTTAATTATGATTTTTTATTGGTTTTTCGCGCTTAGCAAGGCAAGGTGTTATTGTCTGTGCTCTGAAATGGTCAAACAATTGAAAAATGATATTTTCGAAAAACGTGAACGCCAACAAAATAATAATGATATAGTCTGCCTGTAACAATGGATGTCAGCCCTTGTAACGAGTCTGTGATAGCTGCAATCGAGCTATCGGATTATCACCAACTGTTGATCGATATTCGGTTCTTGGGATTACCAAAGTAGAGCCCTCTGTATATACATATTTTTAAGTTAAGTGCCCATAACATAATATTGAATGACTGTTTATGGGTTTATTGTCAGATTAGTGGGTGAGCGTGCTGTGTGGGGACTATTAATGAAGGAAGTTATTTAAGAGTTTTATGAAACAGTTCATAAAAAACTTTCATTCAATTTTATTGTTAAGATTTTTCTCGTTTAAAGCCCTTTTCAGCTTACAGAAGTTCATGGAACTATAGTTCATATGATTCTTTTTTTTTTTTAGATTATAACTTTTTTTTAGATTATAACTGATTTGATAATATCATTATCAATATTTTATATGAACCTAGTATGAAATTTTTCCGCATCCAACAATTTTTTAAATACAATTACTATTATATTTTATAAAAATATATCACTAAATAGCAATAAAATGGGAGTTCAGTGAAAATTTTTATAGCAATAAGAAAGAAAAAGAGAAGAAATATATATTTTCCTGATGGATAGAATATTTATTTTATTTTTTATTGTCTACAAATCAACAAGTCAAGCTATATGCTTATATAGCAAATGCTTCATTGGTTTAAATATAGATTCTATTAAATATGCAAAAATATATATTAATATAAATATCAATAGATAGAAGACTTGGGGAATCCTCTATACTATGAAGCTTGGCTTTTGCTGTTCATTGCTTTGAGATAAACTCTAGTTCCGCACGAACTATGTAACAATCTAAGGAAATTAGTTATTGAGGCATTAAAGCTATAAAGCGTGAATGAAATCTATATTTTATAAAATTCTAACACTGTAACAATTTTCAGTTATATATAAAAATACATTTATTTCTGAAGAGAAGATTTAATATATGAGTATTAAGAACTCCCAAGTTCTAGTTTCCCATTTCCCAACAATGCTCACTAGATTTTATAGCTCTTTTCTAAGCACTCAAAATCTGATCCACACGACTTCAGTTGTTTGTCTAAACCCATTTAGTCATTCAAACAAGTGCCTGGCTACAGCAAGAGCATTCATAAATAGTTAATTACAGAGCATTTCATAAATCGAGCAAAGTGAGTTCAGTCCAAGTCAAAGCATTGACTCCTTTAGCACTTTTCTCTCTGTTGTTGTTGTTGCTCCCAAAAGACAAAATGCCAAAGCAAATTAAATTAAGCGGCAAACAAGTTGCCCGGGCACATACGACACGACTTTACAGCTTCATTGCGAGCGAGGCAGACAAGACGTCTCTGGGAGGAGTAGGAGGAGGAGTAGGAGGGGTAGGCAACGACAGACAGTTGTTGAGCCAACTATCAACACAGTTTATGAATAGTTTAAGATGAGCTGAGTGGATGCGAGCGATGGCATTCACTCATTCGTATGCCGCCTGCGGTTGCACTTAATTTAATTGACAAATTTTAAAACCACGTCACTTAAGCGTTAGTCCCCTTACCCTCTCACTCCCCTCATCCTAGCCATCACCCCGAAATTCGAGGTTGCCAGGGACAGCCTGTGCTTGTAAATGGATTAATGTTTACTTTGTTTGCAGCCAGTTTACAGGAAATTGCCATATTTCCACCCAAAAAGGAGAAAAAAGAGTCAGACAACAAGTCAACAGCTCACAACTCGTTTGGCTAAGTAGAAAACGCCTCGGGTTAATTGAGCGTTAGCCAAAATATAAAAAGAGAACTTCATTTGGCTGGCTGCTTACATTTCCGCCGGTTATCAGTTTTAGGCTAATGAACAAGTAAGAAAACTCTAGTCGAGAGTGCTCGACTAGATACTACCCTGAACCCAACAAATAAAAATGCTCATTTAGTATGGCTGAAATTTCAATTTCGATGTATTTAAAAATATAAATAAAATACCAAACTCATTTAATAAAATATATAAATATTTTGAAATAATTAAAAAAAAATTAACATCAGTTGCATCGATCGGGATTCGAACCGAGACTCCTCGGTCGAGCGTCATGCTGCTAACACACTAGGCCACCTCACTCCTGCTAGTGGCGCTGGCAAAACTCAAATAGATTCACTGCTGCAGCGCCATCTACCAAAACTAAATGAAACTAACTGCTGATGTGATTCTAAGAATCTGCTAGAATAACCAAACTATTAAAAACGCACATAAAGTATAGTTAAAATTTCAATTTCGGTGTATTTAAAAATATAAATTAAATAGAAAACGTATTTATGAATATATAAAAATATTTTGAAACAATTAAAAAAAAAAACATCAGTATTGCACCGATCGGGATTCGAACCGCGACTTCTTGATCGAGCGTCATGCACCTAACACACTAGGCCACCCCACTCCTGCTGGTGGCACTGGCAAAACTCAAATAGATTCACTGCTGCAGCGCCATCTACCAAAACTAAACGAAACTAACAGCTGATGTGATTCAACGAATGTTTTTGTTGTAGCTGCTGCACGTGCGTTTGTTAATTGGCCAAATATTTGATTATTTTTTATTAATTTTTGACTGAACGGAATTTAATGAAACTTTCAGCATATGATCTACATATTATATTGAATATTTGAGAAATTTGAAAAAAGAAAAATCATTCACAATTAGCTATAGAGGCACCTGATTTGAACTTGAATGTTTTTACTCGATAAAAACATAACGGGATGATTTATCGAATTTTAAAAGCAAACTCGACGTCCGCGCTGTATATACGGTCATTTTAAAAAAAAATTCAAGTCTCTAGCTCTTATATCTTCGGAAATCGACGCGTTCAAACATACGGACAGACGGACAGACGGACAGACAGACAGACGGACAGGGCTAAATCGACTCAGCTCGTCGCCCTGATCAAGAATATATATACTTTGTGGGGTCTGCCACGCCTCCTTCTGCCTGTTACATACATTTCAACAAAACCATTATACCCTGATTTCCCATTTTCAATGGGTTCAGGGTATAAAAAGCTCAGGTTCAGTTTCAGCTCTCAGGTTTTTAGGTCCAGTTCCGGCAAGCAAATAGTAAGCAATGAAAGATAAACAAATATGTGTGCGTGTGTGTGTGTATATGTGTGTTCTGCTGCGATTACAGCACCGTGAGGCCAGTCGAGATAGACACTGTATAAATAAGTATTATTCGTCTCTTTGACTTTAAGCCAGTTGTGCTCTATGTGAGTCTTGCTATAGTTGCTGTAATCATACTCTATTGATTTTATCAGGCACACACACACACTCACACATTCACATTCACAATCACATTCAATTCAATGAAGCATTCCACTTTAAGTCTTTGAAACAAAAGCGAAATACAACCCCCCAAAAGGGAAGCCCAAGCTACGGTTCCACCCACTCCGAATCGGTTCTTATAAATAAACGTTTAAATCCTCATGAATGCTTACAGCTTTGGCTTCATTCCGGCAAGTTGTGCGCTTTTGTTTTCCAAATTTCTTTTCGCTCTCGCTGCTTGGTCATAATTTTTTAGTGTTATTGCCTCTTGAGGCAGCAGCAGCGACGAGCCGGATTTCGCTACAGCTGGCATTGCGATATGGGATATGGGATACGGATTCGACTTCAATAGTGCCGAGGTTTCCAAGTGCGTTCTAATAGTTGTTGGCACTTCATTCCGTCGTACTTGGGATTTTTGTGTTTCGCATAATGTTTATCCCATTGTTGTTATTCTTTTAGCCCGTCTCTGTGTGCGTAATTATCATTTGAACGCATTTGCCTTAAGTGTCCTTTTTGACATGTTTATAAGATGGCCTCGCTTATAGATCTGAAACAAGTCATTGCGCTCGGCTTTGCGAAATGTGCAATTATGATGTGTACCGATGATGATGCTTTAGCATCTTTTATATCTGAATGGCATTAAGATAATTAGTCCTTGAGCTAATGGCTAATCATAGGATAAGCTAACAGCTTGATGCGTGTTGATCCATAAACGTATCGAAATATCATCTATGTGTATGAACTGTATGTAGATGGAGAGAAAACTGTACTTGTCTAATGCCATTCGGAATATACGTAAGAATATTAATAGAGGAGAACATATTGATTTGCTAAAATTAAAATCTTTTAAGATCTGCCATATCATTGATTTCTAAGCAATTTATTTTCAATCTTAAACATGATATAAATACGGAGCCCTCTAGGCCATATCAAATTTTCAATATTGAGAATGAGAAAGTCAGTGTATAATGGTATAACATTTTTTCGTAATAATTAAATTCATAGTATTTCTATATATTTTTTATATTTTTTATTATTCATTCAAATTATATTATATACGAAACATTTTCTTTTGATTTATTAAATCATGTTAGATATTTTAAAATGTTTTTAATATAATATTTGATTATTTAATATTATTAATACATTTTAATAACTAAAATATTATTATTTTTTTATCATTTTATATATTTTTCCATTTTAAAATATATTTTATTAAAATTTATAATTATAGTTATCATATCATTTTATAGAAATATTTTTAAAAATTTTTTAAATTATTAGACGGGTATATTTTTATTTTATAATATTATATTCTTTTATATGTATTTTATTTATTTTATCCTTTCATAATTTATTATTTCTTACAATTGTAATTTATACAATTATGAAACAAATATGTAATATTTCGTATGTATTTAAAATTTTTTTTTATATTTAAAAATATATTTAAAAGTTTTTTATATCTCTTATTTCATATACAGGTATCATATATTTCTGAATACTATAAATTTATATATTATTTTAAAAATATTTAAAAATTGTAACTGCAAATGTCTCAAGACATTCATAGACTTGGATGCAATCTTAAAATTTTCTCACCTTCTTCTTCTTTGCGTAATGCTAAAAGCTTTGCTGATTTTTTCCACGCAATTGCTCAAAGGATTAACGTGCAAAGTTCTGTGCGTGGATCCGGTTGAGGCGAAAATATTTAATGTGCGCTGGACTTTGCAGTGGACTTTGGTCAATGGTGCGTCATATGACAGAGAGACAGAGAGATAGAGAGAGAGAGAGAGAGGGAGAGATGACACGACGCAATGCTAATCCTGGGCAGCGTAAAATGTGCCAAGAAATGGGCAGGAAGCGAGCATAAAATATCCTTGTTTATGGTCTGGTTTAGACGATTTTATTGAACAACTTCTCTGCATATAAATCTGCAGATTAGCGCTGTGAGCTGCGACTCTGCCAGCAAACAAAAGAAAACGCGCTGAGCGCTGCCAAAACTCTGGGGTGAGAAGTGCCATATAATTTTTAACATAATTATTACGTTTGTTTTCTTATGTGAGTCTGAGTCGCAGTCTCTCTCTCTCTCTCTCTCTCTCTCTCCATCTGCCGGTATTGTAAATCATAGGAAAAAAGTGCGCAGAAACTGCGACATGAGAACCTTGGAACTTCACTTCACATCACTTTACTTCAGTTAGTTGAGCAGCATGTGAGAGCGGAGTCATCAGAAGTATCTGCTGCCATTAACATGCACATAAACCAGAAGCCGAAGAGTCGTTTCATTCCATCAATATAACAATTATTGTTATGATTATTATGTTGTATTATTATTTTTTCATACATAGCGATGAAATGTTGGCCAGTGCGTAAATGTCTATGAAATCATCTTTTTATGGGGCTCGACAGCATTTGCTACTTCTTACACCCACGCTCAGGCATAACTATTATGGTTATGGCAATTTGTCTGTAGACATAACGTCGTCGAATGGTAACGATGTTGGCACTGCATTACGGAGCGATGGGCGGACGGGACGGGGCGAAGTGGAGTGTAAAATACTCGTAACAGTTGCCCAACACGCAGCCCCATCGATGAATTATTTGCTTTTGCCGTAAACTTCGGGTGGAAAGAGCGAGAAACTCCCGAGACATGGAACCCTCCCCCACGTTATGGACCATGATATACTATTACATCGTCCTACAGGGAACATTGGCATGTAAGGCTTAGGCGGCAGTTGCTTAGCTGGCCATAAAACATGAAATACGGCCAAAGGATTAGCAACGGACGAGTGATAAATGGATCCAAGCCATACACTACTATTTGCTTAGGCTGCCTGCCTGTTTATTTTCGGACATAAAACAAAGCAAAAACATTTACTTTTAATTAAAAGTCAACTGCATTTAGTTACAATCATACGGAGGAGTAATCGAGGCAGTTGGTTCGTGTAATAAAACTGGAGGCAACAGAATTATTGAGTCATATTCAAGTCATGGAATGAGTTCTTAGGCAGTCAAGAAATACTGTTTGCAGAATGGTATAATAAATGGAAATAGAGAAGGAATAGTAAAATTTGATATATATTTATATATATAATATATATGTATATCTATATATATTATAGAAACTGTTACAAAGTGGAAACTGATACTGGTAGTAGAAAATAAATATTAAATATTTAGAGATTTTTAATATTATATAGGTCAACCGACCAAATGTGATTTGTAATATTGCCTTACTTCTTATTTTTGCGATTATTCGACGGGCTATGGCTAAGTTTCCTCTATTGTGAACTTTGTTATGATTAAAAATACCAAAATGATATAAATACTAATTTATATTTATGTCAGAAATGTTTACAAAGACTATGAAAAATTGATTTAGATTTGAAGTTTAAAGAAAATAAAATTAAATTAAATTAGTCGGATGACTTTGCCATAAATATTAACTTCAAATAGAAATCATATATGTAAAAATAGGAAAGTATATATTTTATACTTAATACATTTCATTGTTCTCAATTTATGAATATACAATATACATACATAAATAAAAAAAAAGTTATATATTGTATGTAAATTTTATTTTATTAATATATTTTTCATTTTAATTGTGCAATCCATAATATTATCATATTTATTTTATTTTCTTTACAATAATTGTAGAATTTATATTATATAGGAAATCACAATTTAATAAAGTAATGAATTAAATAAACTTTATGAATAAATACCACATTACTCTTTTTTTTTTTATTTTTTTTTTTTTTCAACTCTTCTTCTACTCCTAACATACATATTTTTATGTCATGCAAATTCATATATTTTCTAGCTGAAATAAAAGAGAATAGAAATTTTTGCGTCACAGCCTATCAATAAAATATTTTCTCATGGCCCAAAAGCCAAGGACTTTGTCACACATTCATAAATATATATATGTATATATAAATACACATACAAACATACGTTTATATATCCTTTAACCCTAATTTATGCGCCCAAAGTGACAATTGACGAACTCCTCCGGCTTTTACCCCTTTTTTTTTGTGGTAATAAAAATATCTAAGCGACGTCTCTTTATTAGTTCCTTTAAGCCCTGTTGCCTATTGTTCAGAGTGAGCTGTATGGATAGTGTGAGTGTGTATTTGCCAAAAAAAAAGGCAACAACTTGTTACATTTGTCATGCGCTAATGTCACATTTGACAGCTGCGCAGTTTTTCGTGCTGTTGATCTATAAAAAGAGATCCTCAGGCAACTTTGTTGTTAATTTGCTGCGCTCTTTGACAATTTGAGTGTGCGACTGTGTCTGTGAGTGTGTATATGAGTCTACCTTTGCTCATTATGAAAATAATTTTGTTTTAGTTTTTATTGGCAGTTTAGCGTAACAAAAGGCTGCCTCACAGCGCTGTTGACTCTCTTTTATTGTGCCTCAGACTGACAATTATTTACACTAATCAGCCGGAGTCAGGTCTCAGCTGTGTGTGAGCTGCCGTCTCAAGGTGCTGGCACTACCCTCTTTTGTTCGACTATTGCGTATTTTGACAATGTGCCTACAGTTCCCATTGTTTCCATTGTTCCATCACATTCGGGGCCTATAAAATTTGCAACAAAGTCAATTTGGGTTTGTCTCCGCCTGGAACGCAAAACTTCGTTTTGTTTATTGATTTGATCTGGTTATGGAGGCTGTGCGAGAATTATCTATGGTTTATGACAGTGGGACCTAGGGAATATGAGAAAGATCGTAAACTTCAAAGAGAAGCAGAGATTAAAGATATCAAGTTAGCGTATTCTTTTGGTAAACTTGAGCTGATATCTACATATATAAATATATATTTGGATATATGTACTATGTGCATATATATCTATCTATATATTACCATCAATCTCTATTAATAGACAGCCCATTAACTTGTTACTTGAACAACAGCGAGAATCTATTAACAGACTCGTGCGCAAAAAATGATGTTCTATATAATCGTTGCTGCATAAATAATCGCATAGATTGTTTGTTATTTACCCTCAGTCTCTCTCTCTTTCTCTCTCTCTATCACACACACACTACCCCCTCCCTCTCTTCCTGATCGATTGATTTGGCATGCGGCCGTTTTTTCGTCACTTATCACTCAAAATTATGGCAGCAATAAAGCATTTTCCGTGCTGCTTTTCCGTTCAGCAGTTTGCCTAGCGACTATTTCCCTGACTGTCAGCCTCGGCACACTTTGCCATTTTTTTGCTGTCAGCTTTTCCCCTCGTTTCTCTGTTTTTTCCCACTTCTTTTTTTGCTGTCGCTTTTTGTGTTTATCAAATTTGATTTGCGGCAATTTCTTTGCCATTTTCCATGTGTGCCGAGCTGCTCGCCGCTCTGCCGCCCCTCATTTTGTTTGCATTTCTCGCAGCAGACGCTCTGGTCTCTGTCTCTAATCTGTTAGTTTTGTCAGCTAATGTTTAACAATTTATTTAAATGTCAGCAGCTTTTTGGTGTTCGCTACGATAACATTGTTTACTAAGGTTAATAATGAAATTCTGTTGTCTGCCGCCAGAGCTGTGTGCGAATGTTTTTGGGGTGTAAATGAAATAGTTTATTAATTCAAATTGTATA
Organism: Drosophila arizonae; assembly: GCF_054131065.1. Lineage (NCBI taxonomy): Eukaryota > Metazoa > Arthropoda > Insecta > Diptera > Drosophilidae > Drosophila > Drosophila arizonae. Next base: position 18,752,167 of record NC_142924.1, read on the forward strand.
AAATTGATTTCATGGAAAAAGCAGCTAAATACATATTAAAAAAGATATTAAAACAAAAATAGATAAATTAAAGTATATATAATTATATATACTTTATACTATACTATATATACATGTATATACAAAAAATTAGTTTATTTTAATATACATGAACAAATTAATGCAGAAAATAAAGTAAAAGTTCTTATGATATGTAAATCAATATAGAATAAAGTTTGTTTGCTTTAAAACTTAAATTCGTTAAAGTTCATAGGAAAATAAGAGACACTGGAAATATGAGAACTAGGCTTAAATTTATTTTTTTTAAGACTTCTCAAACCTCAGCTTTCAATTATTATTTGCTTTATTTATTAGACATTCGATTTATTATGAAATTCACTTATGCCTAGCGACATTCAAAAATGCTTCCTTATTTTATTTTTCAAGTAGCTGTAAACTCGTTAAAAAAATATACAACTTTTTATTAAATAAATAAATATTTTTTTTTTTTCATTTGTCTTCTCTCTATTTATAGTATATTTGAAGCAAAGATTTGATTTGATTACTTTTGCTATTTAAATTTATAGGAGCGGGCAGTTTGTGGCGCTCTGCTCTTCACTTATCTCAACTTAAGCTACAGAATAATAATACAGTTTACTTTAAAAACAGAACCAAAGACGCGCAGATTTTATTTTTGTGCTCTCTATAGAACTTTGACTTTATTGGATTGTTAGAGCAGCATTTGAAGTTGAGTTGTAAGATCAGCAAAGTCCCTCCCTGTTTTCAATCGTCTTATGCTTACTCTTCACATATACACTTTACAAAGAGACGTAGTGCTGCTATAGTATTTGTGACTCCCTATATCAGAAAAAGAGAGCCACTAGTTACTCTCATATACTATTTAAGTTGCAGGATACAGGATACATAGATAGATTATTGTTGATATTTTGCCAACTGACTAGATCATTATATTCGTACATAACTATATATATTATACATACATATATACATAGCACAGACATTATATACTATATACATACAAAAACACCTTTTCATACAGCCATTCTATATTCTATATCCTTATATGTATATATGGATATCATGTATAGCCCAAACTATAATTTCATCACCTCGTAATCCCCATTAATAATTGCACTCTCCAGTCCTAATATACCCTTTACTTTAACGCATTTCATAGTCAGCTAATTAATATACAACTTCGACGCTCAAATTTGCATAACCCATAACACAAATGGCCAACTAATTAATATTAAATTCAAGTGAAATTTCAAAATTTAATTTACAAACTTTTTGGCCCCGCCTCCTTTATGGATGATGCCGCCAACTATTGACTTTTGACTAGCTGGCGGCTATTGTAGCCTGGCGCTGACTGCTGCGGCTTTTGTTAACCATCCCCCCAGCCATAGGCCACAGCCCAAAGCCCAAAGCTCACAGCGCCCCCATCTATACAATGCGGCTGGGCAATTCATAATCATGTCGTAAAGCCCCACGAATGGGGCATTTGCAGCTCTTGGCCATGGTGAGACGCTTAATTACAAGGGCTTTAATACCGATTGCAACGGCTCATTGCCAAACAAAAATTTTCAATTGACTACACATTGCTGTGGGAGATGGAAAATGGGGCGGGGGCGGTGGCCGAGGCAGGGCAGCTGCTGCGACAGCTTCGCAACAGATTATTAATTAAGAATTTTACGCGTACTACACGAAATCCGCTTAAATTGCTCAAATATTTCGTGGCTCATCAAAATAATTGAAAAATATTTTTTACGCGTGAATTAAATTTGGCGCGGTTTGAAAAGGGTTGCTAACCCTTCAGCCAGTCCGGACAGTCATTGATGCCCGATTTGCGTCTGGTTTTGGTTTGATTTCTGTGGCTAGCCAAGCCCAACCAGGCCAAGCCAAGTTAAAGGGGTTGGCTAGCTGTCAGCCACATTCAGCTCGAGCCGTCGACGAGCTTATTACAATTTTCCGCTTAAATTTCCTTAAAATAAAAAAAAAAATGTTCTCTTAGCTTCTTCTGCTCATGTTTGTTTAGGTTTCACTCCAAGGAATTGCGCGGCTGTCTTTTTTTTTTACCTTTGATCCTTTGACGCGCTTTTGTTGTTTTTAGACATTTTTTTTTACCTTTTGTTGTGTTTAATTTTGGCTTAATAATTTTGCTAACAACTTTTTTTCATATTTTGTTTATTTTCTTTGCTCGCTAAGCTGCCAAAGTGGCGCATTTTCTGTTTTTGTTTTGATTAAAAAAAAAAGAGCAAAATAAGAACGAAATGTTTTCAGTTTATCTTTGCGGATTAGTAATGAACTCTGAAGCTGGGCTGTGGGTGTCGAGCAGCTGTTTACTTAGGTCCATATGCAGCGCATTTCAATTAAAAAATATTTTTCTGCTTGCTTTGCTTGTCAGAAGTTTGCGATGGTTCTTAGCGGATTTTTGGTGTTAGTTGATGGGGTTAGTAGAAGGGGTTTTATGTTTTGCAGAAAAAATGATTAAGAAAGTTTTTTTTTTTTTTTTAATATAAAGAGCAGAGGTTATAAATTTGTGGAGTATGAATAAGTTAGATTTCCTATAAATGACATGCTAAAAGAACATTCTGAGAATCTTAGAAATGAAAAACTACTAACTAAAAGCATGTTAATATAAATATTGTATTTATGTACTTAATACTTTGAAAATTTTTATATTTATGAATTTTTATATTTATTTATTTAATTTTCATTTTTTTTTTTATATATATTTTCATATTTTATGTGTTTGAAATATTTGTTTTTTATTATATTTATTTTATTTACCTTGAATATTTTATGCATCTTAAATATTTTTTTTATTTGTTCATACATTATATTTATTTATTCAAATATTTTGGATTTCTTATAAAAGTCTCAGGCTAAGAGCATATTCCTTAAATGTTGCATAATAATATTAAAAATGTGTAGATATATATTTTCTTAATTTGATATATTTTATATTCATTTAAAATATTTTTGTATATTTTGTAATTGAATTAAAAAATATTTTATATGGATTTTAAATGTTTTTGTATATTTTAAAACTTTATTTATTTCATAAATTTTATTTTTGTTTTCACTTTTTATTTTATACATATTTTTTTTATTAATTATTTATTTTTGTGTTTTTTTCAGCATATTAAATTACTAAATATTCAGTAAATGTGTTACTATAGTCACTAAGCTTTTTTCCAGCTCAACACGAATGCTTAGTCTCTGCATTTTAATTTAACGCTTAAAACTAATTTTCACAACTTTTAATAAAATTTCCAGTCTAGCCTTTAAATAAAAATTGCTATAGAAAAAGTTAAGGTCTTCTTATTGCTTCATTTAAGCTGTGAGTCCTGTTTCGATTGCTCTTACAAGGGCAGCCGCCTCGCCCCCCCTCCCAGTCCCACCCATCGAAAATCCACTTGAGTACGCATTCGCTTGCGTCTAATGAGTTGTATCAACAGCAAGACGCAGGCAGCGCCGTGGTGCTGCCACCGACTGTTCATTAAGCCTGACTGAATGAATTCGCGTAAAAGAAGTTACTTGTTGGGCGTTCTTTTTGTTGCTCGCCCCATGCCCCTTGCTTAGATGGCTTTCACTTGCAGAGCAGAAAAAGCAGGAAAAAATGCCAAACACTTGATCAAATATATTTTGCAACTTCATGGGAGTCATGAAGCGGACTTGGTTGAAGTGCTCGCTGCTCGCTGCTCACTGCTCACTGTTCGCTGTTCACTGCTCATTTGGCTCGACAGCCTCGCTGCACATTTTGTAAAACGTAAAACGAATTTCGGTTTATAATTAAAACGAAGCTGAATGAGCAACAAAATGGAAATTTTCTTTTAGCTTCGATTACGAGTTGCTGAACCCGTTCGTAGTTTGAGCTTCACTGAGGCGTGCAATTTGATAAGAGTACGAGTTTTGCAAATACCAATTCAATTATTCTTAAAGCCAAAGGCATGGAAATCAAGCTTAGGCTCTTTATAAAGACTTTAAAGCTATGTCTTGCTCAATCTTTAATCTTTAACGCATGACTCACATCGATGCTGGAGCTGAGCTAATTAAATGCTTCTATTAACAGAGTCTATTTTCTTTTCGAGTCACCTTCGAGTGCTGTGCGTTCCTTTTGCCATTAATAAACATTAGAGACATGTGCATAAAAATGTGGGTCAACACATTTTGCCAGACAGGCGTCTGTCTTTCTCTCTCTCTCACTCTCTGTCTCTCTCTCCCACTCACTCTCTCTTCTGCTTACCCTCCACAAGTTTCGTGTCTCACTTAACTGTGGCAAAAATGCGTAAACACATGGCCAAAAACTCCAATCTCATAGCAAAATTGAATGCCCTACCCCTAGACAGACAGACAGACCGACATAGACAACTCATTTGACTGATGAACTCGTGTTGACATTTCCTTTACTCCTTGTGAGCCTCTGATGCTTTGCCTGTTTTTCAATTCTTTTGACACTGACACATGACATTTCGTTAGCATTGTTGCTGTTGTTGTTGTTGTTGTTGTTGTTATTGCACTGTCGACGCCGTTCGGCCATTTGCCAAAATTGTTTTTCAACACAGTTGAGTAAACATTTGGCTGCCTCTCCCATACCCCCATACCCAGTGTCCCCTGTTGCAATCACATGTGCCGCCGTCACAGACAACAGCAAAAAATTGCCTTAAAAAACATTTGTATGTGTATTGTGGGAAAATCGAAATACAAATATATTGTCAGCATTTGAAGTCAATTGAAGTGAATATAGATAGTATTCAAAGAAATTTTTGATTACATTTGAGAATTAGTTTTTGTTGGATAAGTTATTGCTAGAAAAAAATTTTGAATATATATTTTATTAAATATTTGTTTAGTGCTTAACACAATATTTAAATGCCGAATATCGAATATCTATAATAATATAATATGTATAGCGAAATCTGTCTTTATTAGCTTAAGGACCTTACTTACTTCTCAAAAGAATTTATGAAGCTGCTATCATACATTTATTAAATGATAAGTGATCATGAAAATTATGTTAGAAACTTCCAAGCTCTTGAAATACCAATACAGACAACTCAGCTGTTCAAATTTGGAGTGAAAATAAATATATATTTATTTCTTTAATTTAATTTTCAGATAAATGCAGATTTAAAAATTAATATATTTAATAAAAATCGTTTTCAAATATAGTCCAAGGGAATTCAATAGACTTTAGCAAGAAAAAATAGCTTTGAAATATTGAAGTCGAATCTGAATATTTTAATAGCCCTATCATATAAGATTTGAAGTAAGAAAAATAAATATCCACATTTCTTTGGTAACGTATTTTTATACTATTTAATTTAATATAACTTTATTTGTATTATTTATTTTAAATATTTTCCTGAATATTTTTTAACATAATGATGTCATGCTATATTTTTTATCACAGCTTATCTACACTTTGAAAAGCTTAAAAATTATAGAAATTTTTTATTATAAAAAATAAACAAACAAAAAACCCATATTGTACCTAATAAATAAATTAATTATCACTTCTATAAAAAATATTTAAAAGAGGTGGAAAACAGCTTTGACAAAAATGCTTACCTGCAATTCAAGTCAGAATATCCCAATGACATCAATCAGTATTCGAACTGAATCTAAGCTCTTATCTTTGCCTACCTCAAACCTAAATTATTTTGCGCAGAATATAACCAAGTCTCGTATTTTCTCCACTTTACTCATGTTAAATTCTTAAATGCTCAATTAAAATTTAAAGTAATCAGCAGCACTCCAGGCTGATTGTCCTGGCTAAAGCGATACAGTCTCTGTCCAGTCTCTCTGCCAGCTGCGTTGCCGGCTCATTTGCGGTAATTAAAATTTCATTTGGACCGCGTTGTCTGCTCGAATTTAATTGACATTAGCGGGCATTTGAACTAATATCCAGGCATTTGGCTACTTGCCGCGCATCCTTTTTGTGCGCCCTGCACCGTGTGCGATCCATCAGGTCATAAAAAACCAAGGCGCGTCCTGGTGCAGGTCGTGGTACAGGTCCTGGTCCTGGTTCTGGTTCTGGTCCTGGTGTAGCCAGCGGAGCGTCATCGCGAAAATGTCGCCAAAGCAGCGCATAAATAAACCTGCGCCCATATTTTATGAGTGCCCACGCCCACAACGAGCGACCCCGATCACGACCCGGCGCCCCGTGGACAAAACTCGTAGACCGCGATGCGAGTGCCGCCATAAAAAACTATAAAAACTAAACGTAAATAATTCCATCTGAGGATGGCAAAGGAAACTTAACTTGATACAGCTGAAAGCCCCAAACCCCGAGATCCTCGACGTTTACGTCTTGCTGCGTGGACTGAACATTTTTTTTTACCATTAATATTATTTTTTTTTGTTCACCCAGCTTTTTGTCCTTTTGTTTTCAGTGTGTTTTCTTTTTGTTTTGTGTGCGCGGAGAACTTTGTCTTTTGCATGTGTTGGCATTTTGCTGCAACGAAATTCGCGTGACAAACGAGAATTTTATGGCTTCCGTTGACCTGCGCCATATCCTGCGGTTCACTTTGCAGCGCCTGTCCTTCTTTGTGTCCTGCATTTAGCATGAAGAAGTCGAAAAAGACGACGGGGACGAGGGAGAGAGGGAGGAGCTGAACCCCAACAGTTGTCATTGCCATTAAAGCTATATATGCGCCGATGTGATTGCACCCGCTACGTTGCCGTGGCAGTCGGTGCCAGGTTCCCCCCTCCCTGCTCCCTCTGCTCCTCTCCCATGATAGCAAAGTTCTCGTTATATTTCTTTTGGCCAACGCTATAAAATGAAGTGTAAATATTTAATGTGCGCTTTCGTGCATGCCATGTGCAGTATATTTTTCTTTCGTTTTTGTTTCCTTTTTTTTTTTTTTTTGTCTTTTTTTTTTTGAGAGTTTGTGTGATGCATTTCGCTGAAGAACTTTAAGTAGATGTCATGAACTGGCAATTTGAGTCAACAGCAAAGAGGAACTCGATACTAAATGTATTCAAGTTGATTGCCTTTGCTGTGCTGCCACTGATCTACTATTATTATCTATTTGGGTAGCACATTACTATTGGAATACCCGGGTATTTTTTTTTTTTTTTTTTTTTTGTTGGGCTGAGGTAGGAAAAAAATGCTTTATGCACCGTCAGTCATGTCGTCACTTTGACCGGTGTGTCGGACTGCATAACTGCTTACCGACTAAAAAATCCTCCTCTTCTGGGGCTCAAATCCACCTTGGAACCAGGAGATATCCCGCATTAACCTTCAAGGTGGAACCCCATTGTGTGCTCTAAATGAGCGTTGCCCTCTGTGTGCCTGCGTCCAGGTCATACTTCTTCCGCCGCAGAACCTTTTCGGCGAAGTCATAGACTTTTTTCCAAGCGTCTATGCTGCTGCACATTTGCTGTACTAACGTCTCTACTTTGACTTCACCTACTGTATCTGCCAGGTCGATTCTTTCTTCCGACCATCTTTTGCAATTGAAGAAGGTGTGTTCTGCATCGTCCATTGCATTTTCGCAGTAAATGCAGCTGGATTCGGCAGTTTTCCCCATTTTATTTAGGTACTTTCGAAAGTATCCATGTCCGGAGAGTAGTTGTGTCAAATAGAAAGACGTTTCACCGTGCTTTCTATTTATCCACTGCTCCAGATCGGGGATTATTTTAGCGGTCCATCTTCCATACCTTTCGCATGACCATCTCGCCTTCCACGAGACTATGGTTTGCTGTCGTATGCTCTTTGCCGCATGTTCTGAGTATTCTCCTCTTTGCCGAAGATTCCATATTTTTTTGCGCTCTTGGGCAAGCAAGTCAACCGGTATGACTGCTGCTATCACAGTCACGGCCGCCCCGGAGACTGTGCGGTACGCCGATGTTATCCTTAAGGCTGCTCTTCGTTGCACAGCTAGCATCGGTTTTCGCCTTACATTCGCCTCTAAGGTATCCGCCCATACTTCACTGCCATATAGCAGTATTGCATTTGTCGCTTCCATGAGGAGTCTCCGTTTTCCTGCCGTCGGGCCGTCAACGTTTGCCATCAGTCTACTCAGAGACCCCGTTGCTGTCGCTGTTTTCCGCGTGGCATACTTCAGCTGTTCCCAGAAGGTAAGTTTACTGTCCAGCCTAACGCCTAGATAGTTCACTGTCCTCTGCGTCCTTATCAGGTTTCCGCTTACTCGCATCTCTATTTCGGTTGGGATCTGCTTCCCCGTGAACAGAAGTAACTCTGTTTTATGGGTGGCAAGCTCCAATCCTCGAGAGCTGAGCCATGTCTGTGTGCGGATCATGACTTGGGTAAGTCTCTTTTGGGCCTCTATGGTGTTTCTGGCAGTAATGACGGCTGCGATATCATCGGCATAACCAATAAGGAAGGTGTCTTCAGGCATTTCCAGTCTTAGGATGTCGTCGTAGCTGATATTCCACAGGTCTGGTCCCAGGATTGACCCCTGTGCAGCTCCTCCAGTTACTCTGTATCGTTTTGTTCCAGTTTGCGTGGAGTACAGGAGTATTCGATCCTGCAAATAGCTCCTGATCATATTCATGAGGTACTCCGGTATCTGGAAGCGGTGTTCCAAGGAAGTAAGCATATCAGTCCACCTTACACTATTAAAGGCGTTTTTAACGTCCAGCGTTGCTAACAGAACAACTGGGCGCGAGTATGCATTTCCTCTTTGCGTAGCTCTGGCTGCCTGAACCACTTCATCGATAGCTCCCATTGTGGATTTTCCAGCTCTGAACCCATGTTGCCTAGGGCTAAGTCCTCCAGCAGCCTCTACTGCTGCGAGTAGTCTAGGTCTTATGAGCTTTTCTAAAAGCTTCCCAGCTGTGTTTAACATACACAATGGGCGATAAGCCGAGGGTGTATTGGGATCGCCTTTGCCTTTGCTAATGAGCACCAGTCTTTGTTCTTTCCACGCTTCTGGGAATATCCTTTCTTTTAGACATGCGTTATACATCCTAAGTAGAAAAGTGGGACGTCCTGATGCTATCACCTTCAGTATTTCTGCCGGTATATTATCTGGTCCCGGCGCTTTCTTGTTCTTCAGGGAGAGAGCTGCAATGTTGAGTTCTTCCTCGGTGAAATCTGGGACTAAACCATCGAGCTCTACGGGTGCTCGCTCATGCGCCTCGTGGATGTGTGCTGGAAATAGTGTTTCCACTATGTGATCCATCGTGTCATCATCCACGTTTGGCACTGCTCCGTAGTTTCTCAGCTTTTTCATGACTATCTTGTAGCCAAGTCCCCAAGGGTCTTTATTTATATCTTTGCAGAGCTCTTTCCACTTGTCATGCTTACTGCGTGTGATAGCAATCGACAGTTCTTTTCTCGCAATCTTGGCTGCTAACGCTTCCGTCGTGAAATTTCCAGAGCGTCGTGCCCTTGTTAGCCTTCTTCTACATTGTATGCATACTTTCCTTTTTTCTGCAATATCGTGGTTCCACCAGTACGCCTGTCGTCTACCTCCGTGTTTGCTGTGCGTTTTTGGCATCGATACGTTACACGCTCTTTCCATAGCGGTTAGGCTTCTTTCGACCACTTGCTTCGACGTCAATGTGCCGTCGAACTGTCGTTCTCGCCTATCTAATTCAGCTAGTAGTTTGCCTGTATCCACCTTACTTATGTCCCATCTATGAGAAGTCTTTCTTGAGTATGATGGGTGGTTTTGCTGACTGGTATTTTGGAAGTCATATGATATATACTCGTGATCACTTCCCGTGAAGTCATCGAGTATCTTCCAGTCCTTTATCCGATCTACGATGTGTTCGGATCCAAAGGTTACGTCAGGTATTGTGCCTTCACATCCCGGCCTATGGAAGGTAGGTCTGCTTCCTCGGTTTGCTACCACTAACCCGGACCTAGCGGCCATATCCATAATTTTTCGTCCTCTAGAGTTAGTAGACGACATTCCCCAGTCCACTGCTCGTGCATTCAGATCGCCTGCCACAATGAAGGGCTGCCGTCGATCCACGAGGAGATCCTCGATTGCATCGAGTTTATTCTGGAAGGTGCTTATGTCATCGCTAGGGGTTAGGTAGCAACTGACTACTGCGACTTCTCTGAAGCGTGCGTAGACGTAGCAGTTTCCCATCTTGCTTTCTAGTGGCTGTTGTCCACTACTACTGGGGATCCATATGGCCGCAGTCTTGGTGTCGTCCTCTAACCAAACTCCGTTCTCTTTTCGCTTATATTGCTCACTGATGATCACTACATCTATAGCATGTTCTGCTACTATCTGTGTCAAAAGTGCATCTGCCGTTTTGCTCCGGTGTAGATTACCTTGGAGAATTTTCAACATTTTGCTGTAGTTTGTCGTGTGCTTGGGCATTTCTGCGATCCCGGCATGTGATCGACAGAAGTACGCCCCGCATCCGTGCAAATGCAGCATTTTGGTGGTTTTTTGCAGTCTTTCATCTTGTGACCTGATTCACCACATCTAATGCAGATGCCACCACCACTTCTGTCCGGTCCTGTGCAGTTGGTCTGCAGATGGCCGACCCCGAAGCATCTGTAGCATCTGCGGATGGGTTGACACATCCTGGGCCTAGCCCTGACAAAACCAATTTTAATGTCTGAGCTCAGCAACGTCTCCGCTAATTGGCTTTCTAAAGTTACAAAGGCCCTTACTTGCTCTCGACTGTTTGGGGCAGTGACTTTTATGCGCAAGTCCACTGATGAATTATCAAGGACTTGTCGCACTGCCTCAGCCACCTCAGACTCTACAGTTAGTGAGTCTAGATCTCGGATCTCCACTGTCGCTGTAGGCTTTAACTCGGCTACCGTGGCTGTTTTTTTAACGGTAGCCTTTAGTTTTTCAACTAGTTCTGGATGTAACTTTTCCCCTCTGCTCAGTTCTACAAGGAGTGCCCCGGATCGGGTTTTCCTTATGCCTCTCACGTTTGCCTTTTCGTCCTGTTGGATTGTGCTGCGTATGTTTCGTAAAACATCTACGTAGCTTTGTCCACTTTCAGGTTTTATGAGGACTGCTTCTGAACGGGGAGGTTTCTTCTTCTCTTTTTTTGCTGGTTGTTTTACTACTTTCGGCTTTTCTGCGGGTGCCGAAGTAGTCTTTTCCGCTCTTTGTTTCAAAGTCCCTTTTCTGGTGACTTTTTGCCACAAGTTCTGTTGTCCCTTGCAAAGTTTTTTGCCGGACTCAGACTCTAGGGGGCTAGGGGCTTGTCTCTTTTGAATGGTAGGTGTTTCCACCGTTTCCAAGATCCGTGCCTCTGCTGCTGGCTCTAATTGCTTCTGCTTAGTTGCTTCAGCTTCCAGTTTCTTCCAGGAGTTCCTACAGTGTCCTAGGATATCGAGTAGTTCGTCTAGGTCGGATACCCCGCTTTTAACATCCAGACTGATGTTTTTTTGTTTAGCGACAGCGGTCTTTATGCGCCGCAGCGCCTGGCGACATTTTAGAATGGCATCCTCTTCCTCGGCCCGGAGTTTCAACATGTACTCATGCCTTGGAGAGATTACCGCCTCTGCAACAGTGTTTGGGACACCTACTTCAGCGGCAGCGGTTTTTGGAGTTTCCTCCACACTTCTTGGCGCCTGCGCTACAGGGCTCCTTTGCATTTTTGAGCTTTTGCCAAAGCCCAGCCGTGGGTCCGTGAAACGGGCCTCGCTCTCTTCCAGTGGTGTTCCACTGATTGTTTTTTTGGTTGTTGGGGTCTTTCTAAATTCCATTTTAAGGGGTCCCGACTCCAAGCCGCTATCTTAGATCGGGTGTACAGTTACTCAAACAATCCTCATGGTTATCTGTGCATAGCAGGGAGGCCATGCGAGGGTTGACTTTGGTCCTTATGGGAGCCAATGTTCAGAGCCAGGATCTTGCACAAATTAATAAGTAATAAATTAATACCCGGGTATTGGATATATATATATTTAAGTGAGACCTAGTTATGCACCTGGGACAGTGAAAGTGGGGTAAGGGGGAGAGTTTTATTCGTGGAAATACTCTAACAGGAGTAACAGAGGGAAGAATCGAATATCAGTTATATATGTATGTATAAAAGTATTACATTAAACCAATTTTTTTTTTAGCAGTCTGAGTAGCTACTTATAGGCAAATTGTTTGAAAAGATTAATTTTGTAATAAATGTACTTAAATTAATTAGTTAATTTTACATTGATATATTAGAATTTAATAATAAAAATATATTTTTAATAATATTTTATTAAATTTATTATTTATTTAATAATATATTAATGTATTTTATTATTATTATTTTATCATATATTAATAATATTTTATTAAATTTATTATTTATTTAATAATATATTAATGTATTTTATTATTATTATTTTATCATATATTAATAATATTTTATTAAATTTATTATTTATTTACTAATATATTAGTTTATTTTATTATTATTATTTTTATCATACATTATTAATTACTTATTTAATTATTAATTATTTTAAAATATTATTATATCATATATCATCATATTATTATATCATATATTATTAATTACTTATTTAATTATTAATTATTTAAAAATATTTTAATTTATTTTATTATTTTTTTTATCATATAATATTAATAACTATACTACAGCATATAACTAACTAAGGTCTAGTTATCCCACATCAACGTATTCAACTCAATAAATCTTATAGGAATTCCCTTTATAGGAATTTCCCCACAAGAATCCATTACTAGCCATAAATGCCAACTAACCCCAAATTAAAATGAACATTTAAATACCCTAAACAAGCAATAATTATTTATTCGTATGCGAATATGTGAAGTCAAAAAAGTTGGCAAAACAGCAAGAGGGCTTAAATGCTAAATAACATTTATTCTTAATTGGCTTAAATTGGCTTTAATTGGCTCTAAGGCTAAGGCCCGAGCGCACAATGGCCAGTTGAGTCGACGGGCAGTGAAACACGGATACGGATATGAGCACGGACACGGACACACACGTAATCTTTTCTATAATTTGTTAAATTTGTCGCGGCAAAAGTTTATTACCCCGCCGTGGCAGACAATGGCAAGTGCATAAATTGGACTGCCTACGGTTAGGGGGGGATATCTGGGAGGAGTGCGGGTGACACAGGACAAATTACGTATTACAATTTGTATAACGTTTGTCGCTGGCTATAGTTGTTTGGCTTTTTGGGTTTTTGGCGTCCCTTTGTAGCCTTCGCATGCATTCTGGCCATATTTCTGCAACAACAAAGCGGACGAGCGATATGGCGATAAGGGAATTTATACGCGTCGGCCAGGACGACAGGACGCCAGGACGCCGCCAAGCAATGCAATGCATTTTCTGCTAAAGGATTTAAGTTTTTGGACGCGCTATGTGATTTCATTAATTTACGATTTGTGTTTGCTGTTTTGGCTAAGGCGCCACAGTGGCTGTGAATTAAATTGGCTTACGAGAGAATTAGGCACACGCCGGGCGACCAAGCCGACCCATCGCTGTGCCAAAGTTTTCGGCTCTCTTAAATCCTTGTTTGAGTTGCCCTTTCTGTTAGTCAGCGCACATCAAAGCCATTTATTTATTTTTTTTTTTTTTCGCTGGGTGTTTAATAATAATAGAGAATCGCATCGTGTGTAAGCAAAGTAGAAATATTTTTGCTTAGCTCAGCTCAAACGGAAATTTTACGTTGTGGCAATTTTTTTTGCGCCAAGGCAGCTGCAAAAATACTTAGGCGGATTTAAGCGCGACAAACAGACCATACAATACAGCAAAGCAGAAAAAAAATCTCAAATACTTGGAGCTTAACGAAATATGATAGAGAATATTCTGTACCCTCTCCAAGATACGATGAATATAAAATGATGATGATATATTAATATTAAAAGAAATAATATTTAAATTTACTTTGTAATAGTATATAATTATTTATATAAATATTTTTACATATTTATTTAGTTATCTGATTAATTTTATTTATTTATCTAATTTTTTATATTATTTTAAATAAATATCCTTATCTTAAATGTCTGTGATTCTCTATTAATTTAAAAAGAAAATTAAATAAAAAATAAAATATATGGAATTAAAAATAAATGTATTTATTTTGTAATATTATATAACTTATAAAAATATAATATTATATAACTTATAAAAATATATAATAAAAAATACATTAATTTAAAAAAAAAAATATATAATAGTATATTACATTGTATCTAAATATTTTTGCATATTTAAAAATAATTAAAATTAAAATATATTTATTAAAAAATGGCTTAATGTTAATAAATGTAAGAGTGTATAATATTTTATTGGCAATTAAAAAAAAATAATGAAAATAAATGAGCTTTCCACTTGAAATATATACATATACAAAATATAGATTTCAAATAAAAATGATATGTAATTTAAAAAATAAATAAAATAAATATATATACAATAAACATAATAAAAATTCATAACTTTTATTTGTGCAACAAATCTGAGCACTAAATCGTACTTCACGCTGCACTATTAGCATTTCCGGTTAGGGTATCAAAAGCGCGACAAAATCTCTTGCCAGACGCCCGGCAGTGCTTCAAAGAGTGCCTGGCAGGGCTGGCAACAATGCCGAAGGACCTCCTGCAGTGCGACAGCCTGAGCGGGTACGTGGGCGGGGGGGTGACGTGAAGGCGTCTCTGGGTGGGCTTAGGTAATACGCATTAGTGGAGCGACTGCATATTACGATATTATTATTATGATACGCTTTATTTTGTGGTTCAATGAGCTGCTGTCGCCGCCTTTCATCCGTCTGGTGGTAACTTTGACGGCTTAAAAAATTTGCCTATCGCCAAAAGACGTTGTGCAAATAGCTGTAAAGACGCTAATTGAAACAAACGGAGCGGGCCAGGCCAAGCAAATCGCTCACCGCCCTATGGCAACCATTGGCTAACCATCAAAGCCGGAACCGCAGTCCAAGCAACACGGCCACTAAGCAACTTAATCTCATAATGTGTGTGCGTTAGTCATGTGTGCGAGTGTGTGTGTGTAAGTGTCGAGTGCGTTGTGTGTGTTTTGTCCTGTTTGAGTCCTTGGCCAAATGGCTGGTCATAAATTTCATGGCTCGCTATTGTTGCACGACTCGACTCGTCTTTGACTGCAATTTTTCAGGCGCTGTAGCCATGTGTGCTTCATGGTGCTGTAAATTTGCTTGACTTCACTTGGCCACCGTCAAAAGGTCAAAATATGTTGCAGCCAGTGCTGGCAACTTTATTAATTGCGCCTGTTTATCGTCCTGTTAAAGCGCCATCGCGCCATCGTCTCTGAGCCTGAGCCAGAGCCAGAGCCACAGCCAGTTGCCGTCTTTAGATAATTTAAACTAATTGCGTGACTCGCTGGCATTTCTTCAATTATCCCCAAAGACTTATGATGGCCCTGCAACAATTTGACATAATTGCGGGATTAGCGCAGAGTGCACAGTTTTCAATTAGCGCTAAGTAATACCCACTAATCAAAGTGCAGCCCTACCACAATTTTTGTTTTTTTGCTGCTCTTGTTTACTCAACAATTTGGTCAACTGCATTGCATTTTTATTCAATTTGCCATAATCTTGGGGCGAATTGCATGTTGTGCAACCAACTGACATATGAATTTTTTAAGGCACATTCAAAAGTAATCGCAGCGCAAATGTTATTGTCCTCAAGGACATGCACCTTTGCTCAGAGTATTTACGGATTTTTTTTCCAATAATTTTTTGCAAATAATATGCACTTTTGACTGTGTTTGCTATGAGTCGAAAGTTGAGGTCATTAAACCAAATATTGAACTACAAAATTGATAGTTGAAGTAAACAAAGCTGCGCATGGAGCAAGTCGATTTGAATTTGAAATGAAATCAAATGGGAATCATAAATCATTATCAATCAAATATTAATTGTTGAAGTTATAAGTGAAAGATATAATTTCGATGGCATAAGGCATAGGAGTTACTTAAACATACCAAAGATATGACTAGAAGCAAAAGAGAATTTACTTTATATACGTGATTTTTGCCAGAGGTGCTACTGAGCGCCATGACAAGTGCTCCAAATTTTTTATAAATTCTTTATCAACACCTTTATTAAATATAAGAGAGCCTTTTCTCATAATTAAAGAAAGAAATAATAAAAGTGCAGTCATTCGTTCCCTGAGCTCTCCATTGATTGTTGAGTGGTCGTTCTTATAGCGCTTCGACTGCCCAGGCACGATCATAAAGAGAAACCTATTATTTGCATAGACCAAATGCTTGTGCATCGGCAGCTCTGAATATTGCCCGAATAATCAATATACATAAATAAGCATACAGTAGTATCAGAGAACACGAGCGACACAATTCGCTGGCTAATGCTTGGAGAAAATGGTGAAGCCTCAATATCAACAACAAATTAAAAGATTTCCATTATATGTGAAACGTACTTGATCTGCCTCAGAATGACTTACGTGTGGGTGGCTTTAGCTCTTAGAGCTGAAAAAATTCAAATCCACTCTATTATTTGCTACTACTCAGATATATGTATGTGTATGTATATATGTATGTATACATATTCTTTATGGGTTTGCTCAACATCTTTCGCAGGTTGATATAGGAATTCTTGCTGTGACTTCATATTGTTTCGTTAAAGATATAATATATAAGTACATACATATATGGAAACGGGCATATATAAATATTTTATGGGCTCGCTCAAGCCATCTCCTTTCGCATGCAACATATAGAAAATTGTATTAAATATATAATATACAGTAGAATCCGGTTATAACGTCTCCGCTTATAGTTTCTGTACGGTTATAGCGACGAAAATTCTGGTTCCCAGACAAAGTTGTATGAGCAAACTCATACGGTTATAGCACCTTCCGGGTATAGCGACGGTTCCTTGATTGTTATAAGCTATATACATATATATAGAATCAGAGATAAGATCCTAACAAGTATTCCATACTAATACTCACAAGCTGAACTTATATGTATTTCATTTATATATATTTACCAATATATATATACATAAATCTCTTGGAAATCCAATCTCACCCTTTCGCTGACCAACCCATTAGAGTGGAGACATAATAAAAGCAGATTTAACCTTTTCGAATCTAAAAGTCAATACATATGCGAATGTTTAATAATTTGCACCCCTCTCTTGCTCTCTCGGTCTCTCTCTCTCTCTCTCTCTCTCTCTCTCTCTGCTCAACACTTGTTACAATTTTTAAGCTAATTTAATATAATGCTGGCGCTTAACAAATTTCGATGTATATGTATATGCATAATCGGCTTAAAAATTCAATTTTCAGCAGGCTTTTAAAAAAATTTTACACATGAACGAAGCGAATATAGTTTCTCTTTTCTTTTCAATTTTTTTTTATCCTCTTGGGGGTTGTAATGACGTTTAAATATTTGTAGAGGACAGTTTTTTGACTACTGCTGCTGCTGCATATGCCAGGCCTAAGCTTGTTAATAGCCCGGGGGCACAGGATGTTGGGAACTGTTAATGTGACATAATTGAAAATCAAAACTAAAGCACTTAACTTTATGCATACGGCGAAATGCACAAAAAGTTGAACATATGTGAAAAGCGGGAAAAACGGTTCAGGGCCAGAGCCAAAGACAATGGGTCATACCACACGACCCAAATGACAATTTAACTGTCAACCAGTTCCATGCGCGATGACAAGTGCAATCAGCCGTAAGGGTGTTGCACAAAGGGAGGGGAATCTTCTCTACTTCTCCTCCCCCCGTTGTCAATCACAAAGTGTGAGTTTCAATTAGAAATGCTAGATAAGTGAACGGTTTGTTCTAGTTTGACGGATGGCCTGATAGGCTGATAGATCGAACTGGTTTTGGTTTAGGTTTTTTGTTGTTGTTGGCCATCTTTACAGCTGTCACAGTTTCTCAAGTTCCGCCCTTTAAATAGCTGTCAAACCTTTGCCTGCTAATTGCTTGTGATCTTTTACAGAATTACCTCGAACCTCTGGCCCACATTGAGGTATTATATAACCAAGAATGTGTGTGTGTGTGTGTGCGTGTGTCTGTCTGAGGTGTGCCACACCCTTATTCAATTGCCTCATAGTGTCAACTTTCAAATGATTTGTGTTGGGTTAGCATAAATATTTTCACCGCTCTCTGATTACAGCCACATTACATATATATATTGATATAAACACCCCAATTGTCGGCTCTTTTTATATTGTGTTCCATTTATTTTTTTTTTTTCATTATTATTTATTTGTTGTCTGCGCAAAAAGCGCTTTAGTGACAGCAAAATGGCTTAATTAGCGCGGCTTCGGGTTACACAAGGAATGGCAAAAAGGTTCAGAGGTTAATGCTCGAGAAGAAGGTAGAGACAGGCAGTCATTTAGTATTTTTAGAGAGATATAAATAAATTATAAATAATATAATTTGTTTCCAAAAATATATACAAATAATATTAATATAACTCAAATTAATTAATAATTTAATAATTTCTTTTCTTTCAAATAAAATATCAACTCATTCAACTTCTCAGTTTAATTAACAAAGATTTTTAAAAGAAAATTAAAATTACCAACAATAATAATTTATAAATTTTATTCACAATAATATGTAATTAAAAATATATATATTTGTATATAATTTATAAATGTAGTTCACAATAATGTGCAATTTAAAAAAATATATATGTATATATATATAGATATATATATATTTTAAAAGCAAGAAATAAATATTTATAAATTAACATTAAGATCATAAAAAAAGTTAAAATATTGTATAGTATATGTATATATCCAAATATTAATAATTCATAATATATATGTCGATACGACAAATAATATATATAAATAATGTATAATATAATATCAATAATAAATAAATTAATTAATAATAAATACTAGCAAATTTATTCTAGCCGAACTTTTTTTTTTTTTCTTTTTTTTTTAAGAGAGCATAGAAAATAGATAAATTCCAAATGAATTTAAAAATAATTGAATTTAAATTTGTTTAGGTTTTATTCAAACTAACGTGTTTCCACATCTACCTTTTGTAATCCATCGCGCTCAACCTTTGCAAGACCCAAGGGCTGAAAATGCCAGCAACATGCAAAGCATACTAGGAAGCGGGAGATGGGAGGGGCGACTCACATATGCCCATTTATCATGTCAAATTTGACATTTGTAATTGTAAACTGATACGCCTCTAGGCTAAATCTGGGTTGGGGCTTTAGCTTTTCTTATGAACGGCAACATATGCGCACATTTTAAAGGAAAAATCCTACACATATGAGCCGAATGCCCCCAGGCACTTTTCAGCTCAGCTTTTCCATTTCTTTTGCGACTAAAAAGTGGGCCACTTTAAAATTCAATTAAGATGTATTAAATCATTTTTTGGTATATTCACATGTGCCACGCCTACAATTGCGTGAAAATTTACATTTTCGCAAATTTCCTCGCTGTCGTCGCGTGCGCTGTGAAAAGTGCAAAAACCACTTAAATGTCATAAGTGTCGCCATAAATAAAATAATTTCTCTCAGCGTTTCTTTTTTTTTTTTTTTTTTTTTTTGTTGATAATTTGTACAACCCTTACTGGAGATGAGAGACGGGTAGGGGAGGCACACGCGACTCGCTTTGATGGGAATCTGCCGGAGGCAAATCAGCCTCGTGTATTATTTTCAAAAATTACGCCCGCATTTTAAGCTATTGGAGGGGTTGTTGAGGCATATTAAAATAAATCTTATTTGTTTTTAAAAATTGACTAGAGATATATTTAAAGTTTAGATTCATATAACTTTAAATTGCTATTCTATAAAGCAAATAAAAATAAAATTTGATACAAAAAATAAAGAATGTGCTAAAGCTTTAACTGTGGGTAAATTTCTTATAATCAGATCACCTTTATTGAGTATTATATGAAGAACTAGGGTCAAATAAATACACGTAAGAGATGTGTTATGGAAGCAAAAGTAAATTGTAAAATAATACTCGGTACATGTAGAGTAAAAGCCTAAGTAAAGTTCCACTCTTAGGTAACTCCGTCTGTGGCTCATTTTCAGGTTCTCATTATTTGTAGACCTAGGGCCATGTCTGACCGACCAATGAAGCTCAACAGCTCAGAGCTGACTTTTTGCTGGTGCACACACTCTCTCTCCCTCTCCCTCTCTCCCTCTCTATCTACCTCTTTCTCGCTCGTCCACTTCTGAACGCTCCATCAGAAACGTGTGTGTTGGCGCGCATTTTTGCATGCGCCTGTCAACATTTTAATTAAAAAAGGTTACGGACCCATGACTACGTCTATATGCAGAGCCGAAGGACAGCGGCCAGGACCTCTGCCTGGGCCAAGCCATATGTAAAAATTTCGCGCTTTCTTTGCGCGCTGACCATTGTGGCCATTGTAATGGGAGTCGGGTCGAAAGGGTGCCAAAATAATAAACTCGTTTCGCAGTTACAAACAATTTCCTTTTCAATTTTGTGGAGTTTTTTGTTGTTGTCGCTGTTGTATATGTTGCTCTCCCGCTCTTGGCGAGGTCATTACGTGTGTGTTTCGCATTAGGCGAAGTAGTCGTCTATGGTTGCGTCCATGGCGCTGGGTCCATTCATTGTTTGCCATCATTTTAATTTTATTTATTGTGCGACTACCCCAAAACGCTGAGCAGTGTGCCCAATGCTCATGCAAATTAGATGAATTGCTTGGCAGTCGAAAGCCCCTGCCACTCAACTCTAACCAACGCAGTTAGCCAGCTTCTTTACCCCCTGACGTGATTTACCAACAGCAGGAGTAGCAGGAGCAGCAGGAGAAGCAGCAGCAGCGGCAGCTCTTGTAATGACTTGGCCATTGGCTGTTGCCCTTCCCCCATTGGCTTGGCCTTTTGCATATTTGCGAGCTGGCCACGTCAATGGTTTTGCGGACATTTATTGTTTGAAAGCTATTACCCCTGCCCCGGACAATTGACAGTCGCTGCGACGCGACTCGACACCGTTTTTGATTGTTTTGGGCAACTACCTACCCCAAGAGCAATGACTCAAAACTGCTTCGTGGATAGGCGAAAGGAAGAGAGCTGAAATTTTATGCCTTCACGTTGATTGTTGAAATGTTTAATTGCTTTGTCATTATAGCTGGAAGTTATTGCTACTTGTATGTAAAATACATGCATGCTTCAGTCTCTGCATATATGTATATGAGTTGGATTATATTACAAGTGCACATGCTGCACTTGAGGTAGAGGTACAGTTGGCACTGAGATGTGTAGCGAGCTACAGTTGATGTGCCAGAGAATCGCAGAAAAAGGTGATATTGAGAAAGTTAGGTAAACAAGTGCTTGGTGGCCAGAATATAGTTAAGTGAAAAAGTTGTTGAATTATATATATTTCCTTTTTCTCTAACTCTAGCACCTCTAACACAATTTTTTTCTGCCTTTGAGAATCGGATAGAGAGGTAATATGGTAATAATCTTAAGTGATTTCTCTACTATCGTTTCTTTTATTTTAGTTGTCTCTCTCTCTCTCTCTCTTTCCATCACTCTTTTTAGAAATTAAATTTATATTTTAATATATATGTATTAACTTCTAAATTTACTTTTTTAAATATTTTTCTAATCCTCAATCTATTATTCAGGTTCCCTCTCATATCGAGTGTATTTATTTCCACATATTTGTTTTTAGCTACAGCTTCATTGCACCTCCTTCTCAAAAAATAAATTCCAAGCAGAATATTGATTGTTATGCTAAAAAATAAATAAATAACGTAAAAATAAACATTCTTTACTCAATATTATTCTTCATAGTCAAATATGCAATAAATATCTTAGCTTAATCATTCAACTGCCAACAAAAAAATCCCAAATAATTAACAAATGAGAATTTCGCCTGCGACTACTGTGCACAGACCAATTGTCTAACCAGTCCGGCAAACCGAAATGCCCACAGTTCGGTTTGACATTTTCATTCATTTGTCTACGCAATGCCGACAACAAAAAAATGCAATACAAAAAAAAAAAACGAAAAAAAAAAAAACAAAAAGATGTAAAAAAGTAAGGTATGTGAGTGTGAGAGAGATTCAAGCGCTGTCCAGCCAAGAATTGTCGCTCCATTCATCCATCCTAGCATTTGCCATTGTTCGACGCCTGGGCAGACAGCTGCCTGTTGCCTGCTGGCAGTTGGCAGTTGCCTGCTGTTTTTGGCCAACTTGGCTTGTCAATATGGTGTTCCCCGGCTAGAGGAAAAAAAAAAGTGAAGCAAAATAGAAGCCAAATGGCTGCAAGTTGGCGCAAATTTTTTCACGCCAGCGCGCTGGCATTTTAATCAACATTAAGCAAAAATGCTTTTTGCAAACAATTCTTGTTTTTTAGCCGGACTGTACATGTGTCCATCAGAGTGACTGACGGACTGACGGACCGAGTGGTTGACAGTCGTGGGTAAGGCCATTAATTTCAGCGTATGTGCTTTGGTCATTTATAAAGCTACCGGCGAGACGGGCAAATTAAAAAGTAGAAATGTGGCTAAAGTTTTCAGATGTTTTCAATTATTAACAATAAAAAAAGAAGAGAAAAAAATAAGAACAAGAAGCGTAAAAGTCTCCTGGGAGCAAACCTCAACACTTCAAAGTGCGCTCCTTGACGCCTGCTCAGGGATTTAGCCGGCCGCACTTGCTCGGGTGCTAATAATTACACCGACCTCCCCCCGGCTAACGAAAAACTGGGCATTTATGTTTATGAGACGGCGTTGACAAGATTTCCAAATGGTTTTATGGCTGACCCAGCACGGCTTGCGTAAAATATTTCATTAATTTTAATTGGAAATTGCGCCAAAGACGTCGCTCGACCAGATAATTACAAGGAAAACTCTCCACTGAGCTATTCAAATATGCAAAGGTCCTGCCCAAGAACAAAACAATGGCGAAATCCATAGAGCTACAGAATAGAGCTAAGCTCTTAAGAGGGAGAAGCCAGCGTCTTGGGCGTTTGCTTAATTTGAAACAAATGTCGTAAAATTGTGAAAACATAATTTGATGCCTGACTGATGCGCCCAGATTAAACGATGAAAAATATTTGAAAAATAAAAAATGAAATAAAATAAAAATATTTTTTTATGGTACGGGTATAAGGTGATTTTTAAATATTTTATGAGGTATTTCGACAACAAGGGAAGAAAGTTTACAATTTTAATGCAGAAAATACTTAAGAGACAGGAAAATGCTTATAAGGGTATTTTTTCATATTTTATGAGCTGAAAATAATAAATATAATTGCAGCTGGAATTTGTAATTGTCAGAGTCTGGGAATATTTGACTGGAACCTATAGATAAGATATATATAAATCTGTATCTGTATCTGTATCTGTATCTGAATCTGAATCTGAATCTGAATCTGTATCTGTATCTGTATCTGATCTGTATCTGATCTGTATATCTGTATCTGTATCTGTATCTGTATCTGTATCTGTATCTGGTATCTGTATCTGTATCTGTATCTGTATCTGTATCTGTATCTGTATCTGTATCTGTCTGTATCTGTATCTGTATCTGTATCTGTATCTGTATCTGTATCTGTATCTGTATCTGTATCTGTATCTGTATCTGTATCTGTATCGTATTGTATCTGTCTTATCTGTATCTGTACTGTATCTGTATCTGTATCTGTATCTGTATCTGTATCTGTATCTGTATCTGTATCTGTATCTGTATCTGTATCTGTATCTGTATCTGTATCTGTATCTGTATCTGTATCTGTATCTGTATCTGTATCTGTATCTGTATCTGTATCTGTATCTGTATCTGTATCTGTATCTGTATCTGTATCTGTATCTGTATCTGTATCTGTATCTGTATCTGTATCTGTATCTGTATCTGTATCTGTATCTGTATCTGTATCTGTATCTGTATCTGTATCTGTATCTGTATCTGTATCTGTATCTGTATCTGTATCTGTATCTGTATCTGTATCTGTATCTGTATCTGTATCTGTATCTGTATCTGTATCTGTATCTGTATCTGTATCTGTATCTGTATCTGTATCTGTATCTGTATCTGTATCTGTATCTGTATCTGTATCTGTATCTGTATCTGTATCTGTATCTGTATCTGTATCTGTATCTGTATCTGTATCTGTATCTGTATCTGTATCTGTATCTGTATCTGTATCTGTATCTGTATCTGTATCTGTATCTGTATCTGTATCTGTATCTGTATCTGTATCTGTATCTGTATCTGTATCTGTATCTGTATCTGTATCTGTATCTGTATCTGTATCTGTATCTGTATCTGTATCTGTATCTGTATCTGTATCTGTATCTGTATCTGTATCTGTATCTGTATCTGTATCTGTATCTGTATCTGTATCTGTATCTGTATCTGTATCTGTATCTGTATCTGTATCTGTATCTGTATCTGTATCTGTATCTGTATCTGTATCTGTATCTGTATCTGTATCTGTATCTGTATCTGTATCTGTATCTGTATCTGTATCTGTATCTGTATCTGTATCTGTATCTGTATCTGTATCTGTATCTGTATCTGTATCTGTATCTGTATCTGTATCTGTATCTGTATCTGTATCTGTATCTGTATCTGTATCTGTATCTGTATCTGTATCTGTATCTGTATCTGTATCTGTATCTGTATCTGTATCTGTATCTGTATCTGTATCTGTATCTGTATCTGTATCTGTATCTGTATCTGTATCTGTATCTGTATCTTACGTATCTGTATCTGTAGGTACCTGTATCTGTATCTGTATCTGTATCTGTATCTGTATCTGTATCTGTATCTGTATCTGTATCTGTATCTGTATCGGTATCTGTATCTGTATCTGTATCTGTATCTGTATCTGTATCAAAATCTGTATCTGTATCTTTGTATCTGTATCTGTATCTGTATCTGTAAGTCTGTAATCTGTATCTGTATCTGTATCTGTATCTGTATCTGTATCTGTATCTGTATCTTATCTGTATCTGTATCTGTATCTGTATCTGTATCTGTATCTGTACTGGTATCTGTATCTGTATCGGTATCTGTATCTGTATCTGTATCTGTATCTGTATCTGTATCTGTATCTCTGTATCTCTGTATCTGTATCTGTATCGTATCTGTATCTGTGTATCTGTATCTGTATCTGTATCTTGTATCTGTATCTGTATTTCTGTATCTGTATCTGTATCTGTATCTGTATCTGTATCTGTATCTGTATCTGTATCTGTATCTGTATCTGTATCTGTATCTGTATCTGTAATCTGTATCTGTATCTGTATCTGTATCTGTTATCTGTATCTGTATCTGTATCTGTATCTGTATCTGTACTGTTGTATCTGTATCTGTATCTGTATCTGTATCTGTATCTGTATCTGTATCTGTATCTGTATCTGTATCTGTATCTGTATCTGTATCTGTACTTGTATCTGTATCTGTATCTGTATCTGTATCTGTATCTGTAGCTGTATCTGTATCTGTAAGCTGTATCTGTATCTGTATCTGTATCTGTATCTGGTATCTGTATCTGTATCTGTATCTGTATCTGTCTGTAATCTGTATCTGTATCTGTATCCTGTATTCTGTATCTGTATTGTATCTGTATCTGTATCTGTATCTGTATCTGTATCTGTATCTGTATCTGTATCTGTATCTGTATCTGTATCTGTATCTGTATCTGTATCTGTATCTGTATATGTATCTGTATCTGTATCTGTATCTGTTTGATCTGTATCTGTATCTGTATCTGTATCTGTATCTGTATCTGTATACTGTATCTGTATCTGTATCTGTATCTGTATCTGTATCTGTATCTGTATCTGTATCTGTATCTGTATCTGTATCTGTATCTGTATCTGTATCTGTATCTGTATCTGTATCTGTATCTGTATCTGTAATCTGTATCTGTATCTGTATCTGTACTGTACTGTTAATCTGTATCTGTATCTGTATCTGTATCTGTATAGTAATCTGTATCTGTATCTGTATGATCTGTATCCTGTATCTGTATCTTGTTATCTGTATCTGTATCTGTATCTGTATCTGTATCTGTATCTGTAATCTGTATGCTGTATCTGTAGCTGTATCTGTATCTGTATCTGTATCTGTATCTGTATCTGTATCTGTATCTGTATCTGTATCGTTATCTGTATCATTTATTTGTATCTTTCTGCATCTTTCATCTGTAGCTTTTATCTGTATGTTACATCTATATCTTTCCTCATCTATCTGTTTCTCTAGCGTTTCAGCATGCTAAACTCTATTTCCATTTAGATATTTTCAATCAGTTGCACTTTGAGGTCAGATATTTAAAGCCTGCGACACTTACTAATCTGTTCGTGCGCCCCATCTGCAACGTGTCCAGCAACAATTCAATCAAATGGCTGCTACAAGTGCGTGGAAAACTAATTAAAATGCCATCAACGTGCGAGGCATGTGGAAGCCGCGTATTGCTGCGGGCCATGCCTGAAACATGTCCAAATGGCCAGAACGAGGATTTTGGTCTGAGTAACAAAGTACGAGTCACAGTTGGAGCTGCCATTTACGCGTAATTTGGCGCGCCTAAAAGCATGCTGAGCACCCAACGAAAAACACACAAAAAAAGTACAAAATACAGGATTTGGGTGGCTCGAAGTGCGCACTGTTTGTTAGGCAAGCTTGTCAACGTGGTTGCGAATGCGAATGCGAAAACCGCGTGATTTATGCGCTTTTAAAGCACTTAACGGTAAACAAGTCTATGAAGTCCAGGGTCAGGTCAGTTTCGGTGGCAGCGCAGGCTTACAATAAATTCTCTGCGAATAAATCTTTCAACTACATAAATCTCACAAGCCAAATTTGAGCCGAAACGTATTTACTTTTTTTTCCCGACTGCAATTCGCACAAATCAAAGCGAAATTGCTTTGATTTGAAAGCTTTTTTTTGGGGGGTTTCGCGGTTCTTAATACAGACTGACTGTACTAACTGGCGGCGGTATCCTCACTGGCCGAGTGAGAGGTTCGCCAATTAAAAATAATTTCAAAGCTGGCATATGCGCGCATTTGGAAAAGCCGCAGCCACCCTGTTGGGCTTTGGCAAATATCGTAAAATTTTATCGTACGCGTAGAAAAGATTAAAATAAAGTACAAAATTGTCAAATATGTTGCTCGAATGCGCCCCAACACAAAAAATAGGCATGTGAGTGGAGGCGCAATTCGCGAAATTTACAATTAACGCGAACAGGAAAAAGCCAAGTCAAATAAACATAAGTTTTTATGCGTTTGCCAGTGCCAGTGAAAAGCGTTTGAGAGTTTGGGGGTTGTACTGGCTAGAGATGGGAGCGTGAGTAGCCGATAGTTGTGACATGTGGCTCAGAACAGTTTTGAATGCTTAAGTTGTGGAAGCTACAATATCGAGATGTATTCAGCTTTTTCTTTTTATTTTCATTTAATATTAAGGCTATTTAGGGATCATTCATCCTAACATCATTGAGTAAACGATAGTTAGGATCTATCACTGTTAATATCTTGCACTCTCCTTTAAACTAGATGTGATACAATGAATATTCCTATCACTTCCATCTGAGAACGTCCTGGCAGGAGGAGAAAGGAGGGTGATTGAATATAGAAATATATGTACATAAATATATACATATCTAGACATAATATATACATAAATATATACATATCTAGATTATAGCCCGCTTCATCCTTGCTCGTATCTAATATTATTGATATTACCTATGCCCATTATTTAAGATGAAAGTATGAATATTTGACTGATTTAAATTCTCACTGAATATACATAGTCAAACACTTTCAGCATTTGCCTTGCCTTATCTCGAACTTTTAACTTCCATAACCCGCTTTCACTTGCTATCATTCAATATTAAGGGTATTCTTTTACCCTACTTCTAGCCATCTACTTTACATCAAGAGAACTTCAACTTCTATCTCCCACATTCAAATTATTCCAACTATTTGCTGAGCCTCTTCAATATTGTGACTTCCGCAATTCCCTTTATCCTGCTTAGCATCTCATATTATGGGCATTCCCTTTTGTCATCTCTAGCTTGATATCATATGCAAAAATGCAGCACATGTGTTAAGTAAATCTTCCGCCGCCTGCCCATAATCATAAACATTTATGGCTGACGCACGCCTGCAGGCAGCAGGACATCCCCCCAATGCAGGACTTTGCCTCAACTCTGTCTCGTCACTTTGACGAACGCAATCCTTTTATATAAGATTTTTTGTTCTGTTGTTGCTGGTGTCACATGCTGCACATGCAAAGCCACAGGATTAGGTACAACTGTGCCACGCATCGCTCTTTGGGCTCAATTTGATTATGACTTGACAAATAATTGTCATTTTGATGTGACGCGGCGACTTAAAATGCTAAGTAATTGTAAATATTGAAAATTTGTTAAGGGTGAATGCGCAGTTAACCCTTTTTAAAGGCTAAAAACCCCTAAGCACAGACAGAGCTGGCTGTGTATAGTAATTTTATGAAATTATAGAAAATTTTAGATATATTTTGTGCTGACGCAAAATAATCTTTTTATTAAATTTTGTGGTGAATTTATATAGGGATATTTTTTATTTATTATTAACTCACCAACTTTTTATTTATTAAAAGAAAATTATTTTCTCTAGTTATTTAGGTGCAAAATAATTTTTTTTATTAAATTCTGTAAAGATTAAATCAATGAATATTACTATTGCCAATTTATTATTATATTATTACTACTTTTTTAACTAAATAAACGTTGAATATAATCTGAAGAAATGTGTTGATTTACAATGTTATAAAAAATATTTAAAAATATATACATATGTATATATTTCTTTTAATATACATATATGAATATATATAAAATATAAAATTATTTTTTATATTCAAAATAATTTTTTATATCTAATTTCGAATATTTATTCGCGCACTAGGAACTCACATCTTAAACACTCACATAATCTAGACTCCAATTCTAACCACGTTTTGGATTCACTCCTTTGCTCATTTGCCTGAAGGTTTTATTAGTCACCAAGCTCATTTGGCTGTAGCTTTAGCTATGACAAGTTCAATTCATCATCCACTTCTTTGAGCACAGTTAGAAATGTCAAGTGATTTATGACCCGTATGCTGGGAAACTATGCCAAAAAGCATTTCCTGCTACGCACTTACCGATTCAACTAATTTAAATTCCGCTCTCTATCTTTCCCATTCTCCTCTCCCCTCTCTCTCTATTTCTTCGCTTTGTTGAAAAATCACAGCGTGTAGATATTTGTGCTTTGCTTACGCTGAAAACTGTCAAATGCTTTTGCCACAACATTTTCGCCCGTGTGGTGGGGGGTAAATGTTAACAAGCGTTTTACACAATGCTACAAGGCACATGCTGCAAGAGCAGGAGCGCCAAAAAGGACGAAGCATGAAGCACACAGGCACACAGGCGATACCGCTGACAGCTGCAAACCCATAAATCAACAAGTTAAGTCAAACGTGCGGCTGCAGCGCTAAAAGCCAAGCAAAACCAGAAATAGAAGAAGAAAAAAACTGAAAATCCAGAGCCGAAAATTTAAAATGTTTGCGACCCACACATGCAGCAGGAAGCTGATGAAATGGGGGCCACCCACAACAAATGATAAAAAATGGAATTGATTTCAATGTTTAATAAAAAATTCATGAAAATTTGTCAGCTAGCAAAGCTTTTGCTGTTTCGGGCTGAGTTCCGAGTCTAGCTCTGGGTCTCTCGGTCTGCGGCCGCTATTAATCACAGTTTGTTGCACTCGCTGCGCCATAAAGTGATTCATGTGTGTGTTGCTGTAGCTACCGGGGTTGGAGTAGCAGTGGGGGTAGCTAGGTAGGTAGCAACAGCAGCAGCAGCAGCAGCAGTCTGTAAACACCAGGCGCATCCTGGCGAGGACCTATGCTGTCACGGCATTTTCAACTTGCCCCATGATTTATGTTGCATTTTAGACCAAATGACAACTTGCGTCTTCTTTTTCATGCTGCGCGCCCCCGTTTTTTGTTTGGCCAACAATAAGCACTAATCAGACAGCAGCAAATTCTCATTAGATATATCCAATAAGAGAGAGGGTGCTTTAAAGCGCATTTACTGATTTCTACTTATCGAAAAATGTTTGAGAAAAGGAAAGCATTTAATAGGACTAAAAGGATGCTCAGGTAAGGCTTTTTATAAATTTAATTTATAAATTTATCTGGATAAAATTTTCTTGAGTGTTGATTTTGATTTTGTCGATGTTTTTCATCGGAGTTTTGAAATTTATTGAAATATTTATGACAGATTTAAGAAACAAGGGAAAGAAGAAAAGCATAAATGAAAAGCGCAATCGAAAATTAGTCCACTAAAAATAAATGACAGCAATAAATACTTATAATATAATATAATAAATACAACATAATAATTATTTTTGTATTCTTAATAATAATTCTTTTATTTTTATTTTTATATCAAAAATATTTTCTTAAATGGTCTTTAAAAATAATTTCATTTAATTAAAATCTATTTGAAATTTATTTCACTTTCACTTCCTCTCTTAGTGTATTTCATATTCGTTAATAATTCATTAACTTTCCCCTCGGTTTGCTACACTCTTCTCTGTCATACATTTTCAGTTTTGGTAATTCATTAGGCTTGCCAAAATTGATTTATCCACGGCTGCTACATATCGTATATTTATAGATTTTCAGCTGGCCCGGAAAAAACAACAACACAATAATGCAATTGATTTTTGGTGATAAAAATCAATGTTTTTACCCAAAAAAGGAAAGGGTTCACTAAACGACCTAACGAGCAAAGGGGTTGAGGGGTTGCAAAGGCCTCCGACACTCCTGCTCTTGCCACTGACTCTAGCTCGACTCCTGCTCCTGCCTCTGACTCTGGCTCGACTCCTGCTCCTGCCTCTACCTCTGCCTTTATTGCTGATCCTTGTCCTGCCTCTGCTCCTTCCCCTATGCCTGCTTTATGGCCTTTCACTCTCACTCAGCCAACTGTTTACACACATGCGGTTGTTTCATATTTCATAAATTTCCCTCAATTTTTTTTTTTTTTTTGCCAGTACCAAAGGCAAAGCATAAAGTTGTCAAGGCGTATCGAAGCCGAAACCCCTTTTTAGCCCTGGCTCTCAGCTCCTGCGTGTTGTGTTTTTTTGTGCGTCGTCTTATTTATGAAAATTGAGTTATAATTGGTAGTGCATTAAGTTGTCGCTCTGCCAGACGCCACTTTGCTCACTTTTTTATCCGAGTTTCCGGGCTGCCGTTGACGCATTTCTGCATCAAGAAATACGCAAATTGAATTTATAGGCAGGCCGACAGGCCATGCGTGGGTTGTGTGGAGTGTTTGTGCCTTGAAAGTGCCACTAAATCAAAATCATGTCGCCACACACACGCACACACACACACACTCGCTCAGGCTCACATATGAGCTGCAAAGGAAATGCATGCGGCAACAAGGGGTTAAGATCGTGTGTTTTGCATACGTTTCCACGTGCTTCCTGTTGCTCTGTAGATACATTTATAGATATGCTCTCTTTTTTATGCCATTTTGCGTATCCTTCCGTTGAGGTCCTGTGCCTTTTGCATATGTCCCGGCGTCGCAGTTCGCTGAGCGGTTTCTGCTGAGGATTATTGCTCACATATGGAACTGTTGTTGTGACAGTTGAGCGCTTCGTTAGCGCTTGAAGTGAAGTGTGAGGTAAGCTAGGAGAAATTTAATATATTTATTTCATATAAATTTATGTTTTATTTTATTATAAATTTGCAAATAGTTTAATATATATTTGAAGGTTTTGAGAGTGATTTTTAGTATGTAATATCTAATAAGACGGTGCTGTAGGTGTGTTGGTAATAGCTAGGAATGGCTTATATGAAAGTCAACTAACGCGAAATTTTTAGAATATCCCGAAACATTTAGTACAAATACTGTCAAAACAATCCTAGTCCTTATCACTTAGCTAAAATAATGTTGAACTACCCTGCAGTTGTTAGATAAATAGAATCAGACAATTGAATATTTTATTTAAGTTATACCGGTATTTTTAGTATTCTTTGTATTTCTATTTCTAGTATTTTTAAAATTTTTAGTATTTTAGTATTTTTAGTACGTTTAGTATTTTTAGTACTTTTAGTATTTAATATATGCTGAATACATCAGCGATCATATTCAACTCTATAAAAGTTATATTTTAGTCTATTCTTTTGGATTTTCTTAGTTTTTAGTATTTTCTTATTTTTTTTGTATTTTTTTATTATTTTTAGTATTTTTTAGTGTTTTTAGCATTTTTAGTATTTAGTATATACTAATTACATCAACACTCACATTTAACTATATTAAGGCCTATATTTAGTTTATTCTTTAGCATTGTCTTAGTATTTATTTGTTTTGCATTTTTAGTATTTTTTAAGTATTTTTGGTATTTTTTGTATTTTTAGTATAGTCATAGTATTTTCAGTATTTAGTATAAGCT
The DNA here is from genome assembly GCF_054131065.1 of Drosophila arizonae. Classification (NCBI taxonomy): domain Eukaryota; kingdom Metazoa; phylum Arthropoda; class Insecta; order Diptera; family Drosophilidae; genus Drosophila; species Drosophila arizonae. The sequence continues at coordinate 18,784,485 of NC_142924.1, forward strand.
GATTAAATGAACACTCACATTTAACTAAACAAAAGGACAATTTTTAGCTTTCAAACTGTTCTTAGCATTTTTGCAAGTAGAATTTAAAATGGTATGAGTAAATAGCGCTTTTGGTATTTTTGATATCTAGTTAATATTTGCCAAATCATCATATAAATATGTCAATAAAATATGTAAAGGCTTTAGGCATAAGTTGAGTAATTACACAATACCCAATGCTCACTGCATTGTGTTTAACACTTAATCAGTTTATAAATCATTTCATTTATTTATTTAATTTCTAACAGCATTTCTTTTAATATTTGCTATTAAGCTTCTCATTATGTACTAAGTTAAAATAACTTTCTTCAGCCACAACCCATTCCTAGCTGCGCGCTCCTTCTCCTGCTTCTAGCCCTGGCCTTTGTCCTGTCCCGGACAACACTTCTGGCTACTTTACTTCCACTTCTGACCACATGCTCACATTGAGCGCACAAAAGGCACAAAACTGTGGGCAGCACGCCTCTTAAACCCCTT